>NC_041384.1:535625497-535676087 GCF_002162155.2 Triticum dicoccoides | reverse complement strand
GGCGAGTACTGGACTGCAGCTAAGCCCCCAAGTGGGAGGATTGCTCACCACTCGATAGGATTTTACAAACTTAGGCGAGTACTGGACTGCAGCTAAGCCTCCGAGTGGGAGGATTGCTCACCACTCAGTTGGATTTTTTCAAACTTAGGCGAGTACTGGACTGCAGCTAAGCCCCCGAGTGGGAGGATTGCTCACCACTCGGTAGGATTTTACAAACTTAGGCAAGTACTGGACCGCAGCTAAGCCTCCGAGTGGGAGACTGGCTCATCACTCGGTAGGATTTTGAAAACTTAGGCGAAACGGGTTCACAGATAAGCCCCCGAGTTGGAGGCTGGCTCACCACCCGGTAGGATTTTCTTCCGAACTTAGGCGAAATAGATTCACAGCTAAGTCACCCACTGGGGGTTTTCAGACGTAAACAAAAGCAACAACAATCGTGCCAGAGGACTGTAAGGCTCTTGTCTTTGATAAAAAAATTACAAAGGTATTTCTTATTACATTTTATTCGAACGAGTACTTAAGTATAAAAGGGGCGGAGCAGCTCCGCGTTCCAAGCCCGTGGCTCGTCCTTCTTATGCTCGATACTGTAAAGGTGGTATGCTCCATTGTGGAGCACTCTGGTGACAATCAAGGGACATTCCCAGGCTGGGGTGAGCTTGTGTGGTTTCTGCTGATCCACTCAAAGAACCAAGTCTTCCTCTTGAAAGGCTCGACCCTTCACGTGTGTAGCGTGGAATCGACGCAAGTCTTGTTGATAAATGGTCGACCGGATCAAGGCCATCTCTCTTTCCTCCTCTAGGAGGTCGACTGCATCTTGCCGAGCTTGTTCTGCTTCATCTTCAGAGAAGAGCTCAACTCGTGGTGCATTATGAAGCAAGTCACTCAGTAAAATAGCTTCAGCCCCATAGACCAAGAAGAATGGAGTTCGGCCAGTCGACCGATTAGGAGTTGTCCTCAATCCCCAAAGAACTGATGGAAGCTCATCAACCCAGGCGCCTGCTGCGTGTTTGAGATCTCGCATCAGTCGGGGTTTCAGTCCTTTGAGAATTAGGCCATTTGCTCTTTCTGCTTGTCCATTCGATTGGGGATGGGCGATTGAAGCATAGTCGACTCGTGCGCCTTGTGAGGCGTAGAAGGTTCTGAACTCATCAGAATCAAAGTTCGATCCGTTGTCAGTGATGATGCTGTGCGGAACCCCATATCTGAAAATCAACTCTCTAATGAAGCTGACAGCAGTACTAGCTTCAAGATTCTTAATAGGCTTGGCTTCAATCCATTTGGTAAACTTATCGACTGCTACAAGCACATGAGTGAAGCCGCTCCTACCAGTCCTCAGTGGACCAACCATGTCCAATCCCCAAACCGCAAAGGGCCAGATGAGTGGGATGGTCTTCAGGGCTGATGCAGGTTTGTGCGACATATTGGAGTAGAACTGGCAGCCTTCACATCTGTCGACTATGTCTTTCGCCATTTCATTTGCTTATGGCCAATAGAATCCAGCTCGGTATGCTTTAGCCACAATGGTCCGAGAGGACGCATGGTGACCACAGGTCCCCGAATGGATGTTGTGGAGGATCACTCGGCCTTCTTCTGGTGTTATGCATTTCTGGCTAACCCCAGTTGCACTTTCTCTGAACAGTTGTCCTCTTATTACAGTAAAGGCCTTGGATCGACGGACGATCTGTCGAGCCTCTTCTTCGTCTTCCTAAGGATATATGCAATGTATGGTACTGTCTAGTCGGGAGTGATGACCAACACCTCCATGAGCAAGTCGACCACGGCTGGGACCTCGACTTTAGTCGAATCTGTGGCACTCTTAGGCTGCGGGTGTTCTTCATTGAAGGGATCTTCTTGAACTGAAGGTGCGTGAATATGCTCCAGGAACACATTACTGGGAATGGCTTCTCTCTTGGAGCCTATCTTTGCTAAATCATCTGCTGCTTGATTTTTCAGTCGGGGGATATGATGGAGCTCTAACCCCTCAAACTTCTTTTCCAACTTTCTCACTGCGTTGCAGTAACCAGTTATGGCTGGGCTTCTAACGTCCCACTCCTTCATCACTTGATTGACTACCAAATCTGAGTCGCCATAGACCATGAGGCGATGGACGCCGAGTGAAATGGCCATACGCAACCAATACAAGAGTGCTTCATATTCTGCTTCGTTATTGGAGGAATCAAAGTGAATCCGGAGGACATATCTGAGCTTGTCTCCTTGGGGGGATACCAGTACTACCCCAGCACCGGAACCATTCAACATCTTGGAACCATCAAAGAACATGGTCCAGTGCTCCGAGTGTACTTGAGTCGGCAGTTGTTGTTCTATCCACTCGGCGAGGAAATCTGTTATTGCTTGGGACTTGATAGCTTTCTTTGCCTCGAACTTGATATCTAAGGGAGGGAGTTTAATCGCCCACTTTGCCACTCGACCAGTTGCATCTCTATTATTCAGAATCTGTGATAACGGAGCATCGCTGACGACTGTAATGGAGTGATCAGAGAAGTAATGTGCAACCTTCTTTGTGGTCATATAGGTCCCATAAACAAGCTTCTGATAATGTGGATATCTTTGCTTTGATGGAGTCAAAACTTCAGAAACATAGTATATTGGGCGCTGAATTTTGTAAGCTTTTCCTTCTTCTTCCCGCTCGACCATAAGTACTGTACTGACGACTTGTCCAGTGGCTGCAATGTAAAGCAGTAAAGGCTCTTTGCTAATTGGGGCAGCAAGCACCGGCTGGGTGGAAAACAGGGCTTTAAGCTCTGCAAATGCTGCATCAGCTTCAGGAGTCCACTCGAACTTATCTAACTTCTTCATTAGTCGGTAAAGAGGCAGTGCCTTTTCACCGAGGCGAGAAATGAATCAACTTAGGGCGGCCAAACAACCATTAAGCTTCTGGACATCATGCACACGCACAGGGCGTTTCATCCGGAGTATGGCACCCACTTTCTCTGGGTTAGCGTCGATCCCTTGTTCAGAAACGAGAAAACCAAGTAATTTTCCGCCTGGAACTCCAAACATGCACTTTGATGGATAAAGCTTGATATCATACCTTCTGAGGTTGGCAAAGGTTTCAGCAAGGTCAGCTAGTAGGTCGGAACCTTTACGTGACTTGACCACAATGTCATCCATGTATGCTTCCACATTCTGACTGATCTGAGTGAGCAGGCACTTCTGAATCATCCGCATGAATATGGCTCCAGTGTTCTTCAAACCGAATGGCATAGTGACATAATAGAAGCACCCAAATGGGGTGATGAAAGCTGTTTTTATCTCATCGGGTCCGTACAGACGGATCTGATGGTACCCGGAATAAGCGTCCAAAAAGGACAAACGCTCGCACTCCGCAGTCGAGTCGACTATTTGGTCGATGCGAGGGAGAGGAAAGTGATCTTTCGGGCAGGCCTGATTGATATGTTTGAAGTCGATGCACATGCGAAGTGAGTCGTCCTTCTTTGGGACCATGACAACATTAGCTAACCACTTGGAGTGGTAAATCTCTCGGATAAACTCAGCTGCCAGAAGCCGAGCCACTTCTTCACCGATTGCCTTCCTCTTCTGTACAGCGGACCGTCAAAGATGTTCTTTGACTGGTTTCAGTTTTGGGTCGACTCGCAAACGATGCTCAACCAGTCCCCTGGGAACACCTGGCATGTCAGAAGGTTTCCATGCAAAGATGTCCCAGTTCTCACGGAGGAACTGGATGAGCGCTTCTTCCTATTTGGAGTCGAGTGTTGTTGAAATGTGGGTCGGAGCAGCATTGTGATCAGTCGGGTGAACATGAATCAGTTTCGTTTCACCGGACGACTGAAATGCTGAATCCGTGGCAGGCTTCTTAGCTCGCGGCAAATCACTTGGATCTGCATTTTTCTGATATTCCTGCAATTCCACTATTGCCATCTGCGCATCGGCGATCTTAGAGCCCTTTTGGAAGCATTCTTCTGCCTTCTTTCTATTGCTAGTGATAGTGATCACACCCTTAGGACCAGGCATCTTCAATTTGAGGTACACATAGCATGGTCGAGCCATAAAACGTGCATAAGCTGGCCTGCCCAGAATAGCGTGATAAGCACTCTGGAAATCCACAACTTCAAATGTCAACTTTTCTTTGCGGTAATTCTTGGAATCACCGAAAACCACGTCAAGAGCAATCTGGCCAAGTGATGCAGTCTTCTTGCCTGGAATGACTCCATGGAAACTCATATTGCTTTCACTGAGTCTGGACATCGGAATGCCCATTCCTTTCAACGTCTCCGCATACAGTATATTCAGGCCACTGCCACCATCCATCAGAACCTTAGTCAATCGGGTGCCTTCGACCACTGGGTCGACCACCAACACTTGCCTCCCAGGGGTGGCTATGTGCACTGGGTGATCGGACTGGTCGAATGTAATGGCAGTCTGAGACCACTTCAAATAACTGGGTGTCACCGGGGCGACCATGTTTACTTCTCTGTTGATGACTTTCAGTCGACTCTTACTCTCAACATCAGCGAAAATCATCAGAGTGGAATTGACATGGGGGTAACCATCATCGTCTTCCTCCTCATCCTTAACTTTGCCTGCTTCCTTCTCCTTTTCCTTGGGTTGTTTCTCCCGGAATTGCTGGATTAGGAGTCGACACTGTCGAGTGGTATGCTTTGGGTAAATGAAATTACCCTCCTCATCTTTCTTAGTGTGAATGTGGCATGGTAAATCCATCACATCATTTCCATCTTGATCTTTTACTTTCTTGGGGTTCCATGGTCCTTTAGGTTTCCCCTTGAACTTCCCCTGAGTCACGGCTAAGGCTTCACCAGGAGCGGCTGGCTCGGCTTTGCGCTTCTGCTTTCGACTGGAGTTTCCTCCTCCAATTTCATGGGCGACTGCTTTGTGCTTGCCACTCCGGAGTCGGTCTTCTTCTTCTTCACCATTGGCGTACTTGGTGGCAATCTCCATCATCCGAGTCAAAGTCATATCTCCTGTCCGACCGAATTTCAGATTCAACTCCCGATACTTAACGCCTTCTTTGAAGGCACAAATTGCTTGATGATCTGACACATTCTCCAATGTGTGGTGCAACGTGATCCATCTCTGGATATAATCCCTCAAAGTTTCATTCGGTTTTTGAACGCAACACTGTAATTCTGTCAACCCTGCTGGCCGCTTGCAAGTACCTTCAAATGTTCTGACAAATAATCGAGCAAGATCTTCCCAAGTATAAATACTACCAGGAGCTAACTGATTCAGCCACGCCCTAGCCGAGCCCTCTAGCATCAAAGGAAGATGCTTCATGGCCACATCATCATTGCCGCCACTGATCTGTACAGCCACTCGGTAATCCTCAAGCCAAGTGTCTGGCTTGGACTCACCAGTGAACTTACTGACTCCAGTCGCCAATCTGAAGTTGGGAGGAATCACCGCAGACCTGATGGCTCTGCTGAAGCACTCTGGGCCTGAGACATGCACTCTGATGTTGGTTGGAAAATCTCTGTCGGGGCCTTCTCTGTGAGCTCTGTTCCTGTCGACCAGACCCTAAACGAGAATAGATCTCGCATCAAAGCCCGGTTCCCTGGGGTCGACTGGAATTCTTCGCCCACCACTATGACGGCGTCTGTCATCTAGCTGCCGAGGCACGTATGATCCACTCCTTGGGGGAGGCGTGGGCACTCGACGACGATCATCATGATCGAGTCGATGATCATACTGATCACGGTTTCTGTACTGATCTCGTCGGTCTCCACGTCCCTCACGCCTCGGGGGCGATCTTGGGCTATGAGCCGACTGGACTGTGTCTGCAACGACGGATCTGCTGTGAATCCTATTCCGTGACTGAGATACAACTGTATTATGATCTCCCGCAGCTCGGAGCAAGGCCCGGATTTGCACCAAACCTCGACCAGCTTCTGACTGGGAAGGTTGGATTGACTCCGCTATTCGGGCCGCAACTGCGAGATTCTGGATTGGAGTTCGGTATACCTAAGTCGGAGGTGGAAAAAGTTGACTGGATTCGGGAGCACGCTGCCGAGCATGCTCGTCGAGTGCGCGCTGAAGGTTCTCCAGTCGAGTGCGCTCAGCCAAGTTGGCCAGGCACGCCTCCTCTAAGGCCTGGCCTCAGGGGTTTCTCCAACAATGGGAGTGTGAAGTGCATCCATGTTCCGGCCGCGAAGTTCCTCCCTCCTCTGCGAAGAGAGGGGTTCGGGTCGGTACTCTTCGTGGAAACGCGACGGATCACCACCACCGTCGCCTCCATCTTCGCGGGTGAAGCCAGGAGGACTACGTGGTCCATTGATCATCAAGACTTCTACCGCGGGGTCGCTGCTGTCGCACTCAGATGCAGTCTCTACGGAGCCAGTCGAGCAGACCGAGAGTTTCGTCGGGCTTGATTGCCGCGACTTGGGGGGTGGCCGACTGGAAAGCCACCGCATGCCTCACCCACCGCTGAAGCCTTGATCGACCGGAACGTTTGCTCCAGCAGGCTGCAGGGAGGGAGGAAGCTACAGGAGCCGACCGATACTGGGTCGACGGCTACCGCAGGAGGACGCCGCGGACGCACGCGCGAAAGTGCGTTGCCCCGCGGATGGGGAGTGCATCGACGTTGAGTGGAGCCTCCTGAAGCCAAGCGGAGTCGTCGGCGACAAACACGAGCACGCCGAGACAGATTTCGCGACCCTCAGCCAAACCTCCCCTGAAACCATGATGATGGGGATCGGAAAAATTGCAACTTCTCCAACAAATCTCTAAGACACCTGCCCCACGGTGGGCGCCAACTGTCGTGGTTCTAAGTCTGACAGTAGAATGGGGGGTTAGGAATGTAGAGGCAAGATCCTAGCTATGGAGGAGTTGTACACGCAGGTTTAACGAGTTCAGGCCCTTCTCAGAGGAAGTAACACACACGCTCATAATCCAGTCGACCGCCTCCGAGCTCCGAGACGTAGGGCTATTACTTCCTCTGAGAAGGGCCTGAACTCGTTAAACCTGCATGCACAACTCCTCCATAGCTAGGATCTTGCCTCTACATTCCTACCCCCCATTCTACTGTCAGACTTAGAACCACGATAGCGCCCCCCTTGCCTTTCCCCTCTCCCACTCCTTCCTTCCCCCTCCTAGTGGGACTAGGAAAGGGGAGTCCTACTCCCACTAGGAGGAGGACTCCTCTTGGCGCGCCCTCCTAGGGCCGGCCGGCCTTCCCCCCTTGCTCCTTTAGATAAGGGGGCAGGGGGCACCCCAAGACACACAAGTTGATCATTGATCTTTTAGCCGTGTGCGGTGCCCCCCCTCCACCATAATCCACCTCGGTCATATGTAGCGGTGCTTAGGCGAAGCCCTGCGTCGGTAGCTTCATCAACACCGTCATCACGCCGTCGTGCTGCCGGAACTCTCCCTCGAAGATCTACTGGATCGTGAGTCTGTGGGATGTCACCGAGCTGAACGTGTGCAGATCGTGGAGGTGTCGTACGTTCGGTACTAGGATCGGTCGATCATGAAAACATACGACTACATCAACCGCGTTGTCATAACGCTTCCGCTTACGGTCTACGAGGGTACATGGACGACACTCTCCCCTCTCGTTGCTAGGAATCACCATGATCTTGTGTGTGCATAGGATTTTTTTTTGAAATTACTGCATTCCCCAACAGTGGCATCCGAGCCAGGTCTATGCATAGATGTTATATGCACGAGTAGAACACAAAGGAGTTTTGGGCGTGGGTATATACATATTGCTTGCCATCACTAGTTGATTCTTGATTCGGCGGTAATGTTGGATGAAGCGGCTCAAACCGACATTACGTGTACGCTTACGCGAGACTGGTTCTACCGACGTGCTTTGTACATAGGTGGCTGGCGGGTGTCAGTTTCTCCAACTTTAGTTGAATCAGATTCAATGAACAGGGTTCTTTCTGAAGATCAAAAAGCAATCACTATACCGCATTGTGGTTTTTGATGCGTACTAAGAATGGTTCTTGCAAAGCCCATAGCAGCCACGTAAAACTTGCAACAACAAAGTAGATGATGTCTAACTTGTTTTTGCAGGGCATGTTGTGATGTGATATAATCAAGACGTGATGAGATATAATTTGTTGTATGAGATGATCATGTTTTATTGAAGTTATCGGCAACTGGCAGGAGCCTTATGGTTGTCTCTTTATTGCATAAGATGCAAGAGCCATATAATTGCTTTACTTTATCGCTATACGATAGCAATAGTTGCAAAAGAAATAGTTGGTGAGATGACCATGTGACGACACATTGATAGAGATCAAGATGATGGAGATCATGGTGTCATGCCGGCGACGATGGAGATCATGACGGTACTTTGGAGATGGAGATCAAAGGCACAAGACGATCATGGCCATATTGTTGGGGAACGTAGCAGAAATTCAAAATTTTCCTACGTGTCACCAAGATCAATCTATGGAGTCATCTAGCAACGAGGGAGGAGTGGATCTACATACCCTTGTAGATCGCGCGCGGAAGCGTTCAAGAGAATGGGGTTGATGGAGTCGTACTCGTCGTGATTCAAATCACCGATGATCCTAGCGCCAAACGGACGGCACCTCCGCGTTCAACACATGTACGGAGCAGCGTCGTCTCCTCCTTCTTGATCCAGCAAGGGGGGAGGAGAGGTTGATGGAGATCCAGCAGCACGACGGCGTGGTGGTGGAAGTAGCGGGATTCCAACAGGGCTTCGCCAAGCGCTGCGGGAGGAGGGAGATGTGTCATGGGAGGGAGAGGGAGGCGCCAGGGCTTAGGTATGGTTGCCCTCCCTTCCCCCCACTATATATAGGGCCAAGGGAGAGGGGGGGGCGCAGCCTTGGCCCTTCCTCCAAGGAAGGGTACGGCCAGGGAGGAGTCCCACCTCCCCAAGGAACCTAGGAGGTGCCTTCCCCCTTTAGGACTCTTCCTTTCCCTCATCTCTTGGCGCATGGGCCTCTTGGGGCTGGTGCCCTTGGCCCATATAGGCCAAGGCGCACCCCCTACAGCCCATGTGGCCCCCGGGGTAGGTGGCCCCATCCGGTGGACCCCCGGGACCCTTCTGGTGGTCCCGGTACAATACCGATGACCCCGAAACTTGTCCCGATAGCCAAAATAGCACTTCCTATATATAATTCTTTACCTCCGGACCATTCCGAAACTCCTCGTGACGTTCGGGATCCCATCCGGGACTCCAAGCAACTTTGGGGTTACCACATACTTATATCTTTACAACCCTAGCATCACCGAACCTTAAGTGTGTAGACCCTACGGGTTCGGGAGACATGCAGACATGACCGAGATGACTCTCCGGTCAATAACCATCAGCGGGATCTGGATACCCATGTTGTCTCCCACATGTTCCACGATGATCTCATCAGATGAACCACGATGTCAAGGACTTAATCAATCCCGTATACAATTCCCTTTGTCTAGCGGTACGATACTTGCCCGAGATTCGATCGTCGGTATCCCGATACCTTGTTCAATCTCGTTACCGGCAAGTCTCTTTACTCGTTCCGTAACACATCATCCCGTGATCAACTCCTTGATCACATTGTGCACATTATGATGATGTCCTACCGAGTGGGCCCAGAGATACCTCTCCGTTTACACGGAGTGACAAATCCCAGTCTCGATTCGTGCCAACCCAACAGACACTTCCGGAGATACCTGTAATGTACCTTTATAGCCACCCAGTTACGTTGTGACATTTGGCACACCCAAAGCACTCCTACGGTATCTGGGAGTTGCACAATCTCATGGTCTAAGGAAATGATACTTGACATTAGAAAAGCTTTAGCATACGAACTACATGATCTTGTGCTAGGCTTAGGATTGGGTCTTGTCCATCACATCATTCTCCTAATGATGTGATCCCGTTATCAATGACATCCAATGTCCATGGTCAGGAAACCGTAACCATCTATTGATCAACGAGCTAGTCAACTAGAGGCTTACTAGGGACATGGTGTTATCTATGTATCCACACATGTATCTGAGTTTCCTATCAGTACAATTCTAGCATGGATAATAAACGATTATCGTGAACAAGGAAATATAATAATAACTAATTTATTATTGCCTCTAGGGCATATTTCCAACAGTCTCCCACTTGCACTAGAGTCAATAATCCAGTTCACATCGATATGTGATTAACACTCAAGGTCACATCCCCATGTGACTAATACCCAAAGAGTTTACTAGAGTCAATAATCTAGTTCACATTACCATGTGATTAACACTCAATGAGTTCTGGGTTTGATCATGTTATGCTTGTGAGAGATGTTATAGTCAACGGGTCTGAATCTTTCAGATCCGTATGTACTTCGCAAATTTCTATTTCATCTTGTAGATGTAACTACTACGCTACATTTGGAGCTATTCCAAATAACTGTTCTACTATACGAATCCAGTTTACTACTCAGAATAATCTGGATTAGTGTCAAAGTTTGCATCGGTGTAACCCTTTACGACGAACTCTTGTACCACCTCCATAATCGAGAAAATTCCTTAGTCCACTAGTTACTAAGGATAACTTTGACCGCTGTCCTGTGATCCATTCTTGGATCACTTTTGTACCCCTTGACTGACTCATGGCAAGGCACACTTCAGGTGTGGTACACAACATAGCATACTGTAGAGAGCCTATGATAAAAGCATAGGGGACGACCTTCGTCCTTCCTCTTTCTTCTGCCGCGGTCAGGTTTCGAGTCTTACTCAATGTTCACACCTTATAACACAGCCAAGAACTCCTTCTCTGCCGATCCATTTTGAACTCCTTCAAAATCTTGTCACGGTATGTATTCATTTGAAAGTACTATTAAGCGTTTTGATCTATCCTTATAGATCTTAATGCTCAATATTCAAGTAGCCTAATCCAGTTTTTCCATTAAAAAACACTTTTCAAATAACTCTGCATGCTTTCCAGAAATTCTACGTCATTTCTGATCCACAATATGTCAACAACATATACTCATCAGAAATTCTATAGTGCTCCCACTCACTTCTTTGTAAATACAAGTTTCTCATAAACTTTGTATAAACCCAAAATCTTTGATCATCTCATCAAAGCATACATTCCAACTCCGAGATGCTTACTCCAGTCCTTAGAAGGATTGCTGGAGCTTTGCATATTTATTAGCATCTTTCAGGATTGATAAAACCTTCCGGTTGTATCACATACAACCTTTCCTCAAGAAAATCGTCGAGGAAACAATGTTTGGACATCCTGTCTGCAAGATTTCATAAATAATGCAGTACTCGCTAATATAATTCCAACAGACTCTTAGCATCGCTACGAGTGAGAAAGTCTCATCATAGTCAACTCCTTGAACTTGTCGGAAAAAATCTTAACGACAAGTCGAGCTTTCTTAATGGTGATACTTACCATCATTGTCTCTCTTCCTTTTAAAATCCATCTGTACTCAATAGCCTTATGACCATCGAGCCGTTCTGCCAAAGTCTACACTTTGTTTTCATACATGGATCCTCTCTCGGATTTTATGGCCTCGAGCCATTTATCGGAATCCGGGCCCACCATCGCTTCTCCATGGCTCGTAGGTTCATTGTTGTCTAGCAACATGACTTCCAAGACAGGATCATGTACCACTCTGAAGTAGTATGCATCCTTGTCATCCCACGAGGTTTGGTAGTGACTTGATCTGAAGTTTCATGATCACTATCATAAGCTTCCACTTCAATTGGTGTAGGTGCCACAGGAACAACTTCCTGTGCCCTGCCACACACTAGTTGAAGAGACGGTTCAATAACCTCATCAAGTCTCCACCATCCTCCCACTCAATTCTTTCGAGAGTAACTTTTCCTCGAGAAAGGACCCGATTCTAGAAACAATCCCTTATTGCTTTCGGATCTGAGACAGGAGGTATACCCAACTGTTTTGGGTGTCCTATGAAGATGCATTTATCCGCTTTGGGTTCGAACTTATCAGCCTGAAACTTTTTCGCATAAGCGTCGCAGCCCCAAACTTTTAAGAAATGACAGCTTAGGTTTCTCTAAACCATAGTTCATACGGTGTCATCTCATCGGAATTACGTGGTGCCCTATTTAAAGTGAATGTGGTTGTCTCTAATGCCTAACCCATAAACTATCGTGGTAATTCGATAAGAGACATCATGGTATGCATCATATCCAATAGGGTGTAGTTATGATGTTTGGACACACCATCACACTATGGTGTTCCAGGCTGTATTAGTTGTGAAACAATTTCCACAATGTCTTAATTCTGTGCCAAACTCTTAATTCAGATATTCATCTCTATGATCATATCATAGATATTTTATCCTCTTGTCACGATGATCTTTCAACTTCACCCTGAAATTACTTGAACCTTTCAATAATTCAGACTCGTGATTCATCAAGTAAATATACTCAACATCTACTCAAATCATCTGTGAAGTAAGAACATAACAATATCCACTACATGCCTCAGCACTCATTGGATTGCACACATCAAAATGTATTACTTCCAACAAGTTGCTTTCTAGTTCCATTTTACTGAAAACGAGGCTTTCAGTCATCTTGCCCATGTGGTATGATTTGCATGTCTCAAGTGATTCAAAATCAAGTGAGTCCAAACGGTCCATTTGCATGGAGTTTCTTCATGCATATACACCAATAGACATGGTTCGCATGTCTCAAACCTTTCAAAACGAGTGAGCCCAAAGATCCATCAACATGGAGCTTCTTCATGCGTTTTATACCGATATGACTTAAGTGGCAGTGCCACAAGTAGGTGGTACTATCATTACTATCTTTTGGCATGAACATGTGTATCACTACGATCGAGATTCAATAAACCATTCATTTTAGGTGTAAGACCATTGAAGGTATTATTCAAATAAACAGAGTAACCATTACTCTCTCCTTAAATGAATAACCGTATTGCGATAGACATAATCCAATCATGTCTATGCTCAATGCAAACACCAATCTCGATGGTAGAGGGAGCGTGCGATGCTTGATCATATCAACATTGGAAACACTTCCAACACATATCGTCAGCTCACCTTTAGCTAGTCTCCGTTTATTCCGTAGCTTTTATTTCGAGTTACTAACACTTAGCAACCGAACCGGTATCTAATACCCTGGTGCTACTAGGAGTACTAGTAAAGTACACATTAACACAATGTATATCCAATATACTTCTATCGACCTTGCCAGCCTTCTCATCTACCAAGTATCTAGGGTAGTTCTGCTCCAGTGGATGTTCCCCTTATTACAGAAGCACTTAGTCTCGGGTTTGGGTTCAACCTTGGGTTTCTTCACTAGAGCAGCAGCTGATTTGCCGTTTCATGAAGCATCCCTTTTGCCCTTGCCCTCCTTGAAACTAGTGGTTTCACAAACCATCAACAATTGATGCCCCTTTTTGATTTCTACTTTTGTGGTGTCAAACATCGCGAATATCTCAAGGATCATCATATATGTCCCCGGTACATTATAGTTCATCACGAAGCTCTAGCAGCTTGGTGGTAATGACTTCGAAGAAACATCACTATCTCATTTGGAAGATCAACTCCCACTTGATTCAAATGATTGTTGTACTCAGACAATCTGAGCACAAGCTCAACAATTGAGCTTTTCTCCCTTAGTTTGCAGGCTAAGAAAATCGTCGAAGGTCTTATACCTCTTGACGTGGGCACGAGCCTGAAATCCCAATTTCAGCCCTCGAAACATCTCATATGTTTCGCGACGTTTCAAAACGTCTTCGGTGCCTCAACTCTAAGCCGTTTAACTGAACTATCACGTAGTTATCAAAATGTGTATGTCAGATGTTCGCAACATCCACAGACAACGTTCGAGGTTCAGCACACTGAGCGGTGCATTAAGGACATAAGCCTTCTATGAAGCAATGAGGACAATCCTCAGTTTACGGACCTAGTCCGCGTAATTGCTACTATCAACTTTCAACTAAATTTTCTCTAGGAACATATCTAAACAGTAGAACTGAAGTGCGAGCTACGACATAATTTGCGAAGACCTTTTGACTATGTTCAGGATAATTAAGTTCATCTTATGAAATCCCACTCAGATAGACATCCCTCTAGTCATCTAAGTGATTACATGATCCGAGTCAACTAGGCCGTGTCCGATCATCACGTGAGACGGACTAGTCAACATCGGTGAACATCTTCATGTTGATCGTATCTGCCATACGACTCATGCTCGACCTTTCGGTCTCTTGTGTTGCGAGGCCATGTCTGTACATGCTAGGCTCGTCAAGTCAACCTAAGTGTTTTGCGTGTGTAAATCTGGCTTACACCCGTTGTATGTGAACATAAGAATCTATCACACCCGATCATCACGTGGTGCTTCAAAACGACGAACTTTCGCAACGGTGCACAGTTAGGGGAAACACTTTCTTGAAATTTTAACGAGGGATCATCTTATTTACTACCGTCGTTCTAAGCAAATAAGATGTATAAACATGATAAACATCATATGCAATCAAATAGTGACATGATATGGCCAATATCATATTGCTCCTTTTGATCTCCATCTTCGGGGCTCCATGATCATTATCGTCACCGGCATGACACCATGATCTCCATCATCATGATCTCCATCATCGTGTCTTCATGAAGTTGTCTCGCCAACTATTACTTCTACTTCTATGGCTACCGGTTAGCAATAAAGTAAAGTAATTACATGACGTTTATGTTGACACGTAGGTCATAAATAAATTAAGACAACTCCTATGGCTACATGCAAGTCGTGATTCCTATTACAAGAACATGATCATCTCATACATCACATATATCATTCATCACATCCTTTGGCCATATCACATCACATAGCATACCCTGCAAAAACAAGTTAGACGTCCTCTAATTGTTGTTTGCATGTTTTACGTGGCTGCTATGGGTTTCTAGCAAGAACGTTTCTTACCTACGCAAAAACCACAACGTGATATGCCAATTGCTATTTACCCTTCATAAGGACCCTTTTCATCGAATCCGATCCGACTAAAGTAGGAGAGACAGACACCCGGTAGCCACCTTATGCAACTAGTGCATGTCAGTCGGTGGAACCAATCTCACGTAAGAGTACGTGTAAGGTCGGTCCGGGCCGCTTCATCCCACAATGCCGCCGAATCAAGATTGGACTAGTAACGTCAAGCATATTGAACAAAATCAACGCCCACAACTACTTTGTGTTCTACTCGTGCATAGAAACTACGCATAGACCTAGCTCATGATGCCACTGTTGGGGAACGTAGCAGAAATTCAAAATTTTCCTACGTGTCACCAAGATCAATCTATGGAGTCATCTAGCAACGAGGGAGGAGTGGATCTACATACCCTTGTAGATCGCGTGCGGAAGCATTCAAGAGAACGGGGTTGATGGAGTCGTACTCGTCGTGATTCAAATCACCGATGATCCTAGCGCCGAACGGACGGCACCTCCGCGTTCAACACACATACGGAGCAGCGACGTATCCTCCTTGTTGATCCAGCAAGGGGGGGAGGAGAGGTTGATGGAGATCCAGCAGCACGACGGCGTGGTGGTGAAAGTAGCGGGATTCCAACAGGGCTTCGCCAAGCGCTGCGGGAGGAGGGAGATGTGTCATGGGAGGGAGAGGGAGGCGCCAGGGCTTAGGTATGGTTGCCCTCCCTTCCCCCCACTATATATAGGGCCAAGGGAGAGGGGGGGGGGCGCAGCCTTGGCCCTTCCTCCAAGGAAGGGTACGGCCAGGGAGGAGTCCCACCTCCCCAAGGAACCTAGGAGGTGCCTTCCCCCTTTAGGACTCTTCCTTTCCCTCATCTCTTGGCGCATGGGCCTCTTGGGGCTGGTGCCCTTGGCCCATATAGGCCAAGGCGCACCCCCTACAGCCCATGTGGCCCCCGGGGTAGGTGGCCCCATCCGGTGGACCCCCGGGACCCTTCTGGTGGTCCCGGTACAATACCGATGACCCCGAAACTTGTCCCGATAGCCGAAATAGCACTTCCTATATATAATTCTTCACCTCCGGACCATTCCAGAACTCCTCGTGACGTCCGGGATCCCATCCGGGACTCCGAACAACTTTCGGGTTACCACATACTTATATCTCTATAACCCTAGCGTCACCGAACCTTAAGTGTGTAGACCCTACGGGTTCGGGAGACATGCAGACATGACCGAGATGACTCTCCGGTCAATAACCATCAGCGGGATCTGGATACCCATGTTGGCTCCCACATGTTCCACGATGATCTCATCGGATGAACCACGATGTCAAGGACTTAATCAATCCCGTATACAATTCCCTTTGTCTAGCGGTACGATACTTGCCCGAGATTCGATCGTCGGTATCCCGATACCTTGTTCAATCTCGTTACCGGCAAGTCTCTTTACTCGTTCCATAACACATCATCCCGTGATCAACTCCTTGATCACATTGTGCACATTATGATGATGTCCTACCGAGTGGGCCCAGAGATACCTCTCCGTTTACACGGAGTGACAAATCCCAGTCTCGATTCGTGCCAACCCAACAGACACTTTCGGAGATACCTGTAATGTACCTTTATAGCCACCCAGTTACGTTGTGACATTTGGCACACCCAAAGCACTCCTACGGTATCCGGGAGTTGCACAATCTCATGGTCTAAGGAAATGATACTTGACATTAGAAAAGCTTTAGCATACGAACTACATGATCTTGTGCTAGGCTTAGGATTGGGTCTTGTCCATCACATCATTCTCCTAATGATGTGATCCCGTTATCAATGACATCCAATGTCCATGGTCAGGAAACTGTAACCATCTATTGATCAACGAGCTAGTCAACTAGAGGCTTACTAGGGACATGGTGTTATCTATGTATCCACACATGTATCTAAGTTTCCTATCAATACAATTCTAGCATGGATAATAAACGATTATCGTGAACAAGGAAATATAATAATAACTAATTTATTATTGCCTCTAGGGCAATATTTCCAACACATATCATGTCACATATTTTGATTGCATGTGATGTTTATCTTTTATGCATCTTATTTTGCTTAGTACGTCAGTAGCATTATAAGATGACCCCTCACTAAATTTCAAGGTATAAGTGTTCTCCCTGAGTATGCACCATTGCGACAGTTCTTCGTGCTGACACACCATGTGATGATCGGGTGTGATAAGCTCTACGTTCACATACAACGGGTGCAAGCCAGTTTTGCACACGCAAAATACTCGAGTTAAACTTGATGAGCCTAGCATATGCAGATATGGCCTCGGAACAGTGGAGACCGAAAGGTTGAGCGTGAATCATATAGAAGATATGATCAACATAGAGATGTTCACCATTGAAAACTACTCCATCTCACGTGATGATCGGACATGGTTTAGTTGATATGGATCACGTGATCACTTAGATTAGAGGGATGTCTGTCTAAGTGGGAGTTCTTAAGTAATATGATTAATTGAACTTTAATTTATCATGAACTTAGTCCTGATAGTAATTGCATATCTATGTTGTAGATCAATAGCTTGCGATGTAGCTTCCCGTTTAATTTTGATATGTTCCTAGAGAGATAAGTTGAAAGATGATAGTAGCAATGATGCGGACTTGGTCCGTGATCTGAGGATTATCCTCATTGCTGCACAGAAGAATTATGTCCTTGATGCACCGCTAGGTGACAGACCTATTGCAGGAGCAGAGGCAGACGTTATGAACGTTTGGCAAGCTTGGTATGATAACTACTTGATAGTTTAGTGCGCCATGCTTTACGGCTTAGAACCAGGACTTCAAGAACGTTTTGAATGCCACAGAACATATAAGATGTTCTAAGAGTTGAAATTGGTATTTCATACTCATGCCCATGTCGAGAGGTATGAGACCTCTGACAGTACTTTGCCTACAAGATGGAGGAGAATAGCTCAACCAGTGAGCATGTGCTCAGATTGTCTGGGTACTGCAATTGCTTGAATCAAGTGGGAGTTAATCTTCCAGATAAGATAGTAATTGACAAAGTTCTCTAGTCACTATCACCAAGTTACTAGAACTTAGTGATGAACTATAATATGCAAGGGATGACGAAAGTAATTCCCGAGGTCTTCGTGATGCTGAAATCGGCGAATGTAGAAATCAAGAAATAGCATCAAGTGTTGATGGTTAATAAGACCACTAGTTTCAAGAAAAAGGCAAAGGGAAAGAAATAGGAACTTCAAAGAAGAATAGCAAACAAGTTGTTGCTCCCATGAAGAAGCTCAAAGCTAGACCCAAGCCTGGAACTGAGTGCTTCTACTGTAAAGGAAATGGTCACTGGAAGGGGAACTGCCCTAGATAGTTGGCGGATAAGAAGGATGGCAAAGTGAACAAAAGTATATATTTGATATACCTGTTATTGATGTGTACTTTACTAGTGTTTATAACAACACCTTAGTATTTGATACTGGTTCAGTTACTAAGAGTAGTAACTCGAAACGGGAGTTGCAAAATAAATAGAGACTAGTTAAGGGCGAGGTGATGAAGTGAGTTGGAAGTGATTCCAAGGTTGATAAGATCACCATCGCACACTCCCTTTACCTTCAGAATTAGTGTTGAACCAAAAATAAATGTTATTTGGTGTTTGCGTAGAGCATAATATGATTGGATCATGTTTATTGCAATACGGTTATTCATTTAAGTCAAGGATAATTGTTATTCTGTTTACATGAATAAAACCTTCTGAGGTCTGATACGTCTCCAATGTATCTATAATTTTTTATTGTTCCATGCTATTATATTATCTGTTTTGGATGATAACGAGCTTTATTTTACACTTTTATATTATTTTTGGGACTAACCTATTAACCGGAGGCCCAGCCCAAATTGCTGTTTTTTTTGCCTATTTTAGTGTTTCGCAGAAAAGGAATATCAAACGGAGTCCAAACAAAATGGAACCTTCGGGAGCGTGATTTTTGGAACAAACGTGATCCAGAGGACTTGGAGTGGACGTCAAGCAATCAATGAGGAGGCCACGAGGCAGGGGGGCACGCCTACCCCCCTGGGCGCGCCCTCCACCCTCGTGGGCCCCTCGTTGCTCCACCGACCTACTTCTTCCTCCTATATATATTCCTATACCCCGCAAACATCCAGGAGTACCACGAAACCCTATTTCCACCGCCGCAACCTTCTGTACCCAAGAGATCCCATCTTGGGGCCTTTTCCAAAGTTCCACCGGAGGGGGCATTGATCACAGAGGGCCTCTACATCAACTCCATGGCCCCTCCGATGATGTGTGAGTAGTTTACCTCAGACCTTCGGGTCCATAGCTAGTAGCTAGATGGCTTATTCTCTCTCTCTTTGGATCTCAATACAAAGTTCTCTTCGATTCTCTTGGAGATCTATTTGATGCAATCTTCTTTTGCGGTGTGTTTATCGAGATCCGATGAATTGTGGGTTTATGATCCAGATTATCTATGGACAATATTTGAATCTTCTCTGAATTCTTTTATGTATGATTGGTTTATCTTTGCAAGTCTCTTCGAATTATCAGTTTGGTTTGGCCTACTAGATTGATCTTTCTTGCAATGGGAGAAGTGCTTAGCTTTGGGTTCAATCTTGCAGTGCTCGATCCTAGTGATAAAAAGGGAAACGACACGTATTGTATTGTTGCCATCGAGGATAAAAAGATGGGGTTTACATCATATTGCATGAGTTTATCCCTCTACATCATGTCATCTTGCTTAAGGCGTTACTCTGTTCTTATGAACTTAATACTCTAGATGCATGCTGGATAGCGGTCCATGTGTGGAGTAATAGTAGTAGACGCAGGCAAGAGTCGATCTACTTGTCACAGACGTGATGCCTATATACATGATCATACCTAAATATTCTCATAATTATTTGCTTTTCTATCAATTGATCGACAGTAATTTGTTCACCCACCGTAATACTTATGCTATCTTGAGAGAAGCCACTAATGAAACCTATGGCCCCGGGGTCTATTTTCCATCATGCAAGTTTCCAATCTATTTTATTTTGCAATCTTTAATTTCAATCTATATCATAAAAATACCAAAAATATTTATCTTATTATTATTATCTCTACCGGATCTCACTCTTGCAAGTGGCCGTGAAGGGATTGACAACCCCTTTATCATGTTGGTTGCGAGGTTCTTATTTGTTTGTGTAGGTACGAGGTGACTCGCGCATGGTCTCCTACTGGATTGATACCTTGGTTCTCAAAAACTGAGGGAAATGCTTATGCTACTTTGTTGCATCACCCTTTCCTCTTCAAGGGAAAACCAACGCAGTGCTCAAGAGGTAGAAAGAAGGATTTCTGGCGCCGTTGCCGGGGAGATCTACGCCAAGTCAAGACATACCAAGTACCCATCACAACTCTTATGCTTCGCATTACATTATTTGCCATTTGCCTCTCGTTTTCCTCTCCCCCACGTCACCCTTGCCGTTTTACTCGCCCTCTTTTCCTTTCGCCCTCTCTTTTCCGTTCGCCTCTTTTTCGCTTGCCTCTTGTTGCTTGTTGCCCTTATGGCTTTACCAAAAGGAGTTGACCCTCACCTTAGAAGGTTGGAAGAAATCGAAAACAACGTTAGCAGTTTTATGTCCTTGCAGTTTGAGCATAATAATTTCTTTAGAAACAAGCTTAAAGAACAAAAAAGTTTTATCAGTTTCATGAATAAAGAGCTCGATGATATGTCTAAGGAATTTTATGGTTTAAAATCTCAGCTTGCTCATCTTGAAAAATTAATTACTAAAATCTCGGATAAGCAGGCCACATTAGTTAATAAGATGGCCGCTAAACCGGAAAGTTTTCATGAGAATAAAGATGAAGATCTAAAAGTAATTGATGTGTCCCCTATTAAATCCTTGTTTTGCAATATGAATCTTGATAATGATGGGACTGGAGATGAGTCAACTTTAGTTAGAAGGCGTCCCAAAAATTCGGAGTTTTTAGATCTTGATGCAAAAATTGGTAAAAGTGGGATTGGAGAGGTCAAAACTTTAAATAGCAATGAACCCACTATCTTGGATTTCAAGGAATTTAATTATGATTATTTCTCTTTGATAGATTGTATTTCCTTGTTGCAATCCGTGCTAAATTCTCCTCATTCTTATAGTCAAAATAAAGCTTTTACTAAACATATCGTTGATGCTTTGATGCAATCTTATGAAGAAAAACTTGAGCTGGAAGTTTCTATCCCTAGAAAACTTTATGATGAGTGGGAACCTACTATTAAAATAAAAATTAAATATCATGAATGCTATGCTTTGTGTGATTTGGGTGCTAATGTTTCCACGATCCCAAAAACTTTGTGTGATTTGCTAGGTTTTTGTGAATTTGATAATTGTTCTTTAAACTTGCACCTTGCGGATTCCACTATTAAGAAACCTATGGGAAAGATTAATGATGTTCTTATTGTTGCAAATAGGAATTATGTGCCCGTAGGTTTCATTGTTCTTGATATAGATTGCAATCCTTCATGTCCTATTATTCTTGGTAGACCTTTCCTTAGAACGATTGGTGCAATTATTGATATGAAGGAAGGGAATATTAGATTCCAATTTCCGTTAAGGAAAGGCATGGAACACTTCCCTAGAAATAAAATTAAATTACCTTATGAATCTATTATGAGATCCACTTATGGATTGCCTGCCAAAGATGGCAATACCTAGATCTATCTTCGCTTTTATGCCTAGCTAGGGGCGTTAAACGATAGCGCTTGTTGGGAGGCAACCCAATTTTATTTTTGTTCCTTGATTTTTGTTACTATTTAGTAATAAATAATTTATCTAGCCTCTGTTTTGGTTGTGTTTTTCGTGTTTAATTAGTGTTTGTTCCAAGTAGAACCGTTGGGAAGACTTGGGGAAAGTCTTTTTGATCTTGCTGTAAAAAACAGAAACTTTAGTGCTCGCGAGAATTGCTGCAATGTTTTACTGGAGAGTGATATTTAGTTAATTCTTTTTGCAGATTATTAACAGATAAATTCTTCACGTCCAGCAATTTATTTTAGAATTTTTGGGGTTCCAGAAGTATTCGAAACCTACAGATTACTACAGACTGTTCTGTTTACACACGATTCCCGCAGCAAAATCCGTGTGTGAACATAATAGCTGACGGTTTCCAATATAGAACCGTGTCTGGTTAATGACCCCTGCCACTCACCTACCAAACCTCGAGCCACTAGATAGAGTGCCAATCGTGTGGGGGCCGGTTCTCTTGCGAGATCTTTACATTTTCTTTTTGAACACTAGATATTTAGATCATTTGATGAATTTTTAACTCGCACACAAGTACACAAAAGTATGATTTTTCAAACCGTTATGGTTAGCCGTTGCATGTAGATGTAACTCAAATTTGAATTACGGTCATTAAATGGCTAGAAAATCAATTAAATGTCCTTAAAAGGTCAAATGACCCCTAGAATTTCCCAAATTTTCACATGAAAGTTGTAGTAATGCATGCTAAACATAGAAAAATTTGATGGCCATAAGAGGAAGCTATCTCCTATTAGTCATCAAACATGCATTGTTCCCTCTCGGAACCACGAGCCTTCTAGTGAGTTGCTCTGGTTTGCGAGGGGGTGTGTTCAAACTTTCATCAAATAGGCCATTTTTTATACCACATCATCTTGGTGGCATGACATTACATCAAGCAAGGTTTCATATTTTTCTGATCATTTTTTAATTTTTTGGAATTAAAATGCCATGGCACTCCATGCATGTGCCCATGCCGTGAGAACAATATGTTTGAAAATTCCTTCTAATTTACTGCACATGGAATTAACTCACACACAAGTACGCAAATATGATATTTCAAACCATTATGGTTAGGCGTTGCATGTAGATGTAGTTCAAATTTGAGTCATAGTCATTAAATGGCAAGAAAATCACTTAAATGTCTTTAAAAGGTCAAATGACCCTTGAAATTTTCAAAATTTTCACATGACAGTTGTATTAGTGCACGTTAGACGTAGAAAAAAATTTGAAGGCCGTAAGATGAAGCTACCTCCCATTCGTCATCAAACATGCATTGTTCCCTCTCGGGACCACGAGCCTTCTAGTGAGTTGCTCTGGTTTGTGAGGGGGTGTGTCCAAACTTTCATCAAATAGGACAATTTTATTACCACATCATCTCGGTGGCATGACATTACATCAAGCAAGGTTTCATGTTTTTCTGATCATTTTTTAATTTTTGGGAATTAAAATGCCATGGCACTCCATGCATGTGTCCATGCCGTGAGACCAATATGTTTGAAAATTCCTTCTAATTTACTCCACATAGAATTAACTCGCACACAAATACACAAATATGATTTTTTTTTCAAATCGTTATGGTTAGGCGTTGCATGTAGATATAGTTCAAGTTTGAATTACGGTCACTAAATGGCTAGAAAATCACTTAAATGTCTTTAAAATGTCAAATGACCCCTAGAATTTTCCAATTTTTCACATGATAGTTGTATTAGTGCATGTTAAATGTAGAAAAAAAATTGAACGCCGTAAGAGGAAGCTATCTCCTGTTCGTCATCAAACATGCATTGTTCCATCTCAGAACCATGAGCCTTCTAGTGAGTTGCTCCGGTTTGTGAGGGATGTGTCCAAACTTTCGTCAAACAGGCCAATTTTTTACCACATCATCTTGGTGGCATGAAATTACATCAAGCAAGGTTTCATATTTTTCTGATCATTTTTTAATTTTTTGGAATTAAAATGCCATGGCACTCCATGCATTTGTCCATGCCGTGAGACCAATATGTTGAAAATTCCTTCTAAATTACTGCACATGGAATTAACTCGCACACAAGTGCACAATTATGATTTTTCAAACGGTTATGGTTAGACGTTGCATGTAGATGTAGTTCAAATTTGAATTACGGTCATTAAATGGCTAGAAAATCACTAAAATGTCTTTAAAAGGTCAAATGATCCCTATAATTTTCGAAATTTTCATATTACAGTTGTAGTAGTGCACATTAAACGTAGAAAAAATTTAAGGCTGTAAGAGGAATCTATCTCCTATTCGTCATCAAACATGCATTGTTCCCTCTCGGAACCACGAGCCTTCTAGTGAGTTGCTCCGGTTTGTGAGGGGTGCGTGTCCAAACTTTCGTCAAAATACCAATTTTTTTACCACATCATCTTGGTGGCATTACATTACATCAAGCAAGGTTTCATGTTTTTCTGATCATTTTTTAATTTTTTGGAATTAAAATGCCATGGCACTCCATGCATACATATGCAAGTGTCCATGTCGTGAGACCAATATGTTTGAAAATCCTTCTAATTTACTGCACATGGAATTAACTCGCACACAAGTACACAAATATGATTTTCAAACTGTTATGGTTAGCCGTTGCATGTAGATGCAGTTCAAATTTGAATTACGGTCATTAAATGGCTAGAAAATCATTTTAATGTCTTCAAAAGGTTAAATGACCCCTGAAATTTTCCAAATTTTCACATGGCAGTTGTATTAGTGCACGTTACACGTAGAAAAAATTTGAAGGCCGTAAGAGGAAGCTATCTCCCGTTCGTCATCAAACATGCATTGTTCCCTCTCAGAACCACGAGCCTTCTAGTGAGTTGCTCCGGTTTGTGAGGGGTGTGTGTCCAAACTTTTGTCACACATGCCAATTTTTTTACCACATCATCTTGGTGGCATGACATTAAATTAATCAATGTTTCATGTGTTTCTGATATTTTTAATTTTTTTAGAATTTGAATGCCATGGCACTCCATGCTTAATTGTGGCATAGCCGTTAGACCAATATGTTTCAAAATTCCTTCCAATTTACTATACATGGAATTAAATCGCACATAAGTACACAAAATATGACTTTTCAAACCGTTATGGTTAGCTGTTGCATGTACATGTAGTTCAAATTTCAATTACGGTCATTAAATGGCTAGAAAATCACTTAAATGTCTTAAAAGGTCAAATGACCCCTGAATTTTTCCAAAATTTGACATGACAGTTGTATTAATACTACAATTTTTCTCATACATTTAAAACACAATCTGTTGCCACTTTACTCCAAATTCGTCTTTCACAGCTAATAAAAAATATCTACAACATCACACATAGTTGTTTTCTAGGAATCGTTTGCGATGAAAATATCTGGGTCTATTTAAGTCTTCCTCCTTAAGCTTCGCCGGCTCGTCTGCTCCAGTGCCGGCAACCCCCGAATCCACGAATCCCTATCCCCATTCCCACACCCCCTTGTTGCAAAGATGACACCGTGGAAACGCTTCGTGAAGGCCCATATGATGATCACGTCCCCCCCTCCCCGAGCATCGCCGCCTGCGCCGAGAGTGCGGCCGCCTACGCCGAGAGTGTCGCCGCATCCACATTAAGCGCAACCGTTTCCGTTGAGAGGGCATCTGCGGTAGCCGATAGGGCAGCTGTAGCAGCCGAGATGGCTGGAGCTACTGCTGCGACGACAGCTAGAAACACCGAGAGCGCTCGAGCTGTCGGCCGTGCCGCCGATGTCGCCCTGGCCCGGGTCGAGGCCATCCACGCCAAGATCGAGGATGCACACGCCAAGATATTCCAGGCCACCTAGAAATCCAGCATGCAACCCATGTCCGAAAAAGGTGGCGGTGGCCATGGAGCACCTGCTTCCTCATGAGGTCGCCGAGCGGGAGCTGGAGATGCACGAGGCGGCGGAGATCGAGGAGTGCCAGGAGGAGGAGTTGCACGTGGCCGAGGTCGAGGTAGAGAAGAGTCCGTCCGTCGAGGAATCAACGGTGGAGTACCAACGCGAGCTCTGGCGCAGCCACTACTACGAGTACTACAACCTTGAGGGCGACGCCGAGGACGAGGACGCGGTCGACTTCAGTAGGGGGGCGCGGATTCGACAAATGGTGGCATGTCTCCACGACAAGTCATCGACGTCTCATCTTACACCGACGATGCATAGGTCGACGCAACGGCGGATTTTTTAAAATTATGCGTACTTAGGCCTTGTTTTTAATGCTGCTCTTTTGTTAGAGCAATGTTTAGGTCAACTGGCTCTGTTTAATTACTAAAATTGCTCGATTCAGTAAGTGTGGTCTATCTGCTGTACGCTCTTTTGTGTGCCCAAATTAGCAAGCGATGTTAAATTATGCAATGACGTACCCGGGGAAATTTCCACCAAAATTTGAATATCAAACTCATCCCATGTGCGTAAAGCAGAAGAATCGTTTGCGATGCACACAATCGCTCAAAGTGAATGGTCCAGCGGCACCGCGTGCAAAGTTTCCCTCCACATTTCCAAAATTTTGGCATACCGCCAAAATATCTACCCTTCCCCCTCCTCCCTTCCCCACCCCCTTTTCTCCCCGACCACAAGTCACATTTCCCCTGTTTCCTCCTTCCTTGCTTCCTTCTAAGCTATAGCCGCTTCCTCGCTTGCTTCCCCGCTCTCGCCGTCTAGCATCCTACCGCTGGGGTCGCCATGGTCTTCTTCAAAGACCTCTCCAACAGTTCCTCCTCCGGTGACGACTCCTTCACCACCCAGGTATGCCTATCTTCTCTCTCCCTTGGGCTACGACTTGGAATGAAGGATTTTTACCCGGTGGTCGATTTGAGTCATTTCTTCCTCTTGTAGCTCCCTAGGACCATCAGTGGCAACGAATGGAGCGGGGTGGCTGAAGATCTATCTGCTCATTGTCACCATCAATCTCCATGCGTGAAGCTAGTTGGGTTTGAATCTGTGGACAGTGGGAAGAAGTTTCTGGCATGTGCAGAGAAGGTTAGTGATACGTCTCCAACGTATCTATAATTTTTTATTGTTCCATGCTATATTATATTTTGTTTTGGATATTACTGGGCCTTATTATACACTTCTATATTATTTTTGGGACTAACCTATTAACCGGAGGCCCAGCCCAGAATTGATGTTTTTTGCCTATTTTAGGGTTTCGCAGAAAAAGAATATCAAACAGAGTCCAAACAGAATGAAACCTTCAAGAACGTGATTTTCGGAACGAACATGATCCAGAGGACTTGGACCCTATGTCAAGACATCAACCAGGAGGCCACGAGGTAGGGGGCGCACCTACCCCCCCAGGAGCGCCCTCCACCCTCGTGGGCCCCTTGTTGCTCCACCGACGTACTCCTTCCTCCTATATATACCTACGCACCCCCAAACTACCAGATACAGAGCCAAAACCCTAATTCCACCACCGTAACTTTCTGTATCCACGAGATCTCATCTTGGGGCCTTTTCTGGAGCTCCGTCGGAGGGGGCATCGATCACGGAGGGCTTCTACATCAAAACCATAGCCCCTCCGATGAAGTGTGAGTAGTTTACCTCAGACCTTCGGGTCCATAGTTATTAGCTAGATGGCTTCTTCTCTCTTTTTGGATCTCAATACAATGTTCTCCCCCTCTCTCGTGGAAATCTATTCGATGTAATCTTCTTTTGCGGTGTGTTTCTTGAGACCGATGAATTGTGGGTTTATGATCAAGTTTATCTATGAACAATATTTGAATATTCTTTGAATTCTTTTATGTATGATTGGTTATCTTCGCAAGTCTCTTCGAATTATCAGTTTGGTTTGGCCTACTAGATTGATCTTTCTTGCAATGGGAGAAGTGCTTAGCTTTGGGTTCAATCTTGAAGTGTCCTTTCCCAGTGACAGTAGGGGTAGCAAGGCACGTATTGTACTGTTGGCATCGAGGATAACAAGATGGGGTTTATATCATATTGCATGAGTTTATCCCTCTACATCATGTCATCTTGCTTAAAGCGTTACTTTGTTCTTATGAACTTAATACTCTAGATGCATGCTGGATAGCAGTCAATGTGTGGAGTAATAGTAGTAGATGCAGGGAGGAGTCGGTCTACTTGTCTCGAACGTGATGCCTATATACATGATCATACCTTGATATTCTCATAACTATGCTCAATTCTGTTAATTGCTCAATAGTAATTTGTTTACCCACCATGAATACTTATGCTCTTGAGAGAAGCCACTAGTGAAACCTATGGCCCCGGGTCTATCTTCCATCATATTAATCTTACAATACTTATTTATTTCCTTTGCCATTTATTTTACTTTGCATCTTTTATTTCTCTTTATCATAAAAATACCAAAAATATTATCTTATCATATCTATCAGATCTCACTCTCGTAAGTGACCGTGTAGGGATTGACAACCCCTTATCGCGTTGGTTGTGAGGATTTATTTGTTTGTGTAGGTGCGAGGGACTCGTGCGTGGCCTCCTACTGGATTGATACCTTGGTTCTAAAAAACTGAGGGAAATAATTACGCTACTTTGCTGCATCACCCTTTCCTGTTCAAGGGAAAACCAATGCAAGTGCTCAAGAAGTAGCAAGAAGGATTTCTGGCGCCATTGCCAGGGAGGTCTACGCAAGAGTTAACATACCAAGTACCCATCACAAAACCTTATCTCCTACATTACATTATTTGCCATTTGCCTCTCGTTTTCCTCTCCCCCACTTCACCGTTGTCGTTTTATTTGCCCATTCTCTCCATCCTCCCTCTCTTTCTCTATTCGCCTCTTTTTGCCTGTTTCTTGTTTGCTTGTGTGTTGGATTGCTTGCTTGTCACGATGGCTCAAGATAATACTAAATTGTGTGACTTTACCAATACCAACAACAATGATTTCCTTAGCACTCCGATTTCTCCTCTTACCGATACTGAATCTTGTGAAATCAATGCTGCTTTGTTGAATCTTGACATGAAAGATCAATTCACCGGCCTTCCTAGTGAAGATGCCGCTACCCATCTGAATAGCTTCGTTGATTTATGTGATATGCAAAAGAAGAAAGATGTGGATAATGATATTGTTAAATTGAAGCTATTTCCTTTTTCGCTTAGAGATCGTGCTAAACCTTGGTTTTCGTCTTTGCCTAAAAATAGTATTGATTCTTGGAATAAGTGCAAAGATGCGTTTATCTCTAAGTATATTCCTCCCGCTAAGATTATCTCTCTTAGAAACGATATTATGAATTTTAAGCAACTTGATCACGAACATATTGCACAAGCTTGGGAGAGGATGAAATTAATGATATGTAATTGCCCTACACATGGTTTGAATTTGTGGATTGATTATACAAAAAATTTATGCCGGATTGAATTTTGCTTCTAGAAATCTTTTAGATTCAGCCGCGGGAAGCACTTTTATGGAAATCACTTTAGGAGAAGCTACTAAACTCCTAGATAATATTATGGTTAATTATTCTCAATGGCACACTGAAAGATCAACTAATAAAAAAGTGCATGCGATAGAAGAAATTAATGTTTTGAGTGGAAAGATGGATGAACTTATGAAATTATTTGCTAATAAAAGTGTTTCTTCTGATCCTAATGATATGCCTTTGTCTACTTTGATTGAGAATAATAATGAATATATGGATGTGAATTTTGTTGGTAGGAATAATTTTGGTAACAACGCGTATAGAGGAAACTTTAATCCTAGGCCGTATCCTAGTAATTCCTCTAATAATTATGGTAATTCCTACAACAATTCTTATGGAAATTATAATAATATGCCCTCTAATTTTGAAACTAATATTAAAGAATTTATTACTTCGCAAAAGAATTTTCAATGCTTTGATTGAAGAAAAATTGCTTAAGATTGATGAGTTGGCTAGGAACGTTGATAGAATTTTTCTTGATGTTGATTCTTTCAAACTTAGATCTATTCCACCTAAGCATGATATCAATGAGTCTCTCAAAGCCATGAGAATTTCCATTGATGAGTGCAAAGAAAGAACCGCTAGGATGCGTGCTAAGAAAGATTGTTTTATAAAAGCATGTTCTTCTAGTTTCCATGATAATAAAGATGAAGATCTAAAAGTTATTGATGTGTCCCCTATTAAATCTTTTTTTGTAATATGAATCTTGCTAATGATGGGACTGAATATGATCCACATTTACCTAGACGGCGTTCCAAAAATTCGGAGTCTTTAGATCTTGATGCTAAAATTGTTAAAAGTGGGATTGAAGAAGTCAAAACTTTAAATATTAATGAACCCACTATTTTGGATTTAAAAGAATTTAATTATGATAATTGCTCTTTGATAGATTGTATTTCCTTGTTGCAATCCGTGCTAAATTCTCCTCATGCTTATAGTCAAAATAAAGCTTTTACTAAACATATCGTTGATGCTTTGATGCAATCTTATGAAGAAAAACTTGAGTTGGAAGTTTCTATCCCTAGAAAACTTTATGATGAGTGGGAACCTACTATTAAAATTAAAATTAAAGATCATGAATGCTATGCTTTGTGTGATTTGAGTTCTAGTGTTTCCACAATTCCAAAGACTTTGTGTGATTTGTTAGGTTTTCGTGATTTTGATGATAGCTCTTTAAACTTGCACCTTGCGGATTCCACCATTAAGAAACCTATGGGAAGAATTAATTATGTTCTTATTGTTGCAAGTAGGAATTATGTGCCCGTAGATTTTATTGTTCTTGACATAGATTGCAATCCTTCATGTCCTATTATTCTTGGTATACCTTTCCTTAGAACGATTGGTGCAATTATTGATATGAAGGAAGGAAATATTAGATTCCAATTTCCATTAAGGAAAGGCATCGAACACTTTCCTAGAAATAAAATAAAACTACCATATGAATATATCATGGGAGCCACTTATGGATTGCCTACCAAAGATGGCAATACCTAGATCTATCCTTACTTTTTATGCCTAGCTAGGGGCGTTAAACGATAGCGCTTGTTGGGAGGCAACCCAATTTTATTTTTATTCCTTGCTTTTTTATCCTGTTTAGTAATAAATAATTTATCTAGCCTCTGTTTTGGTTGTGTTTTTTGTGCTCAATTAGTGTTTGTGCCAAGTAGAACCGCTGGGAAGACTTGGGGAAAGTCTTTTTAATCTTGCTGTAAAAACAGAAACGTTAGCGCTCACAAGAACTGCTGCCATTTTTATTTGGAAAGTGATGTTTAGTTAATTATTTTTGAAGATTATTAACAGATAAATTCCTCACGTCCATAAATTTATTTTAGAATTTTTGGGGTTCCAGATCTTGAGTTAGGTACAGATTACTACAGACTGATCTGTTTTTGACAGATTCTGTTTTTTGTGTGTTGTTTGCTTATTTTGATGAATCTATGACTAGTAATAGATTTTATGAACCATAGAAAAGTTGGAATACAGTAGGTTTAACACCAATATAAATAAAGAATGAGTTCATTACAGTACCTTGAAGTGGTGGTTTGTTTTCTTTTACTAACGGAGCTCACGAAGATTTTCTTTTAAGTTTTGTGTTGTGAAGTTTTCAAGTTTTGGGTAAGGATTTGATGGATTATGGAACAAGGAGTGGCAAGAGCCTAAGATTAGGGATTCCCAAGGAACCCCAAGGTAAAATACAAGGACACCAAAAAGCCTAATCTTGGGGATGCCCCGGAAGGCATCCCCTCGTTCGTCTTCGTTTATCGGTAACTTTACTGGGAGCTATATTTTTATTCACCACATGATATGTGTTTTGCTTGGAGCATCTTGTATGATTTGAGTCTTTGCTTTTTAGTTACCACAATCATCCTTGCTGTACACACCTTTTGATAGAGACACACATGAATTGGAATTTATTAGAATACTCTATGTGCTTCACTTATATCTTTTGAGCTATATAGTTTTTGCTCTAGTACTTCACTTATATCTTTTAGAGCACGGTGGTGGTTTTATTTTATAGAAATAATTGATCTCTCATGCTTCACTTATATTATTTTGAGAGTCCTTTAGAACAACATGGCAATTTGCTTTTAGGCATAATAAAAACTTTCATATAAGTGCATTGAGTACTAAGAGAAGTTTGATACTTGATGATTGTTTTGAGATGTGGAGATAGTGATATCAAAGTTGTGCTAGTTGAGTAGTTGTGAATTTGAGGAATACTTGTGTTGAAGTTTGCAAGTCCCATAGCATGTACGTATGGTAAATGTTGTGTAACAAATTTGAAGCATGGGGTGTTCTTTGATTACTTTCCTTATGACTGGCGGTCGGGGACGAGCGATGGTCTTTTCCTACCAATCTATCCCCCTAGGAGCATGCGCGTAATACTTGGTTTTTGATGACTTGTAGATTTTTGCAATAAGTATGTGAGTTCTTTATGACTAATGTTGAGTCCATGGATTATACGCACTCTCACCCTTCCACCATTGCTAGCCTCTTCGGTACCGTGCATTGCCCTTTCTCACCTTGAGAGTTGGTGCAAACTTCACCGGTGCATCCAAACCCCGTGATACGATACACTCTATCACACATAAACCTCCTTATATCTTCCTTGAAACAGCCACCATACCTACCTATTATGACATTTCCATAGCCATTCCAAGATATATTGCCATGCAACTTTCCACTGTTCCGTTTATTATGACACGCATCATCATTGTCATATTGCCTTGCATGATCATGTAGTTGACATCGTATTTGTGGCAAAGCCACCATTCATAATTCTTTCATACATGTCACTCATGAGTCATTGCACATCCCGGTACACCGCCGGAGGCATTCATATAGAGTCATATCTTGTTCTAGTATCGAGTTGTAATCATTGAGTTGTAAATAAATAGAAGTGTGATGATCATCAGTAATAGAGCATTGTCCCACAAAAAAGGCCAAATAATAAAAAAGAAGGCCCAAAAAAATAAAAAAATAAAAAGGGGGCAATGCTACTATCCTTTTTTCCACACTTGTGCTTCAAAGTAGCACCATGATCTTTATGATAGAGAGTCTCTTGTTTTGTCATTTTCATATACTAGTGGGAATTTTTCATTATAGAACTTGGCTTGTACATTCCAACAATGGGCCTCCTCAAGTGCCCTAGGTCTTCGTGAGCAAGCAAGTTGGATGCACCCACTTAGTTTCTTTTGTTGAGCTTTCATACATTTATAGCTCTAGTGCATCCGTTGCATGGCGATCCCTACTCCTTGCATTGACATCAATTGATGGGCATCTCCCTAGCCCATTGATTAGCCGCGTCGATGTGAGACTTTCTCCTTTTTTGTCTTCTCCATATAACCCCCTTCATTATATTCTATTCCACCCATAGTGCTATATCCATGGCTCACACTCATGTATTGTGTGAAAGTTGAGAAAAGTTTGAGATTACTAAAGTATGAAACAATTGATTGGCTTGTCATCGGGGTTGTGCATGATGAGAGCATTCTTGTGTGGCGAAAATGGAGCATGACCAAACTATATGATTTTGTAGGGATGAACTTTCTTTGGCCATGTTATTTTGAGAAGACATGATTGCTTAGTTAGTATGCTTGAAGTATAATTATTTTTATGTCAATATTAAACTTTTATATTGAATCTTTCGGATATGAACATTCATGCTACAATAAAGAAAATTACATTGAGAAATATGTTAGGAAGCATTCCACATCAAAAATTCTGTTTTTATCATTTACCTACTCGAGGACGAGCAGGAATTAAGCTTGGGGATGCTTGATACGTCTCCAATGTATCTATAATTTTTGATTGTTCCATGCTATTATATTATCTGTTTTGAATGATAACGGGCTTTATTTTACACTTTTATATTATTTTTGGGACTAACCTATTAACCAGAGGCCCAACCCAAATTGTTGTTTTTTTGCCTATTTCAGTGTTTCATCGAACAAGAATATCAAACGGAGTCCAAAAGGAATGAAACCTTCGGGAGCGTGATTTTTGTAACAAACGTGATCTAGAGGACTTGGAGTGGACGTCAAGCAATCAACGAGGAAGCCACGAGGCAGGGGGCGCGCCTACCCCCTGGGCGCACCCTCTGCCGTCGTGGGCCCCTCGTTGCTCCACCGACTTACTTCTTCCTCCTATATATATTCATATACCCCGCAAACATCCAGGAGCACCATGAAACCCTATTTCCACCGCCGCAATCTTATATACCCAAGAGATCCCATCTTGGGGCCTTTTACGGAGCTCCACCGGAGGGGGCATTGATCACGGAGGGCCTCTACATCAACTCCATGGCCCCTCCGATGATGTGTGAGTAGTTTACCTCAGACCTTCGGGTCCATAGCTAGTAGCTAGATGGCTTCTTCTCTCTCTTTGGATCTCAATACAAAGTTCTCCTCGATTCTCTTGGAAATCTATTCGATGTAATCTTCTTTTGCGGTGTGTTTGTCGTGATCCGATGAATTGTGGGTTTATGATCCAGATTATCTATGAACAATATTTGAATCTTCTCTGAATTATTTTATGTATGATTGGTTTCTCTTTGCAAGTCTCTTTGAATTATCAGTTTGGTTTGGCATACTAGATTGATCTTTCTTGCAATGGGAGAAGTGCTTAGCTTTGGGTTCAATCTTGCGGTGCTCGATCCCAATGACAGAAAGGGAAACGACACGTATTGTACTGTTGCCATCGAGGATAAAAAGATGGGGTTTACATCATATTGCATGAGTTTATCCCTCTACATCATGTCATCTTGCTTAAGGCGTTACTCTGTTCTTATGAACTTAATACTCTAGATGCATGCTGGATAACGGTCGATGTGTGGAGTAATAGTAGTAGATGCAGGCAGGAGTCGGTCTACTTGTCACGGACGTGATGCCTATATACATGATCATACCTAGATATTCTCATAATTATTCACTTTTCTATCAATTGCCTGACAGTAATTTGTTCACCCACCGTAATACTTATGCTATCTTGAGAGAAGCCACTAGTGAAACCTATGGCCCCCGGGTCTATTTTCCATCATACAAGTTTCCAATCTATTTTATTTTGCAATCTGCACTTTCAATCTATATCATAAAAATACCAAAAATATTTATCCTATTATTATTATCTCTATCAGATCTCACTCTTGCAAGTGGCCGTGAAGGGATTGTCAACCCCTTTATCGCGTTGGTTGCGAGGTTCTTATTTGTTTGTGTAGGTACAAGGTGACTCGCGCGTGGTATCCTACTGGATTGATACCTTGGTTCTCAAAAACTGAGGGAAATACTTACGCTACTTTGCTGCATCACCCTTTCCTCTTCAAGGGAAAACCAACGCAGCGCTCAAGAGGTAGCAAGGTCATACACCCAAGGTGAATGGTTTATTGAATCTCGATCGTAGTAATACACATATTCATAATATTGAAGCCAAAAGATGCAAAGTTAATAATGATAGTGCAACTTATATGTGGCACTGCCGTTTATGTCATATTGGTGTAAAGTGCATGAAGAAACTCCATGCCGATGGACTTTTGGAACCACTTGATTATGAATCACTTGATGCTTGCGAACCATGCCTCATGGGCAAGATGACTAAGACTCCATTCTCCGGAACAATGGAGCGAGCAACTGGCTTATTGGAAATAATACATACTGATGTATGCGATCCGATAAGTGTTGAGGCTCGCGACAGGTATCGCTATTTCTGACCTTCACAGATGATTTGAGCAGATATGGGTATATCTACTTAATGAAACATAAGTCTGAAACATTTGAAAAGTTCAAAGAATTTTAGAGTGAAGTGGAAAATCATCGTAACAAGAAAATAAAGTTTCTACGATCTGATCGCGGAGGCGAATATTTGAGTTACGAGTTTGGTCTTCATTTGAAACAATGTGGAATAGTTCCGCAACTCAAGCCACCTGGAACACCATAGCATAATGGTGTGTCCGAATGTTGTAATCGTACTTTATTTGATATGGTGCGATCTGTGATGTCTCTTACCGATTTACCACTATCGTTTTGGGGTTATGCATTAGAGACAGCTGCATTCATGTTAAGTAGGGCACCATCTAAATCCACTAAGATGACACCGTATGAACTATGGTTTGGCAAGAAACCAAAGATGTCGTTTCTTAAAGTTTGGGGTTGCGATGCTTATGTGAAAAAAATTTCAAATTGATAAGCTCGAACCCAAATCGGAGTAGTGCGTTTTCATAGGATACTCAAAAGAAACTGTTGGGTACACCTTCTATCACAGATCCGAAGGCAAGATATTTTGCTGCTAAGAATGGATCCTTTCTAGAGAAGGAGTTTCTCTCGAAAGAAGTGAGTGGGAGGAAAGTAGAACTTGATGAGGTAATTGTACCTTCTCCTGAATTGGAAAGTAGTTCATCACAGAAATCAGTTCTAGTGATTCCTACACCAATTAGTGAGGAAGCTAATGATGATGATCATGAAACTTCAGATCAAGTTACTACCGAACCTCGTAGGTCAATCAGAGTATGGTCCGCACCATAGTGGTACGATAATCCTGTTCTAGAAGTCATGTTACTAGACCATGACAAACCTACGAACTATGAGGAAGCGATGATGAGCCCAGATTCCGCAAAATGGCTGGAGGCCGTGAAATCTGAGATGGGATCCATGTATGAGAACAAAGTATGGACTTTGATTGACTTGCCCCATGATTGGTGAGTCATTGAGAATAAATGGATCTTCAAGAGGAAGACGGACACTGATAGTAGTTGTTACTATCTACAAAGCTCGAATTGTCGCAAAAATGTTTTCGAGAAGTTCAAGGTGTTGATTACGATGAGATTTTCTCACTCGTATCGATGCTTAAAAGTCTATCCGAATCATGTTAGTAGTTGCCGCATTTTATGAAATCTGGAAAATGGATGTCAAAACTGCATTCCTTAATGGATTTCTTAAAGAAGAGTTGTATATGATGCAACCAGAAGGTTTTGTCGATCCTAAAGGTGCTAACAAAGTGAGCAAGCTCCAGTGATCCATCTATGGACTGGTGCAAGCATCTCGGAGTTGGAATATATGCTTTGATATTGTGATCAAAGCATATTGTTTTATACAGACTTGTGGTGAAGCCTGTATTTACAATAAAGTGAGTGGGACCACTACAACATTTCTGATAAGTATATGTGAATGACATATTGTTGATCAAAAATAATGTATAATTTTCTGGAAAGAATAAAGGAGTGTCTGAAAGGAGTTTTTCAAAAAAATACCTCGGTGAAGCTACTTACATATTGAGCATCAAGATCTATAGAGATAGATCAAGACGATTGATATATTTTCAATGAGTACATACCTTGACAAGATTTTGAAGTAGTTCAAAATGGAATAGTCAAAGAAGGAGTTCTTGCCTATGTTGCAAGGTGTGAAGTTGAGTAAAGACTCAAAACTCGACCATGGCAAAAAATAGAAAGAGAATGAAGAGTCATTCCCTATGCCTCAGTCATAGGTTCTACAAAGTATGCTATGCTGTGTACCAGACATATTGTGTACCTCACCATAAGTTTGGCAAGAGGGTACAATAGTGATCCAGGAGTGGATCACTGGACAACAGTCAAAAATATCCTTAGTGTAATAAGGAAATGTTTCTCGGTTATGGAGGTGACAAAGAGTTCATCATAAAGAGTTACGTTGATGCAATCTTTGACACCGATATGGATGACTCTAAGTCTCGATCTAGATACATAATGAAAGTGGGAGCATTTAGCTAGAGTAGCTCCGTGCAAAGCATTGTAGACATAGGAAATTTGCACAATACATACGGCTCTGAATGTGGCAGACCCATTGACAAATTTCTCTCACAAGCAAAGCATGATCACTCTTTTCGTGTTAATCACATAGCGATGTGAACTAGATTATTGACTCTAGTAAACCCTTTGGGTGTTAGTCACATGGAGATGTGAACTAATCACATAAAGATGTGAACTTTTGGTGTTAAATCACATGACGATGTGAACTAGATTATTGACTCTAGTGCAAGTGGGAAACTGAAGGAAATATGCCCTAGAGGCAATAATAAAGTTGTTATTTATATTTCCTTATATCATGATAAATGTTTATTATTCATGCTAGAATTGTATTAACCGGAAACTTAGTACATGTGTGAATACATAGACAAATAGAGTGTCCCTAGTATGCCTCTACTTGACTAGCTCGTTAATCAAAGATGGTTAAGTTTCCTAAACATGGACATGTGTTGTCATTTGATGAACGGGATCACATCATTAGAGAATGATGTGATGGACAAGACCCATCCGTTAGCTTAGCATAATGATCGTTCAATTCTATTACTACTGCTTTCTTCATGACTTACACATGTTCCTCTGACTATGAGATTATGCAACTCCCGAATACCGGAGGAACACTTTGTGTGCTACCAAACGTCACAACGTAACTGGGTGATTATAAAGGTGCTCTACAGGTGTCTCTGATGGTACTTGTTGAGTTGGCATAGATCAAGATTAGGATTTGTCACTCTGATTGTCAGAGAGGTATCTCTGGGCCCTCTCGGTAATGCACATCACTATAAGCAATGCAACTAATGAGTTAGTTGCAGGATGATGTATTACAGAACGAGTAAAGAGACTTGCCGGTAACGAGATTGAACTAGGTATTGGGATACCGACCATCGAATCTCGGGCAAGTAACATACCGATGACAAAGGGAACAACGTATGTTGTTCTGCGGTTTGACCGATAAAGATCTTCATAGAATATGTAGGAACCAATATGAGCATCTAGGTTCTGCTATTGGTTATTAAGCGGAGATGAGTCTCGGTCATGTCGACATAGTTCTCGAACCCGTAGGGTCCGCACGCTTAATGTTCGGTGGCGATCAGTATTATGAGTTTATGTGTTTTGATGTACCGAATGTAGTTCGGAGTCCCGGATGTGATGACGGACATGACGAGGAGTCTCGAAATGGTCGAGACATAGAGATTGATATATTGGACGGCTATATTCGGACACCGGAAGGGTTTCGGGTGATCTCGGAGAAAACCGGAGTGCCAGAGGGGTTACCGGAACCCCCCGGGGGCTAATGGGCCTTGTTGAGCCCTAGTGGAGAGAGAGAGAGAGAGGGGCCGGCTATGGCAGGCCGCACGCCCCCTCCCCTTGAGTTCGAATAGGACAAGGAAGGGGGGGGGCGCCCCCCTTGCCTTTCCCCTCTCCCATTCCTTCCTTCCCCCTCCTAGTGGGACTAGGAAAGGGGAGTCCTACTCCCACTAGGAGGAGGACTCCTCCTCTTGGCGCGCCCTCCTAGGGCCGGCCGGCCTCCCCCCTTGCTCCTTTATATACGGGGGTAGGGGGCACCCCAAGACACACAAGTCGATCATTGATCTTTTAGCCGTGTGCAGTGCCCCCCTCCACCATAATCCACCTCGGTCATATCGTAGCGGTGCTTAGGTGAAGCCCTGCGTCGGTAGCTTCATCAACACCGTCATCACGCCGTCGTGCTGACGGAACTCTCCCTCAAAGCTCTACTGGATCGTGAGTTCGTGGGACGTCACTGAGTTGAACGTGTGCAGATCACGGAGGTGCCGTACGTTCGGTACTAGGATCGGTCGATTGTGAAAACGTACGACTACATCAACTGCGTTGTCATAACGCTTCCGCTTATGGTCTACGAGGGTACATGGACAACACTCCCTCTCGCTGCTATGCATCACCATGATCTTGCGTGTGCGTAGGATTTTTTTTAAAATTACTGCGTTCCCCAACAACTAACTCATTAGTTACATTGCTTGCAAGGCTCATAGTGATGTGCATTACCGAGAGGGCCCAGAGATACCTCTCCGACAATCGGAGTGACAAATCCTAATCTCGATCTATGCCAACTCAACAAACACCAGCGGAGACACCTGTAGAGCATCTTTATAATCACCCAGTTACGTTATGACGTTTGATAGCACACTAAGTGTTCCTCCGGTATTCGAGAGTTGCATAATCTCATAGTCATAGGAACATGTATAAGTTATGGAGAAAGCAATAGCAATAAACTAAACGATCATAGTGCTAAGCTAACAGATGGGTCTAGTCCATCACATCATTCTCTAATGATGTGATCCCGTTCATCAAATGACAACACATGTCTATGGCTAGGAAACTTAACTATCTTTGATCAACGAGCTAGTCTAGTAGAGGCATACTAGGGACACTCTGTTTGTCTATGTATTCACACATGTACTAAGTTTCCGGTTAATACAATTCTAGCATGAATAATAAACATTTATCATGATATAAGGAAATATAAATAAAAACTTTATTATTGCCTCTAGGTTATATTTCCTTCAGATAGTTCGGTAGCTTGATCCCCTCTCTCCCTCTTCTTTATATCCACCTCCATGGTAGCTCAAAGAGAAGCAAGAAGGAATGAAATCAAGCACCAGATCTGAGACTCCTGCGAGCTTATTTAGGGGAGGAACATCGACATGAACTCCTTCCGCCTTCGGCTTCAGCCACCGGAGCACTGCAAACATGAGCATCACCGCCGCATGCCACTGGACACAGCTCGCCCGCACCAGCTGCATGTCTCCCATCGGCATAACGCCTGTCCTAAAGACAACCATACATCTGTTCTATACAGGAGTAACCCGAGCTCTTCTCCCTTTCCATCTCCGGCCGGTTGCGCTGCCGGATAAGAGAGGGGCCCGAGCTGCGAGTCTCAAGAGGAGAAGGAGAAGGAGAGGGGGTGAGGGGAAAGATGTGAGACTTTAGGGCAACAGTGAAAATAACTAAAAGGGTTGTCTTATGGGCATTGAACTCAAAACCTCCCGTTGCTAAACAAATAATCATAGTAAGCCGAGCTGATAATAGTTGGTGATTAACGTGCAACGTGAAACTTTAAGAATAACTGCAGCGACACACCCATTTTTTTTTCGAAATTCAAAACAATTTCTTTGTAAATGTGAACTAGTTTTTAATGGCATAATTGGTTTGATGCCAAAAGTTGGCAAGTGCCAAATTTTGGCTAGAGATTGGTTGCTTGCCAATCTCATAAAAGGTTGCCAAATGTTGGCAATTTTTAATTTTTCCAAATGTTGGTCACAAACCAATCATCCTCTAAAATTCCAAAACATTTTTTGAGAAGCGCGGACAATTCTTGGAAAAACACGACCAATTTTGAAAATGTGACCATTTTGTAAAATCATCAATATTTTTAGATAACGAATAATTTTTTAAAGGGGCAAACATTTTTTGAAAATATATTTATTTTCGAGTATTTGAATATTTTCTGAATTTCTTAAAAGAAGTTATAAACATGAACAATTCTTAAATTTATAATTAATTTTAGAAAACATACAAGCTTTTTTGCAAAAAAAATTCACAAAAATATTAAATAAAAATAGTGAAGAAAAATAAAATAAAAAAGAGAAAATAGGAAAAAAATGGGTCTGCAAAGTCAGCGGGATCCCTGTGCGGAATCCTGACTATCTATCGTAGCAAGCAGCACATATGATTTTGCTAAATAAGTACGCCCTCGGTCATGGGCTTGTTCGGGATCCTGTAAAGAGTTGACAACTGTACCGGCCGATATTATTCTATAGTTTTTATTTTCTTTCATTTTACAAATCACTGAAAACATATTTTTAAAATATTTTTTCCAAATGTGTTTTTTTTTCAATTTTTGAACACCTTGAATTTTCCATCTTTAAAAAGGAATAAGAAATAATTTCGATTTTTTTAAAATAAAATGTTATTCAATTTGGAAAGATTTTATGAAATCTCGAACATTAGTTTTTGGCAAAATTGGATTTCCAAAAACTGCAAATATGGTTTACAAATTTGTGCATAATTTTTGAAAATGAGAACATCATTTAAAATTATTTATCATTTTGAAATCACAATCGGTTTTGGAACTGTTGAACATTTTTAGGAAACACACTTTTTTTTTGCAAATTTGAACGTTTTTTCCAATTAACCTCAAACATTTTTTCAAATTTGCAAGTGTCTTTCATAATTCTGATATTCTTTAGAAAAATAGTGAACAAAATTTAAATCTTTTGAAATAGATAAAAAAATAAAGATATACCAAAAATAAAATTGTAAAGAAAAAACAAAAAAGTAATGAGAAAACATGCGAGGAAAAGGTTTCTAAAATGGCTAGAAACCTTCGAGAAGGTTCGTAACTTGGTCGTGTAGTACGGTGGCTCTGTACAAGTGGGCTAGCCCATTTACATCGCTCGCTCTCCTTGTTTGTCCTAAAGACCCTCTATTTTTGAGGCAAAATGCATGAAATACGATTCGCCTCATGGCATTGGCGAAACTTGTAATTAGTATTGGATTACCACAACCTTCTTGGGTCATGCGAGTTATAGCTCTAGGGATGCTTTTTTTACGATTGGATTACCATAACCTTCTTGGGTCGATCGAACTAGGCGGCCATAATATGCACCCTTGTCAGATAGTTCCGTTGCCTGAGTTGACGACCAAAACAAATGGATCTATGATCTGGCTTTACTTTTTACCAACAAACCAATAGATTATATATCGGCAAGTCCTATTTGCCGCTCATTGCGTCAAATAATAGGCCAGACGCATAGGCGTGCCCACTGATGCGCCTGGGGCAATTAGCCGTACACATTAGCTGAATCATCGTAATATGGCAACAACGGCAGCATGTCATCTTTGTGGAGCTCATGACAAAGCATGCTTTGCTGGAGTGCCCTGTTTCAAGGAGCACCTGGGCGTTGTCTTCTGAACCAATTATTAATCAGCTCAGCCTGAACCGGGAGGATTGCCCAGAGAAGTGGATCTTTGCTATGCACTCTGTATTAACTACACAGGAATTTGTTAGATTTGTAGTATCATTATGGGCAATTTGGGGCGCTCACAGAAAAGCTATCTATGAGGATATACACAAGAGTCCACATGCAACACACAATTTCATCAACACTTACCTGATGGAGATTCAAGCAACAGCACAAGCTAGCCATGGTAGCGAGCCAGCTCAACCGCACCCTCTTAGATGGATAGCACCGCCGGAGAACCATGTAAAGCTAAACGTTGATGCATCAGTAAGCAGGGGAGGCAGCTTTGGAGCAGTCGGAGCAATATGCAGAGACCAGGCGGGATTGTTCTTGGGTGCGTCGGCAATGCGGTTCAGACTGGGAGACCCAGCTACCCTAGAGGCTCTGGCAATTAGAGAAGGACTTGATTTGTGCAGGGACTTGAACTTGCATCATATTCACGCTGCGTCTGATCGCCAAGGAGTAGTACAAGAGGTGCAAAAGGGCAGCGGAGCGACTTATGGAGCGATTATCCAAGAAATCAAGCAACAATTCTCTTTTTTCACTTCTTGTAATTTAGTTCAAGAGTCTAGGAGATCAAATGTTGATGCTCACAACTTAGCGAAACATGCACTGTCACTGACGGCGGGCCGCCATGTGTGGTTAGACCAGCCTGACGAGATTCCTTTCGCCCTTGTAAACAATGTGACGAATTAAATAAAAGTTTCGCGAGGTTGCCTCCATTTTTTTTTGAGTTTTTCTAGTTCCAGGAACCTTCTGGAAGGTTTTGGTCTGGTTTTTCCCGTTGTCTCTTTCACCTTTTTTGGTTTTCTTCATTATTCGTTTTTATTAAAAACAATTAATATTTCCATTAAAGTTTGTAAATTTCAAAAAATGTCTGTATTTGCAAAATGATATTTTTCTTTTGAAAAATATTTACAAATTCAATTTTTTCTAATTGTTAATAAAAATTTGGAATTAAAAAATGTTCAGAATTTTTAGAAGGTTTTCGAAAGTTCAAATGTTTTTCATAATTTTAAATATTTCTGTTTTTTAAAGAAAGTTCATGTTTTTAAACAATATTCAGATTTTAAAAATCACATTTTTCAAAATTGTTCGCGTTTCCAAAAAATATTTGAGTTTTTTTAATAATTTTTCACATTTTGAACAGATGTCCCCAATATTTTTAAAAAACAATCACTTCTTAGAATTATTATTTTGTATTTTTCAGAAAAATGAATGGAGCGAAAACTAAAAAATTGATCAGTCCTACACGGAACCAAGCTGCTGCAGTACCCCGAACCAAACTGCCAATTCTCGTCAAGATCATATGCTGATGTTAGCTGGTTCATTTAGTTAATTCTCATCAAGATGAGAGTTAGGCGCATCCTAGAATATATTCTTGTGATTTTTTTTTGAATTTCTGGTAAAATACCACCTATATAATTTTTGCGTTTTTAAGAAAAAGGAGAGGGAATGACCCTTGGCCTCTTTGCATCTAGTGATGCACAATCATACTTACTTTTGCTCTTATGCTGTTGTCCAACTAAATCTACTCTATTAATCACTCCATCGGTGAAAAAACATCTAGAAGCAGTCGCTTGCGTCGCTCCAGGGGGCGCTCGGGTGATCCAGATCTCAGCCGCCGCCGCCCCCACCCCCTCCACCGCTGTCCCCGCCGTCGGAGGAAGTCGCCGAGCTAAGCCTGCGCGGCCGATGGCGGCGACGGGCCTTCATTTCCTCGCGCGGCGGATGGCGGTGCGGGCCTTTCATCCCCACACGGCGGGATCTTCGGCTGCTGTAGATCGGCAGCCCTTGTGCGACATCCTTGGCGACCATGTGGCTGCGAGGGCAGCATGAAGCTTGGTTCGGGGGACTCGGCGAGGCTAAGCCCCTCGTCTCCGCGTGGTGCGGGTGGTGACGGTGGTGTCCGCTCAGATTTTCGGCTTGCTGTTGGGAGCCGGTGCGCGATGGGACGGGGTCGTCGTTCTGCCTAATAAAGGCGACCGTCCTAGGGTTCCTCTTGCGCGAAGAAGAAGATCTGCTTGATGCTTGTCCTCTTTGATTTGCTTGGAGTGTCAAGTTCCAGAAGGCTCCGCTGGCAAACTTCCTTGGGCGTCTTATGCCTGGAGATTGCTGGATCGGATGGGATTCGGTCGCATGCACCCATGTTTTTTTTCCGACCGTTTGGTTTCTAAAGGGAGCGGCACGAAGCTCTGCTATTTTTTTGCCATCATGGGACATGTCTTTTTTGTTCCAGGGTGAATTCAGAGGCAGAGAATGTCATGAAAGATGTGACTAGTAATAGTGGTTCAAGTCTTTGCGGTGAGGAGGAATTTGTTTGGTGTTTCAGGACTCGTAGCAGCGGCATGCAAGTGGGGGCGACAACACAGAAGAAGTTCAAGGTCTTATCTTTCAGGGTGAAAATCCAAGGTCCGGTCTTAATTGGTTGTACTTCACAGTGACCTTGTTGAAAGCATTGTTTTAAGAGCGTGGACTTTCTTTATGGTGAAAACCTATGATCTTTGATCGGGCGACGACGGTGCTTGTGCATTGTTTTCTTCTTGGAAACGGCGCTTTTGGAGAGTTTGCACTTTTGTCTTGGTGGTGTTTGTATTGCTTCAAGGACTAGATCACTGTTGCGAGACTTTTCTTTTTTAGCTTTTTTGGCTGCGTGCATTCGTAGTGCCGTTAGGGTATTGCGTTGTTGCAGGATGGGTGTATTCTCTTTGTCAAAAAAATAATCGCTTCATCCGAGCATGAGCGGGTCGATCTCAATATATTTTTCGTGAAAATGAGAAAGAGATCTCGATATATGCTCGCGCGCACCCCCAATTTAACCGCATCTGTTGCCACAAATCAAAACAACATGATTCGTCTTTTTGAGAGACAATCTGTCACTGCAGGCAGCTAGCACGATCGCGGACAAGCCATCTTTTGGCGGCTTTGGCATGAGCCGGAGCATCAGATCCACCATGCATTGTTGATGTGGCGACGGTGACACTGGGCCGGCTTTTGTAGGAAGGAGCAGGATATGCCCACGTTCGTCGAATCCTCAAAAGCGCCGTGCGCGACCGATGATGTGATGTCGATCGAATGCAATGCAGATTCCTTGGAGCTGGGCCTGTGCTAGCTAGCTAGCTAGCCGGGGGACGACCGAGCGGCCAAACGAAACTTGGGCGAGCTGGTTCATGGTTCGGTTGATTGATCGGTGGAAAGCGCCACCGTATCTTGTACTCGTGAAAAGCAACGCGTCAGCGTCGTCGGGCACTGGCGCCTCCGTGGACAGGCAAAGTGACAGACCAAGATGCGCGCCGGCGCGGCCGAGAGATGCCATTGCCATCGAAGCTAGAGCACTCCGCGAGAGATGCCGTTGCCCTGTTGGGCGTAAGCTTTTTTTCTTCTTGCATAGGTGCTTCCGCTCGCTGCTCTATTTGTAGCGGGTGCACGAACGAGAGTCGCGTCTTGGCACATGAGAGCGCACGCCCCTGGTTTTTTAAAGTGTTTTAAACATATTTTGAAATATCAAAAAAAATTAAACAAAAACTTAGTGCGTACATCTCGATATTGTACATGTTCACAAAGTCGTTTCACGAAAAACCGACAACTTATGTGCCGCGTGTGAAAAAGACAAAATCTAGTGTTAAAAAATGCTTTTCACAAGACATCCTTTTGTCTTTTTTTCACAAGCCACAAAAAATGTTGGTTTTCTTCAAAACTTGATGTGCACACATATAATATCGAGATGTATGTGCCAAATTTTTGTTTAAATTTTTTTCACACTTTAAAATATATTTTTCACGTGCAGGAGCGCGTGCTCCCGGGAACACCAACAAATTTCCGATGCCCGAATTGGTTAATCTAATGGTTATTGTTGAGCTGACTTTCATAGCTATCTGTTCAATGATTTTTCCCAAGTTAAATACACCGCAAGTGGCCTAACTTGTTCGATGAGGTTAGTTTAATGCTTAAACTTAAAAAAATACAAAAAATGTTGCTATAACTTGTCCGGGCGTTTAAATAAGATGCTTCTGGCCGTATGCCACCATATCGAGTGTCTGTGTCGCATGTCAGCATGTTGCTGGGCCACATATCAGTGGCTGCGGGCGCTGGACGCGCTCTGTGAGGTGTGCGCATTGTTTTTTTTTTATGAAAATGCCCCTGAACTTTAATTAATTGTCACAAAAAAGTATCCAAGAAGTCGTCAAGAAAAGGAATTCGAGCCAGGGACATCCTCGCTTCCGGACAAACGAGCGGACCATCAAGCCACAATTTGGTTAGCATTTAATTACTACTTCTTCCCTCCCGTAATATAAGAACGTTTTTTACACTATCAGCTAGCAATTTATACGGATCATTCCAAATATCGCTCAACAGATGTTTTCCATGTACCAGTTTTCTTTTTATTTATTTTCAAGTAGCGCTTTGTTTTTTCTTTCGAGTAAAGGTTCTGTTCAGTTTTCATGATACATAAGTTTTCCAATATGAAAAAAATAAAATAGTTATCAATACAAAATTATTGTTTATTTTATATCTTTATTCTGTTTTTTTATTATTGTGCACCTCCAAGAGGTAAACATGAACTTTTTCTAAAATTTTTGTGGATTTAAAAAGTCGAATGGATATTAAAAACACGATATATCCGGAGAACAGACATATTGTACTTTATTCAATCTTGTTTTATATTGCTTACCGTGTTTTTATTCAGGAACACAAGCACACACAATTATTGTATATCCTCATTGTATTTTTAAAATACACAATTATTAAAGAATGCACTATTGTATTTTAAAAACCATTCAACTTGTATTAAATGTGTAATAATAACAAATTCTAGAAATGTACTAACATGTTAAGTGTGTTTGTATAAATGTAAGAATAATTTTACACAATATATTTTTAATATGCACTCAACATTTCCTGAAAACACGGTGAGCATTTTCTAAAATAATATGAAAATGGAAAATGAACATGAAATTGAACGTGTATTTCAAAAAATGCGCACCGCGTTTATAATATACTTTCTACTTTTTTACCCGAACTTTCTACTTTTTCGAATCCACATAAATTTTAAAAAAATCGTGTTTATCTCTTCAAAGTACACAATAATGAAAATAGAATAAAGATATAAATAAACAATAATTGCATATTGAGAATCATTTTATTTTTTTCATATGGGAAAAATCTATGAATCATGTGCGGAGCGATACATGGAATTGTCTATATAAACTGCTTGCTGGTAGTTAAACACAAACCAAAGGATTGCTGCGTTGTCCAATCTTTTGTCACGCGACAAGTAGGTCCGTGGTTCGAATTCCCTCCACGCCTGGTTCTTGTTTTTTTTGCGACAAATAATTAATGTCCAAGGGTATATTTTTGCGTCAATTAATTAAACTCCAAGGTGTTCCTGTAAAAAAAGAGTGCTCACAGTGCCCGCAGCCACTGACATGTGGCCTAGTGACACGCTGGCATGCCACACAGGCACTCGATACGACGGTATATGGCGAGAGGCACCATATTTGAACGTCCGGACAAGTTACAACACCATTTTTATGTATTTTTCAAGTTTGAGCACCAAATTGACCATGTCGGACAAGCTAGGGCACTTGCATTGTATTTAACTCTTTCATCCTTTTGTATTTGCACAACCTTATGTCTACATCAAGTGCCTCTTAGTGTTGGTTAACAATAGTTAGTGCCTCTGTTTCAAAATAATTGAAGTTCTGAATTTGTCTCAAGTGAAACTTGATTAGGTTTGACCAATTCTATTAAAATATATTAATATCTACAACACCAAATTAATCTCTTGAGATTCTTTATGACATATATTTTTGTACTGTGTGTATTTGGTGTTGCAGATTTTAGCACTTTTTCCTATAGAATTAGTCAAACTTAAGCAAAGTTTAACTTAAAGACAAAAACTTCAATTATTTTGAACGGAAGGAGTATTTCCTAGTCACCACACGACACGTTATCTTTACATATATACGAAATAAAATCAAAAGATGCCAGGATTTTCTTTCTTTTTGTTTTCCCGCCCACAATTAAAAAATTGTGGATCATACCAATGGGTTGTCAGGCATAGCATAGGGACGAGGGTCTCTCGCGGCGAAGCTGGATACCTCTTTGGAAAGTACATGGATGAACCCGCTGGCATATGAACCCACTTCGAAAAAACTCATTTATATTTTTTTTAAAGAAGTTACACGCATACATCGTCACATTCTATATGCACACGGAAAGTTTGGCGGAAAAACAACTTTTTCTTTGGCTTGTGCAAGAAAGACACAAAATGTGTTGTGGAACACTTTTTAGAAGTATTGAAATTTGTCCTTTTCAGAAGGCAAAATAAAAAGAGAATTTTTCATAAAACTTTGTGCCGTGCACACATGTTGCAACGATGTATGCGTGAAATTTTTGACATTTAAAAACACATTTGAAATGCATTTGAAAAAACAGGTTCATATGCCGATGGGTTTAGGATGTCCTCACTCATACCTCCCCTCCCTATATAGGCTTCAGTGAACCAGCGGCGCAATGCCATAGTGTTCTCCCCGGCAAATGCCACTAGTAGAAAACAGGGCTTTCATTCTAGACGGATCGGAGCAATAGTCCTGGTCGCGTTATGAACCGGGACTAATGACACATTAGTCCCGGTTCGAGCGGCTAGGACGTCGTACGGGGCTCAACAGGCATCCGTCCCGGTTCGAATGGGACTAATGTCACATCAGTCCCGGTTCGAGTGGCTAGGACGTCGGACGGGGCTCGACAGACACCAACCGGGACTAAAGGGGTTGCGGCAGGCGCGATACCCTTGCCTATATATATCCTCGCCTCTGCCCGCCCTCTCCTCAGTTTTTTCCTCATAGAAGGTGGGAGGTGTGTGTTAGTTTGTTTTCCCTTCCTATGCACAAGAGGTGCTCGATGAAATGCCTGAGAGCATGATGCCACTTGAGTTCACACAAAACAAACTTGATATGAGTTGCCCGAGCTACACTTAAGCTTTCTCCTCTTTCTTGTCCGAGCCACACAATCCATTCTTCTCCTCTGATCTTCCTCCAAGCTCGACCTTCAAGCTTCATTTTTCCCAAGATTTGTCTAGATTTGCCGGTGCACCAACTATGCAAGTATTCTAAAAGGTTAGGGACTTCATCCTTTCATCTCTTATTGCTAGTTTAGCTCATTTCATGCTCTAGAAGTAGAGTGATTTGTGGGTTTTAGTGGAGGAGTGTATGTGGGAGTTTATTTGATTTAGATGCAATTTTGAGCTCAAATTAACTTCTTAGTTTGCACATGTGTAGGTGTGGTACTGTTAATTAGGTATCTCAATTTTGTGGTTAGTGGTACTATTAGCTAGTGTGTGTTAGTGTGTGTTAGTGTGTGCTAGGGTGTGTCTTAGTGGTATAGTATTAGTGTGTGTGATCAAATTAACTTCTTAATTTGCATATGTGCATGTAGGTGTGGATGAGGGTGCCGTCCCGTCCCCGTCCTCACCGCCGTCGATCGTCCATGCCGATCTCGTCGCCGACACCACGTGGTGAGCCTCTTGTTCTTATCTTTTTTTAAATAAAAAAAATTCTTACTTGTATGATTTAGATAGTTACTTGTATAATTTTCCTACTTGTATTATTGTTTGTTATTATATAGTGCCATGATTTTGATATCCTCCCCCGTCGGCTCTTGTCTGGTCTATGATTCGGATGTGGTATATTATCTTTTAGAACTATTTGTTTTATTCAGTGTTTATGACAATTATGCCGACCAACTTGGCATAGATATTTTTATGTAGGAGGTATGTGAACCGGAAATTCCAATCGACCCTTGATACGTCCATTTTGAATCATGCTTTTATATTGATATTTATTGCATTATGGGATGTTATTACACATTATGGTACAATACTTATGCCTTTTCTATCTTATTTTATAAGGTTTACATGAAGAGGGAGAATGCTGACAGCTGGAATTCTGGACTGGAAAAGGAGCAAATCTGAGAGACCTATTCTGCACAACTCCAAAAGTCCCGAAACTTCACGGAGAATTATTTTGGAATATATAAAAATATTGGATGAAGAAAGCACCTGAGGGGACCCACCAGGCAACCACAAGGGTGGGGCGTGCGCCCCCTGCCTTGTCGCCCACCTGTCAGGCCCCCGGTGCCCATCTTTTGCTATATGAAGGGTTTTTACCTGGAAAAAAATCAAGAGGAAGCTTTCGGGATGAAGCGCCGCCGTCTCGAGGCGGAACTTGGGCAGAACCAATCTAGGGCTCCGGCGAAGCTGTTCTG
>NC_041384.1:535595268-535625183 GCF_002162155.2 Triticum dicoccoides | reverse complement strand
ACATCTTCATCAACACCATATCCTCTCAAACCCTAGTTCATCTCTTATATCCGATCTTTGTCTCAAAACCTCAGATTGGTACCTGTGGGTTGCTAGTAGTGTTGATTACTCCTTGTAGTTGATGCTAGTTGGTTTATTCGATGGGAGATCATATGTTTAGACCTTTAATGATAATTATTACTCCTCTGATTATGAACATGAATATGCTTTGTGAGTAGTTATGTTTATTCCTGAGCACATGGGAGAAGTTTTGCTATAAGTAATCATGTAAATTTTGTATTCGTTTGAAATTTGATGAGATGTATGTTGTCTCTCCTCTAGTGGTGTTATGTGAATGTTGACTACATGACACTTCACCATGATTTGGGCCTAGGGGAAGGCATTGGGAAGTAATAAGTAGATGATGGTTTGCTAGAGTGACATAAGCTTAAACCCTAGTTTATGTGTTGCTTCGTAAGGGGCTGATTTGGATCCATATGTTTCATGATATGGTTAGATTTATCTTAATTCTTCTTTCGTAGTCGCGGATGCTTGCGAGAGGGGTTAATCATAAGTGGGAGGCTTGTCCAAGAATTGACAACACCCAAGCACCGGTCCACCCACATACCAAATTGTCAAAGTAACAAATATGAATCATATGAGCATGATGAAAATTAGCTTGACAGTAATTCCCATGTGTCCTTGGGAGCGCTTTGATTTATATAAGAGTTCGTCCAGGCTTGTCCTCTGCTACAAAAAGGATTGGGCCACCTTGTTGCTCCTTAGTTACTCTTGTTACTTTTTACCCATTACAAATTATCTTATCACACAATTATCTATTACCGATAATTTCAGTGCTTGCAGAGAATACCTTGCTGAAAACCGCTTGTCATTTCCTTCTGCTCTTCGTTGGGTTCGACATTCTTACTTATCGAAAGGACTACAATAGATACCCTATACTTGTGGGTCATCAAGACTCTTTTCTGGCGCCGTTGCCGGGGAGTGAAGCGCCTTTGGTAAGTGGAATTTGGTAAGGAAACATTTATATAGTGTGCTGAAATTTACTGTCACTTGTTACTATGGAAAATAATACTTTGAGGGGTTTGTTCGGGGTATCTTCACCCCGACCAGAAGAGCAAAGAGTTTCCCCTCAACCTACTTCACCTACTGAAAATATTTATTACGAAATTCCTTTGGGTATGATAGAAAAACTGCTAGCTAATCCCTATACAGGAGATGGAACATTACATCCTGATATGCATCTAATCTATGTGGATGAAGTTTGTGGATTATTTAAGCTTGCAGGTTTGCCCGAGGATGTAGTCAAGAAGAAGGTCTTTCCTTTATCTTTGAAGGAGAAGGCATTGCCATGGTATAGGCTATGCGATGATATTGGGACTTGGAACTACAATCGACTGAAATTGGAATTTCATCAGAAGTTTTATCCTATGCATCTAGTTCATCGTGATCGGAATTATATTTATAATTTTTGGCCTCGTGAAGGAGAAAGTATCGCTCAAGCTTGGGGGAGGCTTAAGTCAATGTTATATTCATGCCCCAATCATGAGCTGCCAAAAGAAATTATTATACAGATTTTTTATGCTCGGCTTTCTCGTAATGATCAATCCATCTCGATACTTCTTGTACTGGTTCTTTTATGAAGAAGACTATTGGATTCAAATGGGATTTATTGGAAAGAATTAAACGCAACTTTGAAGATTGGGAACTCGAGGAAGGTAAGGAGTCAGGTATAAACCTTAAGTTTGATTGTGTTAAATCCTTTATGGATATCGATGCTTTTCATGAATTTAGCACTAAATATGGACTTGACTCTGAGATAGTAGCTTCTTTTTGTGAATCACTTGCTACCCATGTTGATCTCCCTAAGGAGAAGTGATTTAAATACCATCCTCCCATTGAAGTGAAAGTAGTAGAACCTATTACCGTTGAATAAGAAACCATTAGTTATAATGTTGATCCTGTTATTCCTACTTCTTACACTGGCAAACCACCTTTCCCTATTAGGATAAAGGATCATGCTAAACCTTCAGATGTGGTTCGTAAGAGTTATACTAGAACACCTACACCCCCTGAACAAATTAAAGTTGAACCTAGAATTGCTATGGTTAAGGATCTCTTGGTTGATAATATTGATGGGCATGTTATTTATTTCTGTGATGAAGCTGCTAGAATTGCCAAACCTGATGATAAAGATAGACATAGACCTTTTGTTGGCATGCCTGTTGTTTCATTAAAATAGGAGATCATTGTTATCATGGCTTATGTGATGTGGGTGCTAGTGTGAGTGCAATTCCTTTTACTTTATATCAAGAAATTATGAATGATATTGCACCTACTGAGATAGAAGATATTGATGTTACTATTAAGCTTGCCAATAGAGATACTATATCACCAATTGGGATTGTTAGAGATGTTGAAGTCTTGTATGGGAAAATAAAATATCCTACTGATTTTCTTGTTCTTGGTTCCCCGCAAGATGATTTTTGTCCCATTATATTTGGTAGACCTTTCTTGAACATTGTCAATGCCAAGATAGACTGTGAGAAGGAAATTGTTACTGTTAATTTCTCTAAATTTCGTAGACAACCCCATAATAAAGAATTTCCTAGTAAAGATGAAATTATTGGAGTTGCTTCTGCTGCCGTGCCTCCTACTGATCCTTTAGAACAATATTTTCTAGATCATGAGAATGACATGTTTATGAATGAAAGGAAGGAATTAGATGAAATATTCTTTAACCAAATGCCTATTTTGAAACACAACTTGCTTGTTGATATCCTTGGAGATCCTCCTCTACCCAAGGGTGATCCCGTGTTTGAGCTTAAACAACTACCTGATACTTTGAAATATGCTTATCTTGATGAAAAGAAGATATATCATGTTATTATTAGTGCTAGCCTTTCAGAGCAGGAAGAAAAGAGAATATTGAAAACTCTGAAAAAGCAACGTGCCGCTATTGGATATACTCTTTATGATCTTAAGGGCATTAGTCCCACTCTATGTCAGCACAAAATTAATATGGAGCCTGATGCTAAACTAGTTGTTGATCACCAACGACGCTTAAATCCAAAAATTAAAGAAGTGGTAAGAAATGAAATATTAAAGCTTACAGAGGCAGGTATAATTTATCATGCTGCTGATAGTAGATGGGTAAGTCTTGTTCATTGTGTCCCTAAGAAGGGAGGTATTACTGTCGTTCCTAAAGATAAGAATGAATTGATTCCACAAAGAATTGTTATAGGTTATAGAATGATAATTGATTTTCGCAAATTAAACAAAGCTACTAGAAAAAATCATTACCCTCTACCTTTTATTGATCAAATGCTAGAAATATTGTCCAAACATACACATTTTTTCTTTCTAGATGGTTATTGTGGTTCTTCTCAAATACCTGTGTTAAAAGAGGATCAAGAAAAGACCACTTTTACTTTCCCTTTCGGTGCTTTTGCTTATAGACGTATGCCTTTTGGTTTATGCAATGCACCTGCTACCTTTCAAAGATGTATGACTGCTATATTCTCTGACTTTTGTGAAAAGATTGTTGAGGTTTTAATGGATGATTTCTCCGTTTACGAAACTTCCTTTGATGATTACTTAAGCGACCTTGATCGAGTTTTGCGAAATGTGAAGAAACTAATCTTGTCTTGAATTGGGAGAAGTGCCACTTTATGGTTAATCAAGGTATTTTCTTGGGGCATAAAATTTCTGAAAGAGGCACTGAAGTTGATAAAGCTAAAGTAGATGCTATTGAAGAAATGCCGTGTCCTTATGATATCAAAGGTATAAGAAGTTTCCTGGTCATGCTGGTTTCCATAGGAGGTTTATTAAAGACTTCTCTAAAATTTCTAGGCCTCTCACTAATCTCTTGCAAAAAGATGTTCCTTTTGTTTTTGATGACGGTTGTGTAGAAGCATTTGAAATACTTAAGAAAGCTTTGATTTCTGCACCTATTGTTCAACCACCTGAGTGGAATTTACCCTTTGAAATTATGTGTGATGCCAGTGATTATGTTGTTGGTGCTGTTCTAGGACAAATAGTTGATAAGAAGTTGAATGTTATTCAGTATGCTAGTAAAACTCTAGACAGTGCCTAGAGAAATTATGCTACTACTGAAAAAGAATTTTTAGCGGTTGTTTTTGCTTGTGATAAGTTCAGATCTTATATTGTTGATTCCAAAGTAACTGTTCACACTGATCATGCTGCTATTAAATCTTATGGAACAGAAAGATGCTAAACCTAGACTTATTAGATGGGTTCTCTTGCTACAAGAATTTTATTTGCATATTATTGATAGAAAGGGAGCCGAGAACCCCGTTGCAGACAACTTGTCTAGGTTAGAACATGTTCTTGATGACCCAGTGCCTATTGATGATAGCTTTCCTGATGAGCAATTAGCTGTCATAAATACTTCTCGTAATACTCCATGGTATGCTTATTATGCTAATTAAATTGTTGCTAAATTTATACCACCTAGTTTCACATAGCAGCAAAAGAAAAAGTTTTTGTATGATTTAAGACATTACTTTTGGGATGACCCACACCTTTACAAAGAAGGAGTAGATGGTGTTATTAGACGCTGTGTACCTAAGCATGAACAGGAACATGCCCTACGCAAGTGCCACTCCGAGGCCCATGGAGGACATCATGCCAGAGATAGAACTGCACAGAAGGTATTACAATCTGGTTTTTATTGTCCTACTCTCTTCAAGGATGCTCGTAAGTATGTCTTGTCTTGTGATGAACGCCAAAGAATTGGTAGTATTAGTAGACGTCAGGAAATGCCTATGAATTATTCACTTGTTATTGAACCATTTGATTGTTTGGGGCTTTGGTTATATGGGACCTTTTCCTTCCTCTAATGGGTATACACATATTTTAGTTGCTGTTGATTACATTACTAAGTGGGTAGAAGCTTTCCAACTAGTAGTGCTGATTATAACACTTCTATTAAGATGCTTAAAGAAGTTCTTTTCCCGAGGTTTGGAGTCCCTAGATATTTGATGACTGATGGTGGTTCACATTTTATTCATGGTGCTTTCCTTAAATTGCTTGCTAAGTATGATGTTAATCATAGAATTGCATTTCCTTATCACCCTCAGTCTAGTGGTCAAGTAGGGTTGAGCAATAGAGAAATTAAATTGATCTTGCAAAAGACTATCAATAGATCTAGAAAGAATTGGTCTAAGAAACTTGATGTGCATTATGGGCTTATAGAACTGCTTATAAGAACCCTATGGGTATGTCTCTGTATAAAATGGTTTATGGAAAAACATGTCACTTGCCTCTTGAACTAGGGCATAAAGCTTATTGTGAAATCAAAGAGCTCAACTATGATTTCAAACTTGCCGGTGAGAAGAGGTTATTTGACATAAGCTCGCTTGATGAATGGAGAACCCAAGCCTATGAAAATGCCAAGTTGTTTAAAGAAAAAGTTAAAAGATGGCATGACAAAAGGATACAAAAGCGTGAGTTTAATGTAGGTGATCATGTTTTGCTGTACAATGATACGTCCATTTTATATCATGCTTTTATATCGATATTTATTACATTATGGGCTGTTATTACACATTATGTCACAAATCTTATGCCTTTTCTCTCTCATTTTACAAGGTTTACATGAAGAGGGGGAATGCAGGCAGCAGGAATTCTGGGCTGGAAAAGGAGCAAATATTAGAGACCTATTCTGCACATCTCCAAAAGTCCTGAAACTCCACAGGAATTATTTTCAGAATAAAAAAAATATTGGGTGAAAGAACTACCAGAGGGGGCCACCCACCGTCCACGAGGGTGGGGGGCGCGCCCTACCCCTCTGGGCGTGCCCCCTGCCACATGGCCCCCCTGGTGGCCCTCTGATGCCCATCTTTGGCTATATGGAGTCTTTCGTCGAGGAAAAAAATCATAAGTTAGCTCACGGGACGAAACACCGTTGCCACGAGGCGGAACCTTGGCGGAACCAATCTAGGGCTCTGGTGGAGCATTTCTGTCGGGGAAACTTCCCTCCGGGAGGGGGGAATCATCACCATCATCTTCACCAACGATCCTCTCATCGGGAGGGGGGCAATCTCCATCAACATCTTCACCAGCACCATCTCATCTCAAACCCTAGTTCATCTCCTGTATCCAATCTTTGTATCAAAACCTCAGATTGGTACCTGTGGGTTGCTAGTAGTGTTGATTACTCCTTGTAGTTGATGCTAGTTGGTTTACTTGGTGGAAGATCATATGTTCAGATCCATTATGCATATTAATACCCCTATGATTATGAGCATGAATATACTTTGTGAGTAGTTACGTTTGTTCCTGAGGACATGGGAGAAGTCTTGCTATAAGTAGTCATGTGAATTTGGTATTCGTTCGATATTTTGATGAGATGTATGTTGTCATCCCTCTAGTAGTGTCATGTGAACGTCGACTACATGACACTTCACCATTGTTTGGGCCTATAGGGAGGCATCGGGAAGTAATAAGTAGATGATGGGATGCTAGAGTGACAGAAGCTTAAACCTGAAGGAAATATGCCCTAGAGGCAATAATAATGTTATTATTTTATTTCCTTATATCATGATAAATGTTTATTATTCATGCTAGAATTGTATTATCCGGAAACATGACACATGTGTGAATACATAGACAAACCAAACGTCACTAGTATGCCTCTACTTGACTAGCTCATTAATCGAAGATGGTTATGTTTCCTAACCATAGACATGTGTTGTCGTTTGATTAATGGGATCACATGATTAGGAGAATGATGTGATTGACATGACCCATTCCATTAGCTTAGCACCCGATCGTTTAGTATGTTGCTATTGCTTTATTCATGACTTATACATGTTCCTATGACTATGAGATTATGCAACTCCCGTTTGCCGGAGGAACACTTTGTGTGCTACCAAACGTCACAACGTAACTGGGTGATTATAAAGGAGCTCTACAGGTGTCTCCAAAGGTGAATGTTGGGTTGGCGTATTTTGAGATTAGGATTTGTCACTCCGATTGTCGGAGAGGTATCTCTGGGCCCTCTCGGTAATGCACATCACATAAGCCTTGCAAGCATTACAACTAATGAGTTAGTTGCAAGATGATGTATTACGAAACGAGTAAAGAGACTTGCCGGTAACGAGATTGAACTAGGTATTGAGATACCGACGATCGAATCTCGGGCAAGTAACATACCGATGACAAAGGGAACAACGTATGTCGTTATGTGGTCTGACCGATAAAGATCTTCGTAGAATATGTAGGAGCCAATATGAGCATCCAGGTTCCGCTATTGGTTATTGACCGGAGATGTGTCTCGGTCATGTCTACATTGTTCTCGAACCCGTAGGGTCCGCACGCTTAAGGTTTCGATGACAGTTATATTATGAGTTTATGAGTTTTGATGTACCGAAGTTAGTTCGGAGTCCTGGATGTGATCACGGACATGACGAGGAGTCTCGAAATGGTCAAGACATAAAGATTGATATATTGGACGGCTATATTCGGACACCGGAAGTGTTCCGGGTGATTTCGGAGAAAACCGGAGAGCCGGAGGGTTACCGGAACCCCCCCGGGAGAAGTAATGGGCCATATGGGCCTTAGTGGAGAGAGAGAGAGGGGCAGCCAGGGTGGGCCGCGTGCCTCCTCCTCCCTGGTCCGAATTGGACTAGGAGAGGGGGGGCGGCGCCCCCCTTTCCTTCTCCCTCCCTACTTCTTTCCCCCTCCTAGTAGGAGTCCTACTCCTACTAGGAGGAGGACTCCTCCTTGGCGCGCCATAGGGACCGGACGGCCTCCTCCCCTTGCTCCTTTATATACAGGGGCAGGGGGCACCCCTAGACACAAGTTGATCCACGTGATCATATTCTTAACCGTGTGCGGTGCCCCCTTCCACCATAATCCTCGATAATATTGTAGCGGTGCTTAGGCGAAGCCCTGCGACGGTAGTACATCAAGATCGTCACCACGCCGTCGTGCTGACGGAAGTCTTCCCCGACACTTTTCTGGATCGGAGTCCGGGGATCATCATCGAGCTGGACGTGTGCTAAAACTCGGAGGTGTCGTAGTTTCGGTGCTTGATCGGTCGGGCCGTGAAGACGTACGACTACATCAACCATGTTGTGCTAACGCTTCCGCTGTCGGTCTACAAGGGTACGTAGATCACACTCTCCCCTCTCGTTGCTATACATCACCACGATCTTGCGTGTGCGTAGGAATTTTTTTGAAATTACTACGTTCCCCAAGAGTGGCATCCGAGCCTAGGTTTTATGTGTTGATGTTATATGCACGAGTAGAACACAAGTGAGTTGTGGGCGATATAAGTCATACTGCTTACCAGCATGTCATACTTTGGTTCGGTGGTATTGTTGGACTAAGCGGCCCGGACCGACATTACGCGTACGCTTACGCGAGACCGGTTCTCCGACTTGCTTTGCACAAAGGTGGCTAGCGGGTGACAGTTTCTCCAACTTTAGTTGAACCGAGTGTGGCTACGCCCGGTCCTTGCGAAGGTTAAAACAACACTAATTTGACAAACTATTCTTGTGGTTTTGATGCGTAGGTAAGATTGGTTCTTGCTTAAACCCGTAGCAGCCACGTAAAACTTGCAACAACAAAGTAGAGGACGTCTAACTTGTTTTTGCAGGGCATGTTGTGATGTGATATGGTCAAGACATGATGCTGAATTTTATTGTATGAGATGATCATGTTTTGTAACCAAGTTATCGGCAACTGGCAGGAGCCAAATGGTTGTCGCTTTATTGTATGCAATGCAATTGCGCTGTAATGCTTTACTTTATCACTAAATGGTAGCGATAGTCGTGGAAGCATAAGATTGGCGAGGCGACAACGATGCTACGATGGTGATCAAGGTGTCGCGCCGGTGACGATGGTGATCACGACGGTGCTTCGAAGATGGAGATCACAAGCACAAGATGATGATGGCCATATCATATCACTTATATTGATTGCATGTGATGTTTATCTTTTATGCATCTTATCTTGCTTTGATTGACGGTAGCATTTTAAGATGATCTCTCACTAATTATCAAGAAGTGTTCTCCCTGAGTATGCACCGTTGCGAAAGTTGTTCGTGCTGAGACACCACGTGATGATCGGGTGTGATAGGCTCTACGTTCAAATACAACGGGTGCAAAACAGTTGCACACGCAGAATACTCAGGTTATACTTGACGAGCCAAGCATATACAGATATGGCCTCGGAACACAGAGACCGAAAGGTCGAGCGTGAATCATATAGTAGATATGATCAACATAGCGATGTTCACCAATGAAACTGCTCCATCTCACGTGATGATCGGACATGGTTTAGTTGATTTGGATCACGTAATCACTTAGAGGATTAGAGGGATGTCTATCTAAGTGGGAGTTCTTTAGTAATATGATTAATTGAACCTAAATTTATCATGAACTTAGTACCTGATAGTATCTTGCTTGTTTATGTTCGATTGTAGATAGATGGCCCGTGCTGTTGTTCCGTTGAATTTTAATGCGTTCCTTGAGAAAGCAAAGTTGAAATATGTTGGTAGCAATTACACGGACTGGGTCCGTAACTTGAGGATTATTCTCATTGCTGCACAGAAGAATTACGTCCTGGAAGCACCGCTGGGTGCCAGGCCTGCTGCTGGAGCAACACCAGATGTTATGAACGTCTGGCAGAGCAAAGCTGATGACTACTCGATAGTTCAGTGTGCCATGCTTTACGGCTTAGAATCGGGACTTCAACGACATTTTGAACGTCATGGAGCATATGAGATGTTCCAGGAGTTGAAGTTAATATTTCAAGCAAATGCCCGGATTGAGAGATATGAAGTCTCCAATAAGTTCTATAGCTGCAAGATGGAGGAGAACAGTTCTGTCAGTGAGCATATACTCAAAATGTCTGGGTATAATAATCACTTGATTCAATTGGGAGTTAATCTTCCAGATGATTGCATCATTGACAGAATTCTCCAATCACTACCACCTAGCTACAAGAGCTTCGTGATGAACTATAATATGCAAGGGATGAATAAGACTATTCCCGAGCTCTTCACAATGCTGAAAGCTGCGGAGGTAGAAATCAAGAAGGAGCATCAAGTGTTGATGGTCAACAAGACCACTAGTTTCAAGAAAAAGGGCAAAGGGAAGAAGAAGGGGAACTTCAAAAAGAATAGCAAGGAAGTTGCTACTCAAGAGAAGAAACCCAAACCTGGACCTAAGCCTGAAACTGAGTGCTTCTACTGCAAGCAGACTGGTCACTGGAAGCGGAACTGCCCCAAGTATTTGGCGGATAAGAAGGATGGCAAGGTGAACAAAGGTATATGTGATATACATGTTATTGATGTGTACCTTACTAATGCTCGCAGTAGCACCTGGGTATTTGATACTGGTTCTGTTGCTAATATTTGCAACTCGAAACAGGGACTACGGATTAAGCGAAGATTGGCTAAGGACGAGGTGACGATGCACATGGGAAATGGTTCCAAAGTCGATGTGATCGCAGTCGGCACGCTACCTCTACATCTACCTTCGGGATTAGTATTAGACCTAAATAATTGTTATTTGGTGCCAGCATTAAGCATGAACATTATATCTGGATCTTGTTTGATGCGAGACGGTTATTCATTTAAATCAGAGAATAATGGTTGTTCTATTTATATGAGTAATTTCTTTTATGGTCATGCACCCTTAAAGAATGGTCTATTCTTATTAAATCTCGATAGTAGTGACACACATATTCATAATGTGAAAGCCAAAAGATGCAGAGTTGATAATGATAGTGCAACTTATTTGTGGCACTGCCGTTTGGGTCATATTGGTGTAAAGCGCATACTGATGGGCTTTTGGAACCACTTGATTATGAATCACTTGGTACTTGCGAACCGTGCCTTATGGGCAAGATGACAAAAACAGCATTCTCCGGCAATATGGAGAGAGCAACAGATTTGTTGGAAATCATACATACAGATGTATGCGGTCCGATGAATATTGAGGCTCGTGGCGGATATCGTTATTTTTCTCACCTTCACAAATGACTTGAGCAGATATGGGTATATCTACTTAATGAAACATAAGTCTGAAACGTTTGAAAAGTTCAAAGAATTTCATAGTGAAGTTGAAAATCATCGTAACAAGAAAATAAAATTCCTACGATCTGATAGTGGAGGAGAATATTTGAGTTACGAGTTTGGTGTACATTTGAAACAATGTGGAATAGTTTCGCAACTCACGCCACCCGGAACACCACAGCGTAATGGTGTGTCCGAACGTCGTAATCGTACTTTACTAGATATGGTGCGATCTATGATGTCTCTTACTGATTTACCGCTATCGTTTTGGGGATATGCTCTAGAGACGGCCGCATTCATGTTAAATAGGGCACCATCAAAATCTGTTGAGACGACGCCTTATGAACTGTGGTTTGGCAAGAAACCAAAGTTGTCGTTTCTGAAAGTTCGGGGCTGCGGTGCTTATGTGAAAAAGCTTCAACCTGATAAGCTCGAACCCAAATCGGAGAAATGTGTCTTCATAGGATATCCAAAGGAAACTATTGGATACACCTTCTATCACAGATCCAAAGGCAAGACTTTTGTTGCTAAATTCAGAAACTTTCTAGAGAAGGAGTTTCTCTCGAAAGAAGTGAGTGGGAGGAAAGTAGAACTTGATGAGGTAACTGTACCTGCTCCCTTATTGGAAAGTAGTACATCACAGAAACCAGTTTCTGTGACACCTACACCAATTAGTGAGGAAGCTAATGATAATGATCATGAAACTTTAGAACAAGATACTACTGAACCTCGTAGATCAACCAGAGTAAGATCCGCGCCAGAGTGGTACGGTAATCCTATTCTGGAAGTCATGCTACTAGATCATGATGAACCTACGAACTATGAAGAAGCGATGGTGAGCCCAGATTCCGCAAAATGGCTTGAAGCCATGAAATCTGAGATGGGATCCATGTATGAGAACAAAGTATGGACTTTGGTTGACTTGCCCAATGATCGGCAAGCAATTGAGAATAAATGGATCTTCAAGAAGAAGACTGACGCTGACGGTAATGTTACTGTCTACAAAGCTCGACTTGTCGCAAAAGGTTTTCGGCAAGTTCAAGGGATTGACTACGATGAGACCTTCTCACCCGTAGCAATGCTTAAGTCTGTCCGAATCATGTTAGCAATTGCCGCATTTTATGATTATGAAATTTGGCAAATGGATGTCAAAACTGCATTCCTGAATGGATTTCTGCAAGAAGAGTTGTATATGATGCAGCCGGAAGGTTTTGTCGATCCAAAGGGAGCTAACAAAGTATGCAAGCTCCAGCGATCCATTTATGGACTGGTGCAAGCCTCTCGGAGTTGGAATAAACGCTTTGATAGTGTGATCAAAGCATTTGGTTTTATACAGACTTTTGGAGAAGCCTGTATTTACAAGAAAGTGAGTGGGAGCTCTGTAGCATTTCCGATATTATATGTAGATGACATATTACTAATCGGAAATGATATAGAATTTCTGGATAGCATAAAAGGATATTTGAATAAAAGTTTTTCGATGAAAGACCTCGGAGAAGCTGCCTACATATTGGGCATCAAGATCTATAGAGACAGATCGAGATGCTTAATTGGACTTTCACAAAGCACATACCTTCACAAAGTTTTGAAAAAGTTCAAAATGGATCAAGCAAAGAAAGGATTCTTGCCTGTGTTACAAGGTGTGAAATTGAGTAAGACTCAAAGTCCGACCAATGCAGAAGATAGAGAGAAAATGAAAGATGTTCCCTATGCTTCAGCCATAGGCTCTATCATGTATGCAATGCTGTGTACCAGACCTGATGTGTGTCTTGCTATAAGTCTAGCAGGGAGGTACCAAAGTAATCCAGGAGTGGATCATTGGACAGCGGTCAAGAACATCCTGAAATACCTGAAAAGGACTAAGGATATGTTTCTCATATATGGAGGTGACAAAGAGCTCATCGTAAATGGTTACGTTGATGCAAGCTTTGACACTGATCCGGACGATTCTAAATTGCAAACCGGATACGTGTTTACATTAAACGGTGGAGCTGTCAGTTGGTGCAATTCTAAACAAAGCGTTGTGGCGGGATCTACATGTGAAGCGGAGTACATAGCTGCTTCGGAAGCAGCAAACGAAGGAGTCTGGATGAAGGAGTTCATATCCGATATAGGTGTCATACCTAGTGCATCGGGTCCAATGAAAATCTTTTGTGACAATACTGGTGCAATTGCCTTGGCAAAGGAATCCAGATTTCACAAGAGAACCAAGCACATCAAGAGACGCTTCAATTCCATCCGGGATCTAGTCCAGATGGGAGACAAAGAGATTTGCAAGATACATACGGATCTGAATGTAGCAGACCCGTTGACTAAGCCTCTTCCACGAGCAAAACATGATCAGCACCAAAGCTCCATGGGTGTTAGAATCATTACTGTGTAATCTAGATTATTGACTCTAGTGCAAGTGGGAGTCTGAAGGAAATATGCCCTAGAGGCAATAATAATGTTATTATTTTATTTCCTTATATCATGATAAATGTTTATTATTCATGCTAGAATTGTATTATCCGGAAACATGATACATGTGTGAATACATAGACAAACCAAACGTCACTAGTATGCCTCTACTTGACTAGCTCGTTAATCGAAGATGGTTATGTTTCCTAACCATAGACATGTGTTGTCGTTTGATTAATGGGATCACATCATTAGGAGAATGATGTGATTGACATGACCCATTCCATTAGCTTAGCACCCGATCGTTTAGTATGTTGCTATTGCTTTCTTCATGACTTATACATGTTCCTATGACTATGAGATTATGCAACTCCCATTTGTCGGAGGAACACTTTGTGTGCTACCAAACGTCACAACGTAACTGGGTGATTATAAAGGAGCTGTACAGGTGTCTCCAAAGGTGAATGTTGGGTTGGCGTATTTCAAGATTAGGATTTGTCACTCCGATTGTCGGAGAGGTATCTCTAGGCTCTCTCGGTAATGCACATCACATAAGCCTTGCAAGAATTACAACTAATGAGTTAGTTGCAAGATGATGTATTACGAAACGAGTAAAGAGACTTGCCGGTAACGAGATTGAACTAGGTATTGAGATACTGACGATCGAATCTCGGGCAAGTAACATACCGATGACAAAGGGAACAACGTATGTTGTTATGCGGTCTGACCGATAAAGATCTTTGTAGAATATGTAGGAGCCAATATGAGCATCCAGGTTACGCTATTGGTTATTGACCGGAGACGTGTCTCGGTCATGTCTACATTGTTCTCGAACCCGTAGGGTCCACACGCTTAAGGTTTCGATGATAGTTATATTATGAGTTTATGAGTTTTGATGTACCGAAGTTAGTTCGGAGTCCCGGATGTGATCACGGACATGACGAGGAGTCTCAAAATGGTCGAGACATAAAGATTGATATATTGGATGGCTATATTCGGACACCGGAAGTGTTCCGGGTGATTTCGGAGAAAACCGGGGAGCCGGAGGGTTACCGGAACCCCCCCCCCACCCCCGGGAGAAGTAATGGGCCATATGGGCCTTAGTGGAGAGAGAGAGGGGCAGCCAGGGTGGGCCGCGCGCTTCCTCCCCCTGGTCCGAATTGGACTAGGAGAGGGGAGGGGGCGGCGCCCCTCCTCCTTGGCGCGCCATAGGGACCGGCCGGCCTCCTCCCCTTGATCCTTTATATACAGGGGCAGGGGGCACCCCTAGACACAAGTTGATCCACGTGATCATATTCTTAACCATGTGCGGTGCCCCCTTCCACCATAATCCTCGATAATATTGTAGCGGTGCTTAGGCGAAGCCCTGCGACGGTAGTACATCAAGATCGTCACCACGCCGTCGTGCTGACGGAACTCTTCCCCGACACTTTGCTGGATCGGAGTCCGAGGATCGTCATCGAGCTGAACGTGTGTTAAAACTCGGAGGTGCCGTAGTTTCGGTGCTTGATCGGTCGGGCCGTGAAGACGTACGACTACATCAACCGCGTTGTGCTAATGCTTCCGCTGTCGGTCTACAAGGGTACGTAGATCACACTCTCCCCTCTCGTTGCTATACATCACCATGATCTTGCATGTGCGTAGGAAATTTTTTGAAATTACTACGTTCCCCAACAAAACCCTAGTTTATACGTTGCTTCGTAAGGGGCTGATTTGGATCCATATGTTTCATGCTATGATTAGGTTTACCTTAATACTTCTGTTGTAGTTGCGGATGCTTGCAATAGGGGTTAATCATAAGTGGGATGCTTGTCCAAGTAAGGATAGTACCCAAGCACCGGTCCACCCACATATCAAATTATCAAAGTACCGAACGCGAATCATATGAACATGATGAAAACTAGCTTGACGATAATTCCCATGTGTCCTCTGGAGCGCTTTACTTTATATAAGAGTCTGTCTAGGCTTGTCCTTTGCTACAAAAAGGATTGGGCCCCCTTGCCGCACCTTATTTACTTTTATTACTTGTTACTCGTTACAAATTACCTTATCACAAAACTATTTGTTACCGATAATTTCAGTGCTTGCAGAGAATACCTTGCTGAAAACCGCTTATCATTTCCTTCTGCTCCTCGTTGGGTTCGACACTCTTACTTATTGAAAAGGCTACTATAGATCCCCTACACTTGTGGGTCATCAAGACTCTTTTCTGGCGCCGTTTCTGGGGAGTGAAGCGCCTTTGGTAGGTGGAATTTGGTAAGGAAAAATTTATATAGTGTGCTGGAATTTACTGTCACTTGTTACTATGGAACATAATCCTTTGATGGGCTTGTTCGGGGTATCTTCACCCTGACCAGTAGAGCAAAGAGTTTCTCCTCAACCTACTGAACCTACTGAAAATTTTTACTTTGAAATTCCTTCGGGTATGATAGAGAAACTGCTAGCTAATCCTTACATAGGTGACCGAACATTACATCCCGATTTGCACCTAATCTATGTGGATGAAGTTTGTGGATTATTTAAGCTTGCATGTATGACCGAGGATGTTATCAAGAAGAAGGTCTTCCCTTTATCTTTGAAGGGAGATGCATTGACATGGTTTAGGCTATGTGATGACATTGGATCATGGAACTACCAACGGTTGAAATTGGAATTTCTTCAGAAGTTTTATCCTATGCACCTTTTTCATCGTGATCGTAATTATATATATATAATTTTTGGCCTCGCGAAGGAGAAAGAATCACTCAAGTTTGGGGGAGGCTTAAGTCAATGTTATATTCATGCTCCAATCATGAGCTCTCAAAAGAAATGATTATTCAAAATTTTTATGCTCGGCTTTCTCTCAGTAATCGCTCCATGCTCGATACTTCTTGTACTGGATCTTTTATGATGAAGACTATTGAATTCAAAAGGGATTTATTGGAAAGAATTAAACGCAACTCTAAAGATTGGGACCTCGACGAAGGTAAGGATTTAGGTATAACACCTAAGTTTGATTGTGTTAATTCTTTTATGGATACTGATGCTTTCCGTGAATTTAGCACTAAATATAGACTTGACTCTAAGATAGTAGCTTCTTTTTGTGAATCCTTTGCTACTCATGTTGATATCCCTAAGGAGAAGTGGTTTAAATATAATCCTCCCATTGAAGTAAAAGTAGTTGCACCTATTAAAGTTGAGGAAAAGACTATCACTTATAATGATCCTGTTGTTCCTACTTCTTATATTGAGAAACCACCTTTCCCTGTTAGAATAAAGGATCATGCTAAAGCTTCAATTGTGGTTAACAAAAGTAATATTAAGACACCTAAACCCCCTGAGAAAATTAAAGTTGAACCTAGTGTTGCTATGGTTAAAGATCTCTTGGCCGATAATATTGATGGGCATGTTATTTACTTCTGCAATGAATCTGCTAGAATTGCTAGACCTGATACTAAAAATAAACATAGACCTGTTGTAGGCATGCTTGTTATTTCCGTTAAAATAGGAAATCATTGCTATCATGGATTATGTGATATGGGTGCTAGTGCAAGTGAAATACCTCATTCCTTATACAAAGAAATTATGCATGATATTGCACCTGCTGAGATAGAAGAGATATATCTTACAATTAAGCTTGCCAATAGAGATACGATTTCACTAGTTGGGATTGTTAGAGATGTTGAAGTCTTGTGTGGGAAAGTTAAATACCCTACTGATTTTCTTGTTCTCGGTTCCCCACACGATAACTTTTGTCCCATTATATTTGGTAGACCCTTCTTGAATACTGTTAATGCTAAGATAGACTGCAATAAGGATATTGTTTCTATTGGTTTAGGGGATATGTCTCATGAGTTTAATTTTGCTAAATTTCGTAGACAACCCCATGATAAAGAATTTGTTAGTAAAGATGAAATTATTGGTCTTGCTTCTATTGCCATGCCTCCTAGTAATCCTTTAGAACAATATTTGCTAGACCATGAAAATGATATGTTTATGAATGAAAGAAGGGAAATAGATGAAGTATTCTTTAAATAGGGACCTATTTTGAAGCACAACTTGCCTGTTGAAATCTTAGGGGATCCTCCTCCACCTAAGGGTGATCCCGTGTCTGAGCTTAAGCCTTTACCAGATACTCTTAAATATGCTTATCTTGATGAGAAAGAGATATATCCTGTTATTATTAGTGCTAACCTTTCAGAGCATGAAGAAAAGAAATTATTGAAAACTCTGAAGAAACACAATGCTGCTATTGGATATACTCTTGATGATCTTAAGGGCATTAGTCCCACTCTCTGCCAGCACAAAATAAATTGGAGAAAGACGCGAAACTAGTTGTTGATCACCAACGACGGTTAGATCCTAAGATGAAATAAGTGGTAAGAAAAGAAATACTAAAGCTTCTTGAGGCAAGTATAATTTATCGTGCTGCTGATAGTCAGTGGGTAAGTCCTGTCCATTGTGTCCCTAAGAAGGGAGGTATTACTGTTGTTCCTAATGATAAAGATGAATTGATCCCACAAATAATTGTTACAGGTTATAGAATGGTAATTGATTTCCGCAAATTAAATGAAGCTACTAAAAAGGATCATTACTCGTTACCTTTTATTGATCAAATTCTAGAAAGATTATCTAAACATACACATTTTTGCTTTCTAGATGGTTATTCTGGTTTCTCTCAAATACCTGTGTCAAAAGAGGATCAAGAAAAGACAGCTTTTACTTGCCCTTTCGGTACCTTTGCTTATAGACGTATGCCTTTTTGTTTATGCAATGCACCTGCTACTTTTCAAAGATGTATGACTACTATATTCTCTGACTTTTGTGAAAATACTGTTGAGGTTTTCATGAATGATTTCTCCGTTTATGGAACTTCTTTTGATGATTGCTTAAGCAACCTTGATCGAGTTCTCTGAAGAAACTAATCTTGTCTTGAATTGGGAGAAGTGCCACTTTATGGTTAATGAAGGTATTGTCTTGGGGCGTAAAATATCTGAAAGAGGTATTGAAGTTGATAAAGCTAAAGTTGATGCTATTGAAAAGATGTCGTGTCCCAAGGACATTAAAGGTATAAGAAGTTTCCTTGTTCATGCCGATTTTTATAGGAGGTTCATTAAGGACTTTTCTAAAATTTCTCGGACTCTGACTAATCTCTTACAAAAAGATGTTCCTTTTGTCTTTGATGATGACTGTGTAGAAGCATTTGAAATACTTAAGAAAGCTCTGGTTTTTGCACCTATTGTTCAGCCTCCTGATTGGAATTTACCATTTGAAATTATGTGTGATGCTACTGATTATGCTGTAGGGGTTGTTCTAGGACAAAGAGTTGATAAGAAATTAAATGTTATTCAATATGCTAGTAAAACTAGACAGTGCCCAGAGAAATTATGCTACTACTAAAAAAGAATTTTTAGCAGTTGTATTTGCATGTGATAAGTTCAGACCTTATATTATTGATTCTAAGTAACTGTTCACACTGATCATGCCGCTATTAAATATCTTATGGAAAAGAAAGATGCTAAACCTAGACTTATTAGATGGGTTCTCTTACTACAAGAATTTGATTTGCATATTATTGATAGAAAGGGAGCTAAGAACCCCGTTGCAGACAACTTGTCTAGGTTAGAGAATGTTCTTGATGACCCACTACCTATTGATGATAGATTTCCTGATGAACAATTAGCTGTCATAAATGCTTCTCGTACTGCTCCATGGTATGCTGATTATGCTAATTACATCGTTGCTAAATTTATACCACCTAGTTTCACATACCAGCAAAAGAAAAAGTTCTTCTATGATTTAAGACATTACTTTTGGGATGACCCACACCTTTATAAAGAAGGAGTAGATGGTGTTATTAGACGTTGTGTACCTGAGCATTAACATGAACATATCCTACGCAAGTGTCACTCCGAGGCTTATGGAGGACACCATGTTGGAGATAGAACTGCACATAAGGTATTGCAATCCGGTTTTATTGGCCTACTCTCTTCAAGGATGCCCACAAGTTTGTTTTGTCTTGTGATGAATGTCAAAGAATTGGTAACATTAGTAGACGTCAAGAAATGCCTATGAATTATTCACTTGTTATTGAACCATTTGATGTTTGGGGCTTTGATTATATGGGACTGTTTCCTTCCTCTAATGGGTACACACATATTTTAGTTGCTGTTGATTATGTTACTAAGTGGGTAGAAGCTATTCCAACTAGTAGTGATGATCATAACACCTCTATTAAGATGCTTAAAGAAGTTATTTTTCTGAGGTTTGGAGTCCCTAGATACTTAATGACTGATGGTGGTTCACATTTTATTCATGGTGCTTTTCGTAAGATTCTTGCTAAGTATGATGTTAATCATAGAATTGCATCTCCATATCATCCACAGTCTAGTGGTCAAGTAGAACTGAGTAATGGAGAGGTTAAATTAATTTTGCAAAATACTGTTAATAGATCTAGAAAGAATTGGTCCAAGAAACTTGATGATGCATTATGGGCCTATAGAACTGCATACAAAAATCCTATGGGTATGTCTCCATATAAAATGGTTTATGGTAAAGCATGTCACTTACCTCTCGAACTAGAACATAAGGCATATTGGGCTATTAAAGAGATCAACTATGACTTAAAACTTGCCGGTGAGAAGAGGCTTTTTGACATTAGCTCACTTGATGAATGGAGAACCCAGGCTTACGAGAATGCCAAACTGTTTAAAAAAAGTTAAAAGATGGCATGATAAAAGGATACAAAAACGTGAGTTTAATGTAGGTGATTATGTATTGCTATACAACTCTCGTTTAAGATTTTTTGCAGGCAAACTCCTCTCTAAATGGGAAGGTCCTTACATCATCGAGGAGGCCTATCGTTCCGGTGCCATAAAAATCAACAACTTAGAAGGCACAAATCCGAGGGTGGTGAACGGTCAAAGAATCAAACATTATATCTCAGCTAATCCCATAAATGTTGAAACTAATGTTATTGAAACCATAAGCCCGGAGGAATACATAAGGGACACTTTCCAGAACATTTCACACTCCAAAAAGGAATAGGTACGTGGTACAGTAAGTAAACCGACTCCAAAACAGTTCTAATGGCATTTTTTCTCTGTTTTGGAATATTTAAGAAAATAGGAATATAAGAAGCAGTTGGAAAGGACACGAGGCTTCCACGAGGGTGGAGGGCGTGCCCTACCCCCCTAGGCGCGCCCCCTGCCTCGTGGGCACCTCATGTGCTCTCCGGACTCCGTTTTCTTGCACGATACTTCTTTTGGTCGGTAAAAATTCACTATATAATCTATCGAAGGTTTTGACCACCGTATCATGCAAATATCCTCTGTCTTTGTTTCGAGCTGTTTCCTGCAAGGGTTGTCAAGGCCAGGCATCATGTCGTCTCCCTCCTCCTCCAACAATGAGGGCAACAATGCTTGGCTAATGAAGATAGAGCTGAAGAGAGAAGAGCCCGGAGAGATCAACAAGAATGATGGGATCAAGAAGGCCACGGGAGATCAAGTTCTGGCAGTAGAGGAAGAAGACGTCCTTCAACCTCACCACAATCTCTTTACCCCAACGGAGATTGAAGCTTTCAAGATGATTGAGTTAGCTCGCATTCAAAACAAGTATCTCACAAGTGAAAATATTTTGTTGAAGGAGCATATCATCGCACTCAAAGGCATTATCCGCAAATTGGAGGATCTCCTACGCTCGATGTGCGATTATCCATCATCACCAACACCTTCTTCACCAACAAAGAAGAACTGAGCATCGGGTATGGGCACTCCCCTTGGCAATTGCCAAGCTTGGGGGAGTGCCCCAGTATCGTATCACCATCACTTTTATCTTTACCTTTTTCTTAGTTCGATCCTTTTGGTTATATATTGATCTAGTAGAATAAAGTTTTGGTATGATCTAGTTTTTAGTTTTGCTTTATGATCCTTCTATGTAATCGAGTCTGTGAGCTATATATAATAAATATTAGTGTTGAGTCAAGGGCTTGATTATTTTGCTATGATCTTGAGGGAATAGAATAAATGAGAAGAAATAAAAAGAAATAAAGAGATCATATGGATCTTATGGAGAGTAATGACTTCACATATAAAGAGCATAATGAATAAAAGTTGTTGAGAGTTGAAAGACATAGTTTTGGTCATCGTTGCAATTAATAGGAAGTAATAAATAAAGAGAGGTTTTCACACATAAATATACTATCATGGACATCTTTTATGATTGTGAGCACTCATTAAAATATGACATGCTAAAGAGTTGACGTTGGACAAGGAAGACAACGTAATGGGTTATGTTTTCTTACATCTAAAATAAATTATATTGTCATGGATCGTCCAACATGTTGAGCTTGCCTTTCCCTCTCATGCTAGCTAAATTCTTTGCACCAAGTAGAGATACCACTTGTGCTTCCAAATATCCTTAAACCACTTTTGCCATGAGAGTCCACCATATATACCTATGATTGAGTAAGATCCTTCAAGTAAGTTGTCATCATTGCAAGCAATAGAAATTGCTCCCAAAATATGTAGGATTTATTAGTGTGGAGAAAATAAGCTTTATACGATCTTGTGATGTGGAAGAAATTAAAGCGACAAGCTGCATAATAAAGGTCCATATCACAAGTGGCAATATAAAGTGACGTTCTTTCGCATTAAGATTTTGTGCATCCAACCATAAAAGCACATGACAACCTCTGCTTCCCTCTATGAAGGGCCTATCTTTTATGCTTGTCTTATACTTCATGTAAGAGTCACGGTGATCTTCACCTTTCCTTTTTACATTTTATCCTTTGGCAAGCACAATGTGTTGGAAAGATCCTGATATATATAGCTAATTGGATGTGAGTTTTCATGAACTATTATTGTTGACATTACCCTTGAGGTAAAAGGTTGGGAGGCAAAACTATAAGCCCCTATTTTTCTCCGTGTCTGACTAAAAATTCATAACCATAAATATCGCGTGAGTGGTAGCAATTGTGAAAGTCTAAATGATGGTTGAGTATGTGGACTTGCTGAAAAGCTCTTATTGACTCTTTCTGATGTTATGATAAATTGCAATTGCCTCAATGACTGAGATTAGAGTTTGTTGGTTCTCAATGAAGTTTATGATTCATACTTGAAATTGTTATTGAATTGTTACTTTAGCATACACTACTAGGAAAAGGCCTACTAATGGCGCACCAGTTTTGCCTACTAATGGCGCATCACTGGTGCGCCATTAGTATCACGCCACTAGTATTTATTACTAATGGCGCGCCACCGGTGCGCCATTAGTATCTGATATACGAATGGCGCACCACCCAGTGCGCCATTAGTATATAACACCATGCGCCATTAGTATGCCTCCTAGGGGCCATATTTAACCATGTGCTTTGGCACACTAATGGCGCACTGCGGATGGATGCGCCATTAGTATACTTGGCATACTAATGGCGCACTGTTTGGTGATGCGCCATTAGTATACTTTGGCATACTAATGGTGCACTCTGTAGTGATGCGCCATTAGTATGAATATTAGGTTTTTTTTACTTCTCTGATTTTTGCACAGGTTACAACATATATTATTTGACAGAATATAGATAGTAGCACATAGCAACAGCAGATTCATCGAATACAATAGAAGATTAGTCTCCGAATACAATTCATCATATTAGTCTCCGAATTCAAAAGACTGAACAAAGATAAAACATTACAAGTCTCGAGACCGTGAGTATCGAGTTTGTCTTCACATTACAAGTCGATATCGATCATCTAAACTACCATCACATAGAAGAGAGTTGCGGTCATCACGATGAGCATCATCGCGATGAAACTGGTCTTCATCCGGTTCCTCCAACGCTCCCTCCTCTCTCCCGCTAGATAGCGGGCGTATCTAGATTCTGCCTCCGCCCTAGTGGTGTACCCTTTGTAACTGTTACCGCTGAAACGGTGAACCTGTCTCCGACACTCCTCCCAGTCGTCGTAGACTCCGGGAACCTTACCCTTGTACACAACATACGACGGCATCTCTATGCACAAGCCAAACAACAGACAATACATACATAAGCAATATATAAGTATGCAACAAAAGGATCGGAAGAGAAAAGCAAGACATTAGTAGCACGATTCATGGTCCTACTAATAAATAGCATCGATTACATCTAAGTTGAACGACTGTCCAAACCAAAGAGACATACAATTCATTAAAGTTTAATTACAACATGAGCCAATCAATATTTCAGAAGTACACATCAGTACTTTCGACTCGACTCATGGACAGGAGCGTGGATGAAGCCGCCGTCTGTCGTGATGGTCATGAAATCGCGGGCGTTGTCAGCCTGCATTTGTAGCATTTCGTCTATCTCAATGTTGGACGGTTGATATCTGAGGAAGAACTGCCCCGAGGTATGAAGGACATCTTGATGGATGATGTCCGCAAACTCCGACTGGATGCGAAAGAATTCTTGTCTGATGTCCGCGTCCTGGATTGCCGACAAGCTCGCGGCCCAATCTTTGAGACTATTTGGTAGCAGAAGGTGATGATGGTCCCTTACGATCGCCCGCATGTGATGGAGGGCGTAGTAGGCATCCTTCTGACCGCCAGGCGGCTGCTTGATGCAGCAGAACATCATATTGTGGGCGAACACGTGCTTGCCGTACTTATGAACTGCCCTGGTGAAGGTGCCTCCAGATTTGGCGTAGCCGGGGAGAACATCATCAAGAACTTTCTTGATATTTGTGTAGTCTATCTTGGAGTTACGGTTCAGGTCGAAATACGTGGCCATGGAATATTTCGGGCTTAAGAGGATGAGTGTGCAATGTGTGTCACTGCACAGAACACGGAATGTTAGAAAAAAAAGAACGATCAAAATCTAAGAAATCATATGTTACGGGGCGGTTAAGGGATGACTTACTCGGGAAAGTAAGCCACAAGGAAGTTATCCTTATCTGGGTTTGCCAGAATGACGTCTTCGAGGTGTGAACTCGCGACTTGGCGGTCCCCAGCGCTGCTCAAGAGCTTGGCACGCATGTAGAAGGGGTCGACGATCACGATATCCGGGGTCTTGTTTCTAATGATCCGCATCTCCATACTCAGCAAAAACAGCCGAACAAAGGTGTAGTGCAGCGGATGAAGGTTGAACATAGCAAAGATGTCATCAAACCGCAGGACGATCGTACCCCCGATGGCGCCATCCACAAAGCCCTTGCCCTCTGGCACCTTAGCCACGAAAACCGGGTATGCCACATCATTCTCTCTGAGACGCCGCTTCTCCAAAGAAAGAACACTGTCGTGCAGACTCCGCATAGCACCGGTTGCAGCATTGAGCATATTTGTCGGTAGCATTGCCCTACCCACCACATGCACCCTCCTCGAGATATCCTTAGGTGAAGGTGGCCCGTCCTGAGCACGGATCATACTCGGTGCCGGCTGGCTCGCACCGGCGCCCTTTTTAGTCTGCTGTTTCCGGCCCTTCTTCTTGATCTGCTGTAATGGGACCGAGTTCTGCTCACAGACCGCCTTCTTGAGCGTGTTGGGGCTGATAATATTTGGCACCTCCGCTATCCGAGGCTCGGTGAAGGCGGCAGCTAGAGGCGTCTCCTGAGAACTGAACGCTAGACGACGCCTGTTGCAATTGGGTTCCTCCGCCGTTCCAGCTAGATCGCGGTCGTCTTGTTTGGGTTCTTGAGAAGGAGGCCTGCAGAACTCGTCATCGTACCCATGTTCGGCAAAGTACTTATCGACGTTGGTAAATGTACCATCGTCGTTGTCGTCGTCGTCCAGATCCTGTGCCATATGCATGTCCGGATCCTGTGCCATAGGGATGTCCGGCATGTCCGGTAGCGTTGCGGCGTTCTTGCCATGGCTTGGCGCCGACACGACTGGCGGTCTTGTCTGTGGGGTGGTGTCCCCCGCCCCCAAACGAATCTGGCTCTTCGGCCAAAGCAGGGGCCAGCTTACGCAGGCGCTGAGGGCCATCTCATCTTCTTCGTCGGCCCCAGCGGGTCGAATCGGAGGTAACAGCTCGTCGCAGCCTGGTAGCACCCGAACCACTTCAACCCTATACATTGTGGGTGGCATCGGATTACCGTGGAACACGGGGTTGCCCGGTTGAACGATTCTGCCCTTGGCGACATCGACCAACTCGCCGCCCACGAAGTGCAGGAGAGTGCAAGGAACGTCGGCGGCGCCCTGCGAAAACATGTAGGGCGTCAGGGATGCCCAGTCAAAGGCAAGGAGATGAAGTCCTCGGCTGAGAGGCTTATTTACCGTGATGCCGTCAAGCTTGGCTAATGTCGAGGCACCGCCAACGGCGGGCGTGCAACTGATGGAGGGGCCGCTTGCTGGCGAGGTGCCGGCCGGCGTACGCCCGGGTGCATTAAGCTCCAATGCCGGCGTCGGAGACACCAATACCGCTGCTGCCAGAGACACCAATGGCGCCGCCACCGTAGACACCAATACCGCCGCCACCGGAGACACCAATGGTGCCGCCTGCGCGTTGTGCGAGTTGTTGGCCGTGAAGCTGGGAATCGGGGGCGGCCCCTGTTGGCCACCCGCAATCCACGTCGTTATCCCATGAATCAAGGTAGGCATAATGCCGGTGAACGTTGATCCCAGTTGTTGTTGCACTTGCTCTTGGACCATCTCCGGAATCCGCGCCACTTGCGCCTTGAGTGCTTCAACCCACCAGCGGCATAGTATGACGACCATTTTGTGGACAAGCCTTTGCCGGCCACACGACCAGCTGACGTCGGCTTATTGAGCTTATCACTGTTTTTCATTATGTTCAACGCCCTATTCAAAGGGGTGTCGAAAGGGGAGCTCTGAGACGACCCCGCGCTACTGCTTTCTTTGTCCTGTGGAAGGAACGTGAACCATTTAGAAATATTGGGGATTAATTAGAATGCAACCATATAGAGCTAATTACGCGGGGGTGTATTCCTTACCAGAACAAGCTCAAGCTCCTTGGTCTTCGGATCCGTGGTAAGCTCCTTTGTTACCGGGTCCTCCTTGTACCGGGCCCTGAGAAAGTTCTTGGTCTGCTTGTCTCTATATTTCTTGAAGCGGGGCGGTAGGCCTTGCTCGGCACACTCCGCGTCCTCCTTGTCCCATACAGGCTCCGCCACTCTGTAACCGCCGGGACCGAGTTGGTGGACCCCTATGTTCAACTGCCGCATTTCTTTCCCCCACTGACTTGATTCGGAGGTTGCGGGGCTCTTGCACTTGATCTTGAACTCCTTGTAGTCATCTTCGCTAATCAAAGGGTATTTCGCCTTGATCTTCTCATAACTATCACCTTTGTCAATCATTGCCTTCATCGTGCTTTTCCATGTAAACAGGGCGGCACCGTTCACTTTATTACCCAAGAGGCGTGTGTTTGCGAACTCAGCGGGGAACTTGTATCGTTCGTGCAACTTTGTGAAGAGGAGGCTGCGCAAATTCCCTCGGTCCTTATACCTTAGGTTCTCGGTTTTGATCGAGGCGGTGCTCCGGAGAATGCACCCGAGCTGAATCGAGTACCCCTTGACTACGTGTTTGGGCACCGTCGGATGCCCGTCAGAGTTCACTTCAGTAAATTCCTCCCTGACGGTGCCGAGCATGTTCGGGCGCCGGTCCTTCCGTTGCCTCTTCGGTTGGCTGCCGTCTGTGCGTGCGCCACCATCATCAGTGGTGGCATCCGCGGCGCCATCATCAGTGGTGTCATCCCCGACGCCACTAGGGGTTGTGTAGTCAGGATCGGTGTCTTCCGCGGCGTCCTCATAGCGGTGAGGTTCTTCCTCCAACTCCTGGGACAGCTCCCAGAATTGCTTGCTGCCCGAACCGCCGGCCTCATCGTTGTGGGCCATGTTTCGCTCTAAATAGGAAAAAAGTTTGGTCAAAAAGTTGGTTATTGTCAAGGAACAAGATCATGGTCTCATCATTTAGGGTTTGTCGACACCGAGGCATCCTAAAAGCTAAGCTTTTATCATTTAGGGTTTGTCGACGCCGAGGCACCCTAAAAGCCTAAGCGTACATCATTTAGGTTCTCATCGACACCGAGGCACCCTATAGAAGCCAAGTTAAGTTTTCATCATTTAGGGTTTATTGATTCCGAGGCACCCTAGGTTGGGCCTAATCACTTGGCACTAATCACTTGGCTCTATTGCCACCTATGTTGGGTTTATCATCCAGGGTTTATCGATGCTAAGGAGAATTCTAAGTTGGGCCTAATCACTTGGCTCTATTGCCACCTATGGTTTAATGCAGCAAGAATGGCGGGGCAGTTGATCCTACTTAACTAAGTACTAAGATACCCCGGCCCATGCATTAGTCGCAAGTACCCCATATGTCCTATTTTTAGCAAAGTCATGCTAAAATTCACAGAAAATTTCAGCATGACCTTTGCTGAAAATAGGACATATGGAGTACCCAAATTTGCCGGAATGGAAGTTAATCGACATTCCGGAAAACTCAAGGGCCTCTTTGGGTACCTGCAAATTCATCATGACACAATGGTCGGAGACAAAACCCAGCCACAGACCATATGGTCCTCTGCTTTCATATGGAAAAAAATCAGCTCAACTTATGTGAGCTTCCATTCCAGATATAATAGGTCACCAAACAAAAAATCATCCAGATATAATGGTACAACAAAGAAACAACTTAATCCATGCCTCAACTTATGAACAGTCATTACTTCAAATACAGAAGAAGGAACAATTTATTTGTGACATAGTTACAAATGATGGCAGAATAAAGCAACACCCTGCACTAGCCTAAAAACAAGTGAAGTTTCACCCATATAAGAACAACTTTATAAAATCAGAGAAGTTGCTAAATTTTTTGTATCCTTCATATACACTGGAGTACAATGCTTTATAATGTTCCATCATCATTACAGAAAATTGACAATTGTCCATAACAGTTAACTGAAATTTTTGGCATTTTCTTACATGATGCTAACGGTACCTAACTGATTTTTTTGACAGTAGCTCAAGTTTTTGACAGTAGCTCCTAACTGTACCTAACTGAATTTTTTGACAGTAGCTCAAGTTTTTGACAGTAGCTCAAGTTTTTGCGTAACATAACAATATATGCATCTTAATATAACACCATCTCCTAACAGAAATAGTATCCAGATCTACTAGGGGGCAAAGTAGAACTGATATTCTTTTGCTGACCTCTAGTACAAGGTATAGAAGAGGAGGTAAGAGAAGAAATAGTGACATTTCTCTTAGCAAGAGACTTTTTCTTTCTTCTAGAAACTACTGTAAATTTCTCCTCCTCTTCCACTACAGTATCATGCCAACTTAGACACAGGGAGGCAACATTTCCATTCGAGTCATGAATATCTAAACAGTGTTCAGTTTTCTTACTAATTTGTTCCCTGGATAATTCCAATTCCTTGAGAACATGAATAAAATCAAAATTATCCAGAGGTATATCAACACCCATCATTGATGCTCTAAACATAATCTCCTTAGCTACTTAATTCCCCAACCCTAGCTACTTAATTCTCCAACCCCTTTTCTTGTCCAAAATTCTCCAACCCCTAACCCTAGAACACATCAGAAGGAAATCAAGAGGGGGAAGAGGGGGAAGCGGCTCGGGTGCTCACTAGGGAGGTCGAGGGTGACTCAGGGTAGCGGAAGCTAGTCGAGGCGACGCGAATTCGGCGTCGAGCGGTGGCGATGGTGCCCGAGGCGGAGGAAATCGGCGGGCGTCGAAGGGATGGCTCGAGGGCATCCGAGCTCATCCGAGTCCTCGTAGTCGAAGAGGAAGACAATAGCGGTCCTCCTCGGTAGGCCGCAGGGTGTTGGACGGCGAGCACGAGGTTGATGCAGGCGGGGCTCCGGGGGGAGGGGGCGCTTGGGCGGGAGGACGTCGAGGGCGCGGGCGCGTGCAAAGGGGGGACAGCGAGGGAGGCGGCGCTCGGCTCGAGGAGGCACGGGGGCGGCGACGGAGACGGAGGCGCGGGGGCAGCGACGGTGTGGGGCGGCGACAGAGACGGAGGCGCGGGGGCGGCGACAACGTGGGTCGGGGCAGCGAGGGGAATTAGCTAGGGGGGCGAGGGAGAGGGACAAAGGGGATCTGGCGAGAGGGAGGGAATTAGCTAGGGGGAATCTTACTAATGGCGCACCCGCGGTCGGTGCGCCATTAGTAATCTTTTTTTACATAGCAATGGCGCACCAGTCATAGGTGCGCCATTAGTAATCTTTTTTTACATAGCAATGGCGCACCAGGCAGAGGTGTGCCATTAGTAATCTTTTTTTATATATAGCAATGGCGCACCAGCCAGAGGTGCGCCATAAGTAATTTTTTTGTTGCATGTAATAATTTTTTAGAAAATGAATATGAATATGAAACAGTAATATTTTTTTTATAAAAACAGTAATAGTTGTTGTTTAACAACAACTGTAGTCTACACTTTATTATTATTATTTTTTAAAAAAGAAGAGGGGAGAGGAGGCGGAGCTCACCGGGGAGCGGGGGACGGTGCGGGGGGTGCTCGTCGGCAGTGGTGGAGTGGGGG
>NC_041384.1:535590310-535595183 GCF_002162155.2 Triticum dicoccoides | reverse complement strand
TGGTGGAGCGAGGGAGGGTGCGGGGGGTCGTTGGCGGCGGTGGTGGAGCGGGGGAGGGTGCGGTGGGTCGTCGGCGGCGGTGGAGCTAGCGGGGGAGGGTGCGGGTGGGATTGAGATCGAGATGGAGGGGGAATCGAGATCGAGATGGAGGGGGATCGAGATCGAGTGTCCTCATGAATATTCAATATTTTATCATACTGAATATGAAAAAATATCATCAAATTTGAAAAAATATTCATGAATTCAAAAAGTGCCCATGAAATTTAAAAATATTCATGATATCAAAAAGTGTCCATGAAATACAACCGAGAAATGAAGACTATGATTTAAATACAGTCGACCTTAGCTAGCTATCTGTTCATAATCTTCTTGCCCTTCTTTTCGCAAATGGAGTTCTTCTGTGGAATGGACGTCCTTTAGGTAGGGTGGTCCTGCTTCTTCTTGTGGTGTATGCTGCTACTTCATCGTCGTCGTCATGTTCGATCTTCGGGTCGCCGTACTTGTCGAAGTCTTGCTCATTGGCTACTCCATCCATTCCGATGATCTTCCTTTTGCCTTTCCTCACGACAACACGACTGGGCTTTGACGGGTCGGTAATGAAGAAGCATTGGTCCACTTGGGAAGCCAGTACCCATGGCTCATTTTTCACAGTGACGTTTGCGCCCGCGGTCTTGGATTTGGCTTCGGGTATAACCATGGTGGTGAAATACCGGTCTTCTTTTAGGACGCTCTTGGCCCATCTAACACGGAACATCGGGACCTTCTCTCCAGCGTAGCTCAGCTCCCAGATCTCCTCGATCCTTCCGTAGTATCTGTCCTTGTCGTTACCGGTGTAGGATTCCATCGTTACCCCGGAGTTCTGATAACCATCACTCCTTGTCCTCGGTGTAGAATGTGTAGCCGTTGATATCGTATGCCTCATAGGTCATCAAGTTGTGCTCGGCGCCCTGTGACAAGGCGAATATGAGTTGTTCTTCCGCGGAAGAATCCTCATGTAAAGGGTACGACAGAAGCTTCTGCTTGAACCAACGCGTGAAACATGAGTTGTGCTCTTTGATTATATCCCCGTCCGTCCTCTGTTGGCGTCGGTCATTGTACGTCTTCTCAATAAAGGTTTTGTGCTCTACCACCCAAGGATCGACCACGTCTATGTGTTGTAGCGCGACTAGGTTTGCTCTTTCAAAGTCGGCGAGTCGACCCTCGAAGTCGACATGCATTTCGCGGCGACCCTCACGGTGACCCCATCCAGCGAGCCTGCCGAGGTGCTTGTTGACGGGCAGACCAACGGGGTTCTCGATGCCTAGATAATTCGTGCAGTAGGAGATGCACTCTTCGGTCAGAAAGCCCCTGGCTATACTTCCCTCTGGACGTGACATGTTGCGAACGTATCCTTTGATGACACCATTCATCCTTTCGAACGGCATCATGCTGTGCAGGAATGTCGGCCCGAGTTGGATGATATCCTCCATGATATGGACCAGTAGATGCACCATAACATCGAAGAATGCGGGCAGGAAGTACATCTCAAGCTTGCATAGTATCAGCACGATCTCTTCCTGTAGCCTTCTGAGTTGCCTCACGCCAACCGACTTCCGAGAGATGACGTCGAAAAAGTTGCATAGGCCAAATAGCGTTTCATGGACGTGCGCGTCCATGATCCCACGGATTACAACTGGAAGTACCTGCGTCATCAGCACGTGACAGTCGTGAGACTTCATCCCGCTGAACTTCTGCTTCGCTGGGTCTAGGTATCTTCTTATCTTCCCTGCGTAACGGTAAGGAAGTTTTACTCCTACGAGGCAGGTGAAAAACTGCTCGATCTCCTCTTGACTTAGAGTGAAGCACGCGGGAGGGTAGTCATTTCCGGTCTTCTTGGCCTTTTTGCCTTTGCGACGACTTTCTGTGTCCTGCTTCGCCTCATCATCATCATCATCATCATTAGTGTGAAGCTCCTGCCTGATGCCCATTGATTTCAAGTCTGCCCTTGCTTTCGGCCCATCTTTGGTCCTCTCTGGCATGTTGAGTAGGGTACCAAGCAGACTCTCGCACACGTTCTTCGTGATATGCATGGCATCAAGGTTGTGAGGCACACGGTGGATCTTCCAGTACGGCAAGTCCCAGAAAACAGACCTCGTTTTCCATACCTTCAGCAGCGGCTCTGGCGCCTTTTGCTTCTTTCCTGGCTCTGGCGCCTTTTGCTTCTTTCCCGGCAGTGGGCAATCTTTCCAATTTTTCAACAGCCCGTCTATTTCCTCACCGCTCCTCGTACGCGGGCGTCTTCGGAGTTCAGTTTCACCATCGAATAGATCCTTGCGTTTCCTCCACGGGTCATCGTCGCGAAGCCACCTTCGATGTCCCATGAACACGGTTTTCGAAGACCCAGGATCTCTATCTAGCTGGCGATACATTGTGTCATCCATGCACCTGACGCATCCAGAAAATCCATGGACCACCTGCCCCGCGAGATATCCGTAACTGAGATAGTCGTGCACCGTCGTGAGCAGTGCGGCTCTCATAGGGAAATATTCTTTCTCTGTGGCGTCCCACGTATTGGCTGGCGTTTTCCATAGCGTGTCTAGCTCCTCTTTCAGCAGCCCCAGATATAGATTGATGTCGTTCCCTGGTTGTTTTGGCCCTTCAATTAGCATACTCATGTGAATGTACTTCCTCTTCATGCACAACCAGGGGGGAAGGTTGTACATCCACACAAACACAGGCTAGGTGCTATGTGTGCTTCTCTGGCTACCAAACGGATTGACTCCATCGGTGCTCGCGCCCAGCACGATGTTCCTTGGATCCTTCCCAAATTCTGGGTGTTTGAAGTTCAAGGCTTGCCACTGGCTCCCATCCTTAGGGTGACTCAGCATCTTGTCTTTTTTATTTATCTCTGGATCATTTGCGTCATCTTCTCGCTTCTTCTCCTCCCTATCCGCGTGCCAACGCAGGAGCTTTGCTACCTTAGGGTCCACGAAATTCCGCTGCAGACGAGGAGTGACCGGAAAGTACCACACAACTTTTCGAGGAGCTTTCTTCCTCTTCTTGTATCGAGTGACGCCGCACACCGGACATATGGTAGACTCCGCGTGCTCGCCCCGATAAATGATGCAATTGTTCATGCACATATGGTATTTCACGTGCGGTAAATCCAGAGGACACACGACTTTCTTCGCCTCCTCGAAACTGGTCGGGCACTTGTTCCCCTTGGGAAGACGTTCGTGCCAGAATGACATGTTCTCGTCGAAGCATGCGTTGGTCATTTTGTGTTTTATCTTCATCTCCAAAGCCATGAGCGTTACTTTCAGGCGGGTATCCTCGGGTCTGCATCCTTCATACAATGGAGTAACCGCGTCTATCTCCAGTTGATCTAGCTTGGCTTTCTCTCGGGCGGCAGCTGTTGCGTTATCCGTCTGCTTGAGAAGCAGCTCTTGAATATGAGGGTCCTGCACCCAGCCCATCGATGGTCCATCATTGTCTGCTCCTCCGGCATCTAGATCTTCATGATCATGCCCTTCGTCTGCTCCGGCATCTTCCTCATCATCATGTCCGGCATCTTCTACATGATGACTGTGTACAACATCACCGTCGTGATCATGTCCTGGAGATTCTTCGTCTTCTCGCCCGCCCGAGCCGTGGTGGTTGTCTTGCTGCCCTTCCTCATTTCTTGCCCGCCCCCATGGACGACTTCATAGTCATCTTCATCACCTTGCCACCGATAGCCATCCATGAAACCACGCAAGAGTAGGTGGTCCCGCACCTGCCCGGAATCCGGGTCCGCAATAAGGCTCTTCAGCTTGCATCTTCGACACGGACATCTTATCTCCGTCTCGTTCTTTTGAAGCATCTCGGCCTTCGCGGAGCTCAAAAACCTATTCACGATGCCTTCGGTCATCGTGCGGACCATGGTCGCCTGCGGGGTAGAGCAAAATGATATTTTAGAACCAAGAAAAAATTTGGCATGACTTTCCGTAAAAATAGGACCAAAAAGAATGCATAGTGCCAAAATTCTCGCCGAAACGGAAATGAATCAACATTCCGGCAAAATATTGGCAACGATCGCATTTCAAATACCGGTACCTGCAAACACAAACATATATGCAACACCACAAACATATGCAACACGACAAACATACATAGATCTAGCTAGGCCACAAAAAGTGCATGTGCACGTTGTTGGAGCGAGCTAGGGAGAAAAAAAGTAGATCTACAACATGAAGATAGCTTTCCCCTTACTTACCTATCAAAAAAGGTAATTTCAACACTTAATTTTGATGAATCTATCGTGCAAATGAGGTGAGGAGGAGGAGGCAGCCGACAAGCTTAGAGAAGGAGGTGGGGGGAATGAAGTGGGGAAAGTGAGTGTGTAGGTGTGGCTGTCCAAAAATATCTACCTGGTCCCAGGTTACTAATGGCGCACCACAGAGACATGCGCCATTAGTAACCGAACATACTAATGGCGCACCACATAGACATGCGCCATTAGTAGTTTTGCAAAAAAGTTAAAAAAATAATTTTTATACTAATGGCGCACCGGGGCACAGTGTGCCATTACTAGTTTAAACTACTAATGGCGCACTATGCAACGGTGCGCCATTAGTAGTTTTGCAAAAAAGTAAAAAAAATACAGTAGTGGCGCACTCTATGGCTGGTGCGCCATTAGTAGTTCTAACTACTAATGGCGCACTCTGCCCGGATGCGCCATTAGTATGTTTGAGAAAATGGAAAAAAACATTTTGTTACTAGTGGCGCACCGTGTGCCTGGTGCGCCATTAGTGTGTTCCACACTAATGGCGCACCAACAGATGGTGCGCCATTAGTGTCAATTCCATCTATAGCCCTTTTCCTAGTAGTGATAAGAGATCATATGACAATATAT
>NC_041384.1:535561436-535590040 GCF_002162155.2 Triticum dicoccoides | reverse complement strand
ATAGATATATCGACACCTCTATCTCTGAACATGTGGGCATATTTTTCGATTTCGGCTTTCGCTTGAGGACAAGCGAGGTCTAAGCTTGGGGGAGTTGATACGTCCATTTTGCATCATGCTTTTATATCGATATTTATTGCTTTATGGGCTGTTATTACACATTATGTCACAATACTTATGCCTTTTCTGTCTCATTTTACAAGGTTTACATGAAGAGGGGGAATGCCGGCAGTTGGAATTCTGGGCTGGAAAAGGAGCAAATATTAGAGACCTATTCTGCACATCTCCAAAAGTCCTGAAACTCCACGGGAATTATTTTCAGAATATATAAAAAATATTGGGCGAAAGAAGTACCAGAGGGGGGCCACCCACCGTCCATGAGGGTTGGGGGCGCGCCCTACCCCCCTAAGCGCGCCCCTGCCTCATGGGCCCCTTGGTGGCCCTCTGATGCCCATATTTGGCTATATGGAGTCTTTCGTTGAGGAAAAAAAATCATAAGCTAGCTCATGGGACGAAACTCCGCCGCCACGAGGCGGAACCAATCTAGGGCTCCGACGGAGCTGTTCTGCTGGGGAAACTTCTCTCCGGGAGGGGGAAATCATCACCATCGTCATCACCAATGATCCTCTCATAGGGAGGGGGTCTATCTCCATCAACATCTTCACCAGCACCATCTCATCTCAAACCCTAGTTCATCTCTTGTATCCAATCTTTGTATCAAAACCTCAGATTGGTACCTGTGGGTTGCTAGTAGTGTTGATTACTCCTTGTAGTTGATGCTAGTTGGTTTACTTGGTGGAAGATCATATGTTCAGATCCATTATGCATATTAATACCCCTCTGATTATGAACATGAATATGCTTTGAGAGTAGTTACGTTTGTTCCTGAGGACATGGGAGAAGTCTTGCTATAAGTAGTCATGTGAATTTGGTATTCGTTCGATATTTTGATGAGATGTATGTTCTCATCCCTCTAGTAGTGTCATGTGAACGTCGACTACATGACACTTCACCATTGTTTGGGCCTAGAAGGAAGCATTGGGAAGTAATAAGTATATGATGGGTTGCTAGAGTGACAGAAGCTTAAACCCTAGTTTATGCATTGCTTCGTAAGGGGCTGATTTGGATCCATATGTTTCATGCTATGGTTAGGTTTACCTTAATACTTCTGTTGTAGTTGCGGATGCTTGCAATAGGGGTTAATCATAAGTGGGATGCTTTTCCAAGTAAGGACAGTACCCAAGCACCGGTCCACCCAGATATCAAATTATCAAAGTACCGAACGCGAATCATATGAACGTGATGAAAACTAGCTTGACGATAATTCCCATGTGTCCTCGGGAGTGCTTTACTTTATATAAGAGTTCGTCTAGGCTTGTCCTTTGCTACAAAAAGGATTGGGCCACCTTGCTGCACCTTATTTACTTTTATTACTTGTTACTCTTTACAAATTACCTTATCACAAAACTATCTGTTACCGATAATTTCAGTGCTTGCAGAGAATACCTTGCTGAAAACCGCTTATCATTTCCTTCTGCTCCTCGTTGGGTTCGACACTCTTACTTATCGAAAAGGCTACTATAGATTCCCTACACTTGTGGGTCATCATACAACTCTCGTTTAAGATTTTTTACAGGAAAGTTTCTCTCTAAATGGGAAGATCCTTACATTATCGAGGAGGTTTATCACTTTGGTGCCATCGAAATCAACAACGCCGAAGGCACTAACCCGAAGGTGGTAAATGGTCAAAGAATTAGACATTATATTTCAGGTACCACTGGTATGTGTCGGTGCTATACAAACGGTTTTAACCGCTTTCCGCGACGGCATTTGGCACCGTCGCCAAGTGAGTGTGGGCAATAGCGGGGGGTCCTTCCCACATGAACCAGAAATCATCAGGGATAGGCCCTCCTGGGACACAGGCTGGGGAAAAATGAGCTCGTGTGCGATCGGGCGAGGCATCGAACCTAATCATTTCCGTTCGTATGTACATCCCACATGGTGAATCCCAGAAAAACATTTCTGTTCGTATGTATATCACACATAGTCTATCCAAGGATTACATTTACGTTCTTATGTACATCCCACACAGTCAACCCCGGGAAAATGCTTCCGTTCGTATGTATATCACACACATTCAATCCAAGGAATACGTTCCCGTTCTTATGTACATCCCACACAGTCAATCCAGGGAAAATGTTTCCATTCGTATGTACATCCCACAAAGTTTTATGTGTAGGCTCATGTGTGAAAGGTGTAACTATCACACACGCTCTGCCTTGGTTAAATGTTTGCTTTTATCAACTACATCACACACGATTTGATGCATAAAACTGTGTGGCATTGGGCTATCCATCACAAGCACTTTTTCTGCTAGAACCGTTTGCAAAGATCCATGACACATTTAGCAGGTTTATTAGTTTACAATTAATAATTCTAGTATTACGCAAATTCACATTTCATATCGAACAAATGTTCGCCAATTTCATACCAGCCACATAAATATATTATAACATCACAGTATGATAGCTACATGAAAAGAGCACAGTACAACATATAGCTAGTTCAACTTCATAAGAACAATATTAGAACAATATATTCATTTCCCTAATCGAGATCATCCAGGCTCGTCTTATCCACCTCTTCTTTCAGTTCAGTAAGAACCCATTTTGCACTGGCCAACTGGGAAAGTGCCTCCTCCTTCGCCAACACCATCTTAGCAAAGTTGATTTAAAAAATCTGAGCTCATTCTCCACCTTCCTCTTTTTATCCCACATCTTCAAATATTCTTCAGCATTGACAACACTTTCTCTAAGCCTACCTCTATTCTCTTCCTCATACATGCTCCAGAGCTTCGCTAGGTACATCTTCAAAGACTGTGGCCACTCTTTATCAACCCACTCCAAGTAAGAACACTTCCGTTCATCCTATAATATTTAAAACTTGATCAGTAACAATTGTAGGGGAAATGGGTTTATAGCAACATAGAAAATCACCAATGCTTATTTTGAAAAACTGAAGAAACATGCTAATTATGACATATGTTCTCAAAAAGATTAATGTGCAAATGAATTAATTGCTACTGAGACAACAACCATCTTCTGGAACATCATAAGCTATAATTAACTACAACAACACTACAAGTTCTTACTCATGTACAATAAATAACAAACTGAACATTTTATGAGGAAGGTAAATATAACAGCAGCAGCATAGCGATAGTGTTTGCATGATAGCAAATTGATACTAACAGGTGTGTACATGCACAAATTTATTAACATAGAACTAATAGCACTAAGGCCGTCCATTATGTATGCCAAAACTGGTGTAAAGACAACTATTGCTACATCTCACACCGGTGCCCTGCACTGGCGAGCCGATGCAGCGGAAAAAAACCAGGGACCTGGACTCCGGAGCACCTAGTTGCTCCGATGCCCAGTTCCTTCATGCCATAAAGATTTAGTATTTTACTGCTTGGCTGCTCAGATGTGTGGACCAAAGTTGGCTGCACAAACTGCTGAAGCGGTGCCAAATAATTTTCTAATGGCACCGCTGATGAGATGGCAACAATTTTAGATACTAGCTACAAACTGTGACACTGTCTTAGGATGCGTTTGGTTGAAGGTATGGTATGAATGGGCTGGGACCGTGACAGTGTCTGAATCACATCTAATAAATGATTTGTAACAACGAAAGGGGTCTAACTGCTACCTCTTGAGCACTTGCGTTGGTTTTCCCTTGAAGAGGAAAGGGTGATGCAGCAAAGTAGCGTAAGTATTTCCCTCAGTTTTTGAGAACCAAGGTATCAATCCAGTAGGAGGCCACGCACGAGTCCCTTGCACCTACACAAACAAATAAATCCTCGCAACCAATGCGATAAGGGGTTGTCAATCCCTACACGGTCACTTACGAGAGTGAGATCTGATAGATATGATAAGATAATATTTTTGGTATTGTTATGATAAAGAGAAATAAAAGATGCAAAGTAAAATAAATGGGAAAGGAAATAACTAAGTATTGGAAGCTTAATATGATGGAAGATAGACCCGGGGGCCATAGGTTTCACCAGTGGCTTCTCTCAAGAGCATAAGTATTCACGGTGGGTAAACAAATTACTGTTGAGCAATTGATAGAATTGAGCATAGTTATGAGAATATCTAGGTATGATCATGTGTATAGGCATCACGTCCGATACAAGTAGACCGACTCCTGCCTGCATCTACTACTATTACTCCACACATCGACCGCTATCCATCATGCATCTAGAGTATTAAGTTCATAAGAACAGAGTAACACTTTAAGCAAGATGACATGATGTAGAGGGATAAACTCATGCAATATGATATAAACCCCATCTTGTTATCCTCGACGGCAACAATACAGTACATGCCTTGCTGCCCCTACTGTCACTGGGAAAGGACACCGCAATATTGAACCCAAAGCTAAGCACTTCTCCCATTGCAAGAAAGATCAATCTAGTAGGCCAAACCAAACTGATAATTATAAGAGACTTGCAAAGATAACCAATCATACATAAAAGAATTCAGAGAAGATTCAAATATTGTTCATAGATAAACTTGATCATAAACCCACAATTCATCGATCTCAAGAAAGACGCCGCAAAAGAAGATTACATCGAATAGATATCCACGAGGGAGGGGGAGAACATTTTATTGAGATCCAAAAAGAGAGAAGAAGCCATCTAGCTAATAACTATGGACCCGAAGGTTTGAGGTAAACTACTCACACTTCATCGGAGGGGCTATGGTGTTGATGTAGAATCCCTCCGTGATCGATGCCCCCTCCGGCGGAGCTCCATAAAAGGCCCCAAGATGGGATCTCGCGGATACAGAAAGTTACGGCGGTGGAATTAGGGTTTTGGCTCCTTATCTGGTAGTTTGAGGGTACGTAGGTATATATAGGAGGAAGGAGTACATTGGTGGACCAACAGGGGGCCCACAAGGGTGGAGGGCGCGCCTGGGGGGGGGGGGTAGGTGCGCCCCCTACTTTGTGGCCTCCTGGTTGATGTCTTGACGTAGGGTCCAAGTCCTCTTGATCATGTTCATTCCAAAAATCACGTTCCTGAAGGTTTCATTCCATTTGGACTCTGTTTGATATTCTTTTTCTGCGAAACCCTAAAATAGGCAAAAAAACATCAATTCTAGGCTGGGCCTCCGGTTAATAGGTTAGTCCCAAAAATAATATAAAAGTGTATAATAAATCCCAATAATGTCCAAAACAGAATATAATATAGCATGGAACAATCAAAAATTATAGATACGTTGGAGACGTATCAAGCATCCCCAAGCTTAATTCCTGCTCGTCCCCGAGTAGGTAAATGATAAAAACAGAATTTTTGATGTGGAATGCTACTTGGCATAATTTCAATGCAATTCTTCTTAATTGTGGTATGAACATTTAGATCCGAAAGATTCAAGATAAAAGTTCAATATTGACATAAAAATAATAATACTTCAAGGATACTAACTAAGCAATTATGTCCTCTCAAAATAACATGGCCAAAGAAAGTTCATCCCTACAAAATCATATAGTTTAGTCATGCTTCATTTTCATCACACACGAATGCCCTCATCATGCACAACCCCGATGACAAGCCAAGCAATTGTTTCATACTTTAGTAATCTCAAACTTTTTCAACCTTCACGCAATATATGAGCACTATGGGTGGAATAGAATATAATGATGGGGGTTATGTGGAGAAGACAAAAAAGGGAGAAAGTCTCACATCAACGAGACTAATCAATGAGCTATGGAGATGCCCATCACTTGATGTTAATGCAAGGAGTAGGGATTGCCATGCAACATATGCACTAGAGTTATAAATATATGAAAGCTCAACAAAAGAAACTAAGTGGGTGTGCATCCAACTTGCTTGCTCATGAAGACCTAGGGCATATGAGGAAGCCCATTGTTGGAATATACAAGCCAAGTTCTATAATGAAAAATTCCCACTAGTATATGAAAGTGACAAGACAAAAGACTCTCTATCATGAAGATTATGGTGCTACTTTGAAGCACAAGTGTGGTAAAAAGGATAGTAACATTGTCCCTTCTCTCTTTTTCTCTCATTTTTTTTGGGCCTTCTCTTTTTATGGCCTTTCTCTTTTTTCTTTTTTTCCTCACTTGGGACAATGCTCTAGAAAATGATGATCGTCACACTTCTATTTATATACAACTCAATGATTGCAACTCGATACTAGAACAAAGATGACTCTATATGAATGCCTCCGGAGGTGTACCGGGATGTGCAATGAACCAAGAGTGACATGTATGAAAGGATTATGAATGGTGGCTTTGCCAGAAATACTATGTCAACTACATGATCATGCAAAGCAATATGACAATGATGAACGTGTCATGATAAACGGAACGGTGGAAAGTTGCATGGCAATATATCTCGGAATGACTATGGGAATGCCATAATAGGTAGGTATGGTGGCTGTTTTGAGGAAGATATAAGGAGGTTTATGTGTGAAAGAGCGTATCATATCACGGGGTTTGGATGGACCGGCGAATTTTGCACCAACTCTCAATGTGAGAAAGGGCAATGCACGGTACCGAAGAGGCTAGCAATGATGGAAAGGTGAGAGTGCGTATAATCCATGGACTCAACATTAGTCATAAAGAACTCACATACTTATTGAAAAAATCTACAAGTCATCAAAAACCAAGCACTACGCGCATGCTCCTAGGGGGATAGATTGGTAGGAAAAGACCATCGCTCGTCCCCGACCGCCACTCATTAGGAGCACACTCAAAGAACACCTCATGTTTCAAATTTGTTACATAACGTTTACCATACGTGCATGCTACGGGACTTGAAAACTTCAACACAAGTATTTTTCAAATTCACAACTACTCAACTAGCACAACTTTGATATCACTACCTCCATGTCTCAAAACAATCATCAAGCATCAAACTTCTCTTAGTATTCAACACACTCATAAGAAAGTTTTTACTAGTCTTGAATACCTAGCATATTAGGATTATTTAAGTAAATTACCATGCTATTTAAGACTCTCAAAATAGTCTAAGTGAAGCATGAGAGAATAATAGTTTCTATAAAACAAAACCACCATCGTGCTCTAAAAGATATAAGTGAAGTACTAGAGCAAAAACTATATAACTCAAAAGTTATAAGTGAAGCACATAGAGTATTCTAATAATTTCTGAATCATGTGTGTCTCTCTCAAAAGGTGTGTACAGCAATGATGATTGTGGTAAACTAAAAATCAAAGACTCAAATCATACAAGACGCTCCAAGCAAAACACATATGATGTGGCGAATAAAAATATAGCTCCAAGTAAAGTTACCGATGGAAGTAGACGAAAGAGGAGATGCCTTCCGGGGCATTCCCAAGCTTTGGCTTTTAGGTGTCCTTAGATTATCTTGGGGTGCCATGGGCATCCCCAAGCTTAGGCTCTTGCCACTCCTTGTTCCATAATCCATCAAATCTTTCACCCAAAACTTGAAAACTTCACAACACAAAACTTAAAGTAGAAAATCTCGTGAGCTCCGTTAGCGAAAGAAAACAAAACACCACTTCAAGGTACTGTAATGAACTCATTATTTATTTATATTGGTGTTAAACCTAATGTATTCCAACTTCTCTATGGTTTATAAACTATTTTACTAGCCATAGATTCATTAAAATAAGCAAACAACATACGAAAAACAGAATCTGTCAAAAACAGAACAGTCTGTAGTAATCTGTACCTAACGCAAGATCTGGAACCCCAAAAATTCTAAAATAAATTTCTGGACGTGAGGAATTTATCTGTTAATAATCTTCAAAAATAATTAACTAAATATCCTTTCCAAATAAAAATGGCAGTAGTTCTCGTGAGCGCTAATGTTTCTATTTTTACAGCAAGACTAAAAAGACTTTCCCCAAGTCTTCCCAACGGTTCTACTTGGCACAAACACTAATTGAGCACAAAAAACACAACCAAAACAGAGGCTAGATAAATTATTTATTACTAAACAGGATAAAAAATCAAGTAATAAAAATAAAATTGGGTTGCCTCCCAACAAGCGCTATCGTTTAACGCCCCTAGCTAGGCATAAAAAGCAAGGATAGATCTAGGTATTGCCATCTTTGGTAGGCAATCCATAAGTGGCTCCCATGATATATTCATATGGTAGTTTTATTTTATTTCTAGGAAAGTGTTCGATGCCTTTCCTTAATGGAAATTGGAATCTAATATTTCCTTCCTTCATATCAATAATTGCACCAATCGTTCTAAGGAAAGGTCTACCAAGAATAATAGGACATGAAGGATTGCAATCTATGTCAAGAACAATAAAATCTACGGGCACATAATTCCTACTTGCAACAATAAGAACATAATTAATTCTTCCCATAGGTTTCTTAATGGTGGAATCTGCAATGTGCAAGTTTAAAGAGCTATCATCAAAATCACGAAAACCTAACAAATCACACAAAGTCTTTGGAATTGTGGAAACACTAGAACTCAAATCACACAAAGCATAGCATTCATGATCTTTAATTTTAATTTTAGTAGTAGGTTCCCACTCATCTTAAAGTTTTCTAGGGATAGAAACTTCCAACTAAAGTTTTTCTTCATAAGATTGCATCAAAGCATCAACGATATGTTTAGTAAAAGCTTTATTTTGACTATAAGCATGAGGAGAATTTAGCACGGATTGCAACAAGGAAATACAATCTATCAAAGAGCAATTATCATAATTAAATTCTTTGAAATCCAAAATAGTGGGTTCATTAATATTTAAAGTTTTGACTTCTTCAATCCCACTTTTAACAATTTTAGCATCAAGATCTAAAGACTCCGAATTTTTGGAACGCCGTCTAGGTAAAGGTGGATCATATTCAGTCCCATCATTAGCAAGATTCATATTACAAAAAATATATTTAATAGGGGACACATCAATAACTTTTAGATCTTCATCTTTATTATCATGGAAACTAGAAGAACACGCTTTTATAAAACAATCTTTCTTAGCACGCATCCTAGCGGTTCTTTCTTTGCACTCATCAATGGAAATTCTCATGGCTTTGAGAGACTCATTGGTATCATGCTTAGGTGGAATAGATCTAAGTTTGAAAGAATCAACATCAAGAAAAATTCTATCAACATTCCTAGCCAACTCATCAATCTTAAGCAATTTTTCTTCAATCAAAGCATTGAAAATTCTTTTGCGAAGTAATAAATTCTTTAATATTAGTTTCAGAATTAGAGGGCATATTATTATAATTTCCATAAGAATTGTTGTAGGAATTACCATAATTATTAGAGGAATTACTAGGATACGGCCTAGGATTAAAGTTTCCTCTATACGTGTTGTTACCAAAATTATTCCTACCAACAAAATTCACATCCATATATTCATTATTATTCTCAATCAAAGTAGACAAAGGCATATCATTAGGATCAGAAGAAACACTTTTATTAGCAAATAATTTCATAAGTTCATCCATCTTTCCACTCAAAACATTAATTTCTTCTATCGCATGCACTTTTTTATTAGTAGATCTTTTAGTGTGCCATTGAGAATAATTAACCATAATATTATCTAGGAGTTTAGTAGCTTCTCCTGAAGTGATTTCCATAAAAGTGCTTCCTGCGGCTGAATCTAAAAGATTTCTAGAAGCAAAATTCAATCCGGCATAAATTTTTTGTATAATCATCCACAAATTCAAACCATGTGTAGGGCAATTACGTATCATTAATTTCATCCTCTCCCAAGCTTGTGCAATATGTTCGTGATCAAGTTGCTTAAAATTCATAATATCGTTTCTAAGAGAGATAATCTTAGCGGGAGGAAAATACTTAGAGATAAATGCATCTTTGCACTTATTCCAAGAATCAATACTATTTTTAGGCAAAGACGAAAACCAAGCTTTAGCACGATCTCTAAGCGAAAAAGGAAATAGCTTCAATTTAACAATATCATTATCCACATCTTTCTTCTTTTGCATATCACATAAATCAACGAAGCTATTCAGATGGGTAGCGGCATCTTCACTAGGAAGGCCGGCCAATTGATCTTTCATGACAAGATTCAACAAAGCAGCATTGATTTCACAAGATTCAGTATCGGTAAGAGGAGCAATCGGAGTGCTAAGGAAATCATTGTTGTTGGTATTGGTAAAGTCACACAATTTAGTATTATCTTGAGCCATCGTGACAAGCAAGCAATCCAACACGGCAAACAAGAAACAGGCAAAAAGAGGCGAATAGAGAAAGAGAGGGAGGATGGAGAGAATGGGCGAATAAAACAACAAGGGTGAAGTGGGGGAGAGGAAAACGAGAGGCAAATGGCAAATAATGTAATGTAGGAGATAAGGTTTTGTGATGGGTACTTGGTATGTTAACTCTTGCGCAGACCTCCCTGGCAATGGCGCCAGAAATCCTTCTTGCTACTTCTTGAGCACTTGCGTTGGTTTTCCCTTGAACAGGAAAGGGTGATGCAGCAAAGTAGCGTAATTATTTCCCTCAGTTTTTGAAAACCAAGGTATCAATCTAGTAGGAGGCCACGCACGAGTCCCTCGCACCTACACAAACAAATAAATCCTCACAACCAACGCGATAAGGGGCTGTCAATCCCTACACGGTCACTTACGAGAGTGAGATCTGATAGATATGATAAGATAATATTTTTGGTATTTTTATGATAAAGAGAAATAAAAGATGCAAAGTAAAATAAATGGCAAAGGAAATAAATAAGTATTGGAAGATTAATATGATGGAAGATAGACCCGGGGCCATAGGTTTCACTAGTGGCTTCTCTCAAGAGCATAAGTATTCATGGTGGGTAAACAAATTACTATTGAGCAATTAACATAATTGAGCATAGTTATGAGAATATCAAGGTATGATCATGTATATAGGCATCACGTTCGAGACAAGTAGACCGACTCCTCCCTGCATCTACTACTATTACTCCACACATTGACTGCTATCCAGCATGCATCTAGAGTATTAAGTTCATAAGAACAGAGTAACGCTTTAAGCAAGATGACATGATGTAGAGGGATAAACTCATGCAATAGATATAAACCCCATCTTGTTATCCTCGATGCCAACAATACAATACGTGCCTTGCTACCCCTACTGTCACTGGGAAAGGACACTTTAAGATTGAACCCAAAGCTAAGCACTTCTCCCATTGCAAGAAAGATCAATCTAGTAGGCCAAACCAAACTGATAATTCGAAGAGACTTGTGAAGATAAACAATCATACATAAAAGAATTCAAAGAAGATTCAAATATTGTTCATAGATAAACTTGATCATAAACCCACAATTCATCGGTCTCAAGAAACACACCGCAAAAGAAGATTACATCGAATATATTTCCACGAGAGAGGGGGAGAACATTGTATTGAGATCCAAAAAGAGAGAAGAAGCCATCTAGCTAATAACTATGGACCCGAAGGTCTGAGGTAAACTACTCACACTTCATCGGAGGGGCTATGGTTTTGATGTAGAAGCCCTCCGTGATCGATGCCCCCTCCGGCGGAGCTCCAGAAAAGGCCCCAAGATGGGATCTCATGGATACAGAAAGTTATGGTGGTGGAATTAGGGTTTTGGCTCTGTATGTGGTAGTTTGGGGGTGCGTAGGTATATATAGGAGGAAGGAGTACGTCGGTGGAGCAACAGGGGGCCCACGAGGGTGGAGGGCGCTCCTGGGGGGGGGGTAGGTGCGCCCCCTACCTCGTGGCCTCCTGGTTGATGTCTTGACGTAGGGTCCAAGTCCTATGGATCATGTTCATTCCGAAAATCACGTTCCCGAAGGTTTCATTCCGTTTGGACTCTGTTTGATATTCTTTTTCTGCGAAACCCTAAAATAGGCAAAAAACATCAATTCTGGGCTGGGCCTCCGGTTAATAGGTTAGTCCCAAAAATAATATAAAAGTGTATAATAAGGCCCAGTAATATCCAAAACAGAATATAATATAGCATGGAACAATAAAAAATTATAGATACGTTGGAGACGTATCACTAACCTTCTCTGCACATGCCAGAAACTTCCTCTCCACTGTCCACAGAGTCAAACGCAACTAGCTTCATGCATGGAGATTGATGGTGACAATGAGCAGATAGATCTTCAGCCACCCCACTCCATTCGTTGCCACTGATGGTCCTAGGGAGCTACAAGAGGAAGAAATGACTCAAATCGACCACCGGGTAAAAATCCTTCATTCCAAGTCGTAGCCCGAGGGAGAGAGAAGATAGGCATACCCGGGTGGTGAAGGAGTCGTCACCGGAGGAGGAACCATTGGAGAGGTCTTTGAAGAAGACCATGGCGACCCCAACGGTAGGATGCTAGACGGCGAGAGCGTGGAAGCAAGCGAGGAAGCGGCTATAGCTTAGAAGGAAGCAAGGAAGGAGGAAACAGGGGAAATGTGACTTGTGGTCGGGGAGAAAAGGGGGTGGGGAAGGGAGGAGGGGGAAGGGTAGATATTTTGGCGGTACGCCAAAATTTTGGAAATGTGGAGGGAAACTTTGCACACGGTGCCGCTGGACCATTCACTTTGAGCGATTGTGTGCATCGCAAACGATTCTTCTACTTTACGCACATGGGATGAGTTTGATAATTCAAATTTTGGTGGAAATTTCCCCGGGTACGTCATTGCATAATTTAACATCACTTGCTAATTTGGGCACACAAAAGAGTGTATAGCAGATAGACCACACTTACTGAATCAAGCAATTTTAGTAATTAAACAGAGCCAGTTGACCTAAACATTGCTCTAACAAAAGAGCAGCATTAAAAACAAGGCCTAAGTACGCATAATTTTAACAAATCCGCCGCTGCGTCGACCTATGCATCGTCGGTGTAAGATGAGACGTCGATGACTTGTCGTGGAGACATGCCACCATTTGTCGAATCCGCGCCCCCCTGCTGAAGGCGACCGCGTCCTCGTCCTTGGCGTCGCCCTCAAGGTTGTAGTACTCGTAGTAGTGGCTGCGCCAGAGCTCGCGTTGGTACTCCACCGTTGATTCCTCGACGGACAGACTCTTCTCTACCTCGACCTCGGCCATGTGCAACTCCTCCTGCTGGCACTCCTCGATCTCCGCCGCCTCGTGCATCTCCAGCTCCCGCTCAGCGACCTCATGAGGAAGCAGGTGCTCCATGGCCACCGCCACCTTTTCGGACATGGGTTGCATGCTGGATTTCTAGGTGGCCTGGAATATCTTGGCGTGTGCATCCTCGATCTTGGCGTGGATGGCCTCGACCCGGGCCAGGGCGACATCGGCGGCACGGCCGATAGCTCGAGCGCTCTCGGTGTTTCTAGCTATCGTCGCAGCAGTAGCTCCAGCCGTCTCGGCTGCTACAGCTGGCCTATCGGCTACTGCAGATGCCCTCTCGGCGGAAGCGGCCGCGCTTAATGTGGATGCGGTGACACTCTCGGCGTAGGCGGCCGCACTCTCGGCGCAGGCGGCGATGCTCGGGGAGGGGGGACGTGATCATCGTATGGGCCTTCACGAAGCGTTTCCATGGCGTCATCTTTGCAACAAGGGGGTGTGGGAATGGGGATAGGGATTCGTGGATTCGGGGGTTGCCGGCACTGGAGCAAACAAGCCGGCGAAGCTTAAGGAGGAAGACTTAAATAGACCCAGATATTTTCATCGCAAACGATTCCTAGAAAACAACTATGTGTGATGTTGTAGATATTTTTTATTAGCTGTGAAAGACGAATTTGGAGTAAAGTGGCAACAGATTGTGTTTTAAATGTATGAGAAAAATTGTAGTACTAATACAACTGTCATGTCAAATTTTGGAAAAATTCAGGGGTCATTTGACCTTTTAAGACATTTAAGTGATTTTCTAGCCATTTAATGACCGTAATTGAAATTTGAACTACATGTACATGCAACAGCTAACCATAACGGTTTGAAAAGTCATATTTTGTGTACTTATGTGCGATTTAATTCCATGTACAGTAAATTGGAAGGAATTTTCAAACATATTGGTCTAACGGCTATGCCACAATTAAGCATGGAGTGCCATGGCATTTAAATTCTAAAAAAATTAAAAAATATCAGAAACACATGAAACATTGATTGATTTAATGTCATGCCACCAAGATGATGTGGTAAAAAAAATTGGCATGTGTGACGAAAGTTTGGACACACACCCCTCACAAACCGGAGCAACTCACCAGAAGGCTCGTGGTTCCGAGAGGGAACAATGCATGTTTGATGATGAACGGGAGATAGCTTCCTCTTACGGCCTTCAAATTTTTTCTACGTGTAACGTGCACTAATACAACTGCCATGTGAAAATTTGGAAAATTTCAGGGGTCATTTAACCTTTTGAAGACATTAAAATGGTTTTCTATCCATTTAATGACCGTAATTCAAATTTGAACTGCATCTACATGCAACGGCTAACCATAACAGTTTGAAAATCATATTTGTGTACTTGTGTGCGAGTTAATTCCATGTGCAGTAAATTAGAAGGATTTTCAAACATATTGGTCTCACGATATGGACACTTGCATATGTATGCATGGAGTGCCATGGCATTTTAATTCCAAAAAATTAAAAAATGATCAGAAAAACATGAAACCTTGCTTCATGTAATGTAATGCCACCAAGATGATATGGTAAAAAAATTGGTATTTTGATGAAAGTTTGGACACGCACCCCTCACAAACCGAAGCAACTCACTAGAAGGCTCGTGGTTCTGAGAAGGAACAATGCATGTTTGATGACGAATAGGAGATAGATTCCTCTTACAGCCTTAAATTTTTTCTACGTTTAATGTGCACTACTACAACTGTAATATGAAAATTTCGAAAATTATAGGGATCATTTGACCTTTTAAAGACATTTTAGTGATTTTCTAGCCATTTAATGACCGTAATTCAAATTTGAACTACATCTACATGCAACGTCTAACCATAACCGTTTGAAAAATCATAATTGTGCACTTGTGTGCGAGTTAATTCCATGTGCAGTAATTTAGAAGGAATTTTCAAACATGTTGGTCTCACGGCATGGACAAATGCATGGAGTGCCATGGCATTTTAATTCCAAAAAATTAAAAAATGATCAGAAAAATATGAAACCTTCCTTGATGTAATTTCATGCCACCAAGATGATGTGGTAAAAATTGGCCTATTTGACGAAAGTTTGGACACACCCCTCACAAACCGGAGCAACTCACTAGAAGGCTCGTGGTTCTGAGATGGAACAATGCATGTTTGATGACGAACAGGAGATAACTTCCTCTTACGGCGTTCAATTTGTTTTCTACATTTAACATGCACTAATACAACTATCATGTGAAAATTTGGAAAATTCTAGGGGTCATTTGACCTTTTAAAGACATTTAAGTGATTTTCTAGCCATTTAGTGACCGTAATTCAAACTTGAACTATATCTACATGCAACGCCTAACCATAACGATTTGAAAAAAAATCATATTTGTGTACTTGTGTGCGAGTTAATACCATGTGGAGTAAATTAGAAGGAATTTTCAAATATATTGGTCTCACGGCATGGACACATGCATGGAGTGCCATGGCATTTTAATTCCCAAAAGTTAAAAAATGATCAGAAAAACATGAAACCTTGCTTGATGTAATGTCATGCCACCGACATGATGTGGTAAAAAAATTGTCCTGTTTGATGAAAGTTTCGACACACCCCCTCACAAACCAGAGCAACTCACTAGAAGGCTCGTGGTCCCGAGAGGGAACAATGCATGTTTGATGACGAATGGGAGGTAGCTTCATCTTACGGCCTTCAAATTTTTTTCTACGTCTAACGTGCACTAATACAACTGTCATGTGAAAATTTTGAAAATTTCAAGGATCATTTGACCTTTTAAAGACATTTAAGTGATTTTCTTGCCATTTAATGACTGTGACTCAAATTTGAACTACATCTACATGCAACACCTAACCATAATGGTTTGAAATATCATATTTGCGTACTTGTGTGTGAGTTAATTCCATCTGCAGTAAATTAGAAGGAATTTTCAAACATATTGTTCTCACGGCATGGGCACATGCATGGAGTGCCATGGCATTTTAATTCCAAAAAATTAAAAATTGATCAGAAAAATATGAAACCTTGCTTGATGTAATGTCATGCCACCAAGATGATGTGGTATAAAAAATGGCCTATTTGATGAAAGTTTGAACACACCCCCTCACAAACCAGAGAAACTCACTAGAAGGCTCGTGGTTCCGAGAGGGAACAATGCATGTTTGATGACGAATAGGAGATAGCTTCCTCTTATGGCCATCAAATTTTTCTACGTTTAGCGTGCATTACTACAACTTTCATGTGAAAATTTGGGAAATTCTAGGGGTCATTTGACCTTTTAAGGACATTTAATTGATTTTCTAGCCATTTAATGACCGTAATTCAAATTTGAATTACATCTACATGCAACGGCTAACCATAACGGTTTGAAAAATCATACTTTTGTGTACTTGTGTGCGAGTTAAAAATTCATCAAATGATCTAAATATCTAGTGTTCAAAAAAGAAAATGTAAAGATCTCGCAAGAGAACCGGCCCCCACACGATTGGAACTCTATCTCGTGGCTCGAGGTTTGGTAGGTGAGTGGCAGGGGTCATTAACCATACATGGTTCTATATTGGAAACCGTCAGCTATTATGTTCACACACGGATTTTGCTGCGGGAATCGTGTGTAATTCATACTACAGTACTCATAAATTCCGGCGACCGGCGTGTGAACTGTTCCCGTCGATCTAGATTCTGACCGCCAATAAATACTACCTTGTGAAGGAAATATGCCCTAGAGGCAATAATAAAGTTGTTATTTATATTTCCTTATATCATGATAAATGTTTATTATTCATGCTAGAATTATATTAACTGGAAATTTGATACATGTGTGGATATATAGACAAAACATCGTGTCCCTAGTAAGCCTCTACTAGATTAGCTCGTTAATCAAGATGGTTAAGTTTCCTAACCATGGACAAGATCCATCCGTTAGCTTAGAATATTGATCTTTTAGTTTTATTGCTATTGCTTTATTCATGTCAAATACATATTCCTTTGATTATGAGATTATGCAACTCCCGAACACCGGAGGAATACCTTGTGCTATCAAACATCACAACGTAACTGGGTGATTATAAAGATGCTCTGCAGGTATCTCCGAAGGTGTTTGTTGGGTTGGCATAGATCGAGATTAGGATTTGTCACTCCGAGTATCAGAGAGGTATCTCTGGGACATGTCGGTAATACACATCATAAGAAGCTTGCAAGCAATGTGAATAATGAGTTAGTTGCGGGATGATGTATTACAGAACGAGTAAAGGGACTTCCTGGTAATGAGATTGAACTAGGTATGAAGATACCGACGATCGAATCTCGATCAAGTAACATACCGGTGACAAAGGGAATACTGTATGTTGTCATTACGGTACGACCGATAAAGATCTTCGTAGAATATGTAGGAACCAATATGAGCATCCAGGTTTCGCTGTTGGTTATTTGCCGGAGAGGTGTCTCGGTCATGTCTACATAGTTCTCGAACCCGTAGGGTCCACACGCTTAACGTTCAATGACGATTTTGTATTATATGAGTTATGTGATTTGGTGACCGAATGTTGTTTGGAGTCCTGGATGAGATCATGGACATGACGAGAAGTCTCGAAATGGTCGAGAGGTAAAGATTCATATATTGGATGATGGTATTCGGACACCGAAAGTGTTCTGGGGGTACCGTGTGCATATCAGGTCACCGAAAGGGGTTCCGGGCATCCCCCCGGCAACTACATGGGCCTTAATGGGCCAAGAGGGGGATAGACCAGCCCCTAAGGGGCTGGTGCGCCCCATGTCGGCCAAAATAAAGGGAAAGGAAAGAGGAGAAGGGAGAAAGGAAGGGGAGGGATTCGGCCTCCCCCTTCCTTCCCTCCTCCCTCCTCCTTCCTTCCCCCTTCGGATGAATATTGAAGGGGGAGGCTGAATTTGGAGGCTCCCAAGTAGGATTCCTCCTACTTGGGGTGCCCCCTTGGCTGCCTCTCCTCCCCTCCAACCTATATATATGAGGGGGGCACCGCTAGAACAGAGATCAACATTTGTTAGCCGTGTGCGGCGCCCCCTCCACAGTTTACGCCTCTGGTCATATTCACGTAGTGCTTAGGCGAAGCCCTACGCGGATCACTTCACCATCACCATCACCATGCTGTTATTCTGACTAAACTCTCCCTCGACACTTTGCTGGATCAAGAGTCTGATGGACGCCATCGAGCTGAATGTGTGCAGAACTCGGAGGTGCCGTATGTTCGATGCTTGATCGGTCGGAATGAGAAGAAGTTCGACTACATCAACCGTGTTGTCAAACGCTTCCGCTTTCGGTCTATGAGGGTACATGGACACACTATCCCCCTCTCGTTGCTATGCATCCCCTAGATAGATCTTGCGTGAGCGTAAGATTTTTTTTGAATTGCATGCTACGTTCTCCAATAGTGGCATCCGAGCCTAGTCTATGCGTAGATGAAATGCACGAGTAGAACAGAAAGAATTGTGGGTGGTGATCATCATACTGCTTACCATCAATGTCTTATTTTGATTCGGCGGTATTGTTGGATGAAGTGGCCCGGACCAACCTTAGATGACCACGTTCATGAGACCGGTTCCACCGACAGACATGCAACCAGTTTTGCATAAAGGTGGCTGGCGGGTGTCTGTTTTTCCAACTTTAGTTGAATCGAATTCAACTACGGCCGGTCCTTGTTGAAGGTTAAAACAGCAATCTTGATAAATCACTGTTGTGGATTTGATGCGTAGGTAAGAACGTTTCTTACTAGAAGCCCGTAGCAGCCACATAAAACTTGCAACAACAAAGTAGAGGACGTCTAGCTTGTTTTTGCAGGGCATGTTGTGATGTCATATGTTCAAGACATGATGTGATATACGTTATTTTATGAGATGACCATGTTTTGTAAAAGTTATCAGCAACTGGCAGGAGCCTTATGGTTGTCGCTTTATTGTATGAAATGCAAACGCCATGTAATTGCTTTACTTTATCACTATGCGTTAGCGATAGTTGTAGAAGCAATAGTTCGCGAGACGACCACGACGCTACAATGGAGATCAAAGTGTCAAGCCGATGATGATGGAGACCATGATGGTGCTTTGGAGATGGAGATCAAAGGCACAAGATGATGATGGCCATACCATGTCACATATTTTAATTGCATGTGATGCTTATCTTTTACGCATATTATTTTGCTTAGTATAGTGGTAGCATAAGATGATCCCTAACTAAATTTCAAGGTATAAGTGTTCTCCCTGAGTATGCACCGTTGTGATAGTTTTTCGTGCCGAGACACCACGTGATGATCGGGTGTGATAGGCTCTACGTTCACATACATCGGGTGCAAGATAGTTTTGCACATGTGGAATACCCGTGTTTGTAGGATCTAGAAGTAGATGTGTCTAAAGGGGGGGGGGTGATTAGACACTTAGTGCTAAAGTTGCAATCTTTAAGCTTTTTCGGTTTAAGTGGGGTTTATTCACAATTTCAGCACACGCAATACATATCAAGCAAGCATGCAAAGAGTATATGAGCAGCGGAATGTAAATCATGCAACTTGCAAGAATGTAAAGGGAAAGGTTTGGAGAGATTAAACGCAATTGGAGACACGGATGTTTTTCCCGTGGTTCGGATAGGTGGTGCTATCCTACATCCACGTTGATGGAGACTTCAACCCACGAAGGGTAACGGTTGCGTGAGTCCACACAGGGCTCCACCCAAGGGCAACGGTTGCGCGAGTCTACACAGGGCTCCACCCACGAAGGGTCCACGAAGAAGCATAACCATGACATAGTAGGCAATGTGTTACATGCATATTGGCCATATGCATCAGAGCAAAAGATTATCAAGGAAAATACCTTCATGCTCATGAGTCCTTCTTGCAAACAGTATGTACATAAGCAAGAATTCCTCATACTCATGATTTTGATGCATATACTTACCTTGTGGTCTTGAGTTGGCTTAGGATGGAATGAACCTGCACAAACAAGGTTAGATAACACAGGTACATCTACTAGCCAGAGCAAACAAAAGAAACCACAAGAATACCAAGACTGGGATGACATGTAGAGAGTGAGTACAAGGTACCACATTGAATTGAACATGTCCCCAAGAATAAAGATATGCAATGAATTTGACTGATTTCTTTCCCTTAGGTGTCTTGCTCCCCCTGAATTGTACATGGGATATTGGGAGAAGATAGGAAACAGAAAATCAGAGCTGAAAGATATGAATAGAACTTAATTCAAATGAGTTCATATGAACATGTCTTTCCCCCAAAAAGACATGTGGCATCTCTCCTCTTGAACATCAAGCATCTGGGATCCTTGAGCATTCTCTCCCCCTTGGAGATTTCTTTCTCCCCCTTAATATATGGGATCCTTGAGTATTCTCTCCCCCTTAGTACTTTCTCCTTTGTAGGTGATAAGCTTTTGATGTGATCTCTCTCTCTCCTTGATGATAAGCTTTGATGTGATCTCTCTCTCCCCCTTTGACATCAATTTCCAAGAAGGTTTTTCCTGGAATCCGTCGAATAGGTTTGGTCCTTGAGATTCAGTACAAAGCAGGGAATAAAACTGTGATGCTTGTAGAGGACAAGATTCATTGAGTGGAGCTGGATCAGAAGAAATATAGAATGTGTGGCAAACTGTTTTTCCTGTTGCGAAATCGGTGGCACCGAGTGGCATGTTTCGGTAGTACCGAAGGGATTCGGTTGGACCGAAAATGGCAATTCGGTGAAATCGAGTTCATCACAGAGAAAAACACTTGTCACCTCAGCTCACTAGTCAAGTAAGATCTCACAAAGATTTGCAATGAATTTGATGCAGAAATATGCAGAACAAGAACCAAAAAAAAGAAAAGAGTGACAGTTTCTAGATGAAGTTTTTGTTTTTGTTTTGTTTGAAAAAGAAGGAAACAAATATGCAAGGGACAAATGCAATAACTCGGAAAAGAACACAAGAGAACTTCATCTAGAATTGGGCGGTGACATAGTTACCTATGTTAGAGTATATTGACTTAGGAGTCAAGTGAGAACACTTGATCATAGGTCATACTCATCGTTTAAGCTCAAAATGGGGTTACCATTTTTCGTTTAAGCATCTTGATGTATTCACATCTTATTGAGTTGCTTTGACTCATGTTTTGGAGTAAAGCTTCTCTAAGATGGAATAACATACCTTGGGTGGTGATGTGGTTCTTGCTCATGTAGTTGAACTTGTGTGGGTGCTCAGGGTTGATGTAGTTCATCAAGAGTTGGGAGCACCACTTGGAGTTTGAGTTCATCTACCTACATGGGTTAGTTCTTGCAAGGAAGAGCACTTGTGTATCAAAAAATGACAATCATGAAGCTTAACATAGAATTTGTCAAAGGATATGTTTGAATGGTTTTGTGCTTCCTTGTCTTCAACACTATTGTGTAGAGTCTTGGTCTTGTAGAGACTGCTCAAGATGTGAGCGAGTCGCAATCTCATGGAATTCGATTCAACCAAGCACCTACATGGGTTAGACAACATGCAAGGTGCAAATATATCCAAGACATAAGATAGTTATCATAAGAGATACATCATGGATTAGTTATAAGCTCATGTATTGCATGTATCCAATGGAGTTTCTACTCCAAGTTCGAAGCATCAATGATGTTCAATTCTCCTCTCAACCTGCAAAACACTTTCTCATCAAGCGGTTTAGTGAATATATTCGCTAATTGCTTATCGGTGCGAACATGCTTAAGATTGATGTCACCCTTAGCAACATGATCTCGAAAGAAATGATGGCGAACTTCAATATGCTTAGTTCGAGAATGTTGTACAGGATTATGACCAATTTTGATAGCACTTTCATTGTCACAAAGCAGTGGAACATGTTTCACATAAATCCCATAATCTTTAAGAGTTTGGGTCATCCAAAGTAATTGAGCACAACATGAACCAGCAGCAATGTATTCCGCTTCGGCGGTGGATAAGGATACCAAGTTTTGTTTCTTGGAAGACCAAGACACAAGAGATCTACCAAGAAATTGACAAGTACCCGAAGTGGACTTTCTATCAACCTTGACTCCGGCATAATCTGAGTCGGAATAGCCAACAAGATCAAAAGAAGACCTCTTAGGATACCAAATGCCAAAATTTGGTGTATGGATTAAATATCTCACTATCCTTTTCACAGCCTTAAGATGACAGTCTTTAGGAGTAGCTTGATATCATGCACACATGCACACACTTAGCATAATATCGGGACGTGAAGCACATAGGTATAACAATGAACCAATCATAGAGCGATAAACCTTTTGATCAATAGGTTTGCCATCTTTGGTCAAATCATTATGTCCACTAGTAGGCATGGGTGTAGACATACCTTTGCATTCTTGCATATTGAACTTCTTGAATAAGTCCTTGGTGTACTTTGTTTGAGAGACAAATGTACCTTCCTTAGTTTGCTTGATTTGTAACCCGAGAAAGAATTTGAGTTCGCTCATCATAGACATCTCAAACTTCTCTGACATTAGCTTTCCAAACTTTTCACTAAAGAGAGGGTTAGTTGAACCAAATATGATGTCATCAACATAAATTTGGCATACAAATAGTTCTCCATTAACCTTTTTAGTAAAAAGAGTAGAATCAATTTTACCAATTGCAAAACCACTTGTAGTAAGGAACTTGGTCAAGCATTTATACCATGCTCTAGGAGCTTGTTTAAGACCATAAAGAGCTTTGTGAAGTTTGTAAACATGATTTGGTTTCTTAGGATTGACAAAGCCGGGAGGTTGTTTGACATAAACTTCCTCCTCTATTTCTCCATTTAGAAAAGAACTTTTAATGTCCATTTGGTACAAGGTGATATTATGGTGATTAGCATAAGCAAGTAAGATGCGAATGGACTCAAGTCTAGCAACGGGAGCATACGTCTCACCATAGTCCATACCTTCGACTTGTGTGTATCCTTGGGTGACGAGTCGTGCTTTGTTGCGGACCACTTGGCCATCTTCATCTTGCTTGTTGCGAAACACCCATTTGGTACCAATGATGTTGTGGTTGTTGTCGGGCTTCTCAACCAATGTCCAAACTTGGTTTCTCTCAAAATTATGTAGCTCTTCATGCATAGCGTTTATCCAATCCGGATCTTCCAATGCTTCTTCAACCTTCATTGGTTCAATGCTAGAGATGAATGAATAGTTTTCACAAAAGTTAGCTAAACGAGTTCTTGAGCGAGTGATGTCGTGGTTCTAAGCCTGACAGTAGAGTGGGGGGTAGGTATGGAGAGGCAAGGTCCTAGCTATGGAGAGGTTGTAAGCACAAAGGATGTACGAGTTCAGGCCCTTCTCGGAAGAAGTAACAGCCCTACGTCTCGGAGCCCGGAGGCGGTCGAGTGGATTATGAGTGTATGAACTACAAGATGCTGAACCCTTCTGCCTGTGGAGGGGGGTGGCTTATATAGAGTGCGCCAGGACCCCAGCCAGCCCACGTAGGAGAGGGTTTAAGATGAGTTAAGTCTGGGGCGTTACTGGTAACGCCCCACATAAAGGCCTTTACTATCATAAAGTCTACTTGATTACAGGCCGTTGCAGTGCAGAGTGCCTCTTGACCTCCTGGTGGTCGAGTGAGTCTTCGTGGTCGAGTCCTTCAGGCCAGTCGAGTGAATCCTCGTTGGTCGACTGGAAGGCGACCTCTTCTAAGGATGTCCTGGGGTAAGTTACTTGGATCAGGTCCATCACCCTACCCTAGGTACATAACCCCATCATTAGCCCCCGAATGGATTGAGGCTTCGAGTGAAGAAGGAGTTGATGTCGTTTCCGATTAACCTTTGCGCTCCGGTTGTGTGCTGTTCTGGACCAAAGAATCCCTTCGTCGACGGGAAACAACTTGCCTTCAGTCGACTTGATCCATTCTGTTTTTGCGTCGAGTGATCTTTCAGGCTTCGACGATCTCCGAGCGACGGATCACCGGAAACACCGCGCCTGACAGACTGATTTGTTGCTCGCGGATTCCGCGGGATGCGAAATTTGGGGGCGCGCGCGAAGCGGGACGGACCGCGGCATTCGGATGGGACGGGGCATGGACGCCTCGATCTCCGCGCCACCTTTTTTGCCACGTATCCCGTCTGCATAACTGTTCCAGATATGATTAGATCGACCGGGCCCACCTGTCATCCACTCGGAAGAGACCTTATAAATGTGCCCGGCGAGGATTTCTGTGCTGCGCCTTAGCATTCTCCCCCTCTCTCTGCTTCCTTCCTCCCTGCTCAGCGTGCTCGCTCTCGCCCCCGCACCACTTCCCTTCGCGCATCTCGTCGGCGACTATGGCCAAGGAGAAGACGGCGGCGCTGGAGCGTGCAAAGAAGGCGTCGGCGTCGGAGAAGGCGAAGGGGAGATCCACTAGCCGCGGAGGGTCCTCGTCCAGATCCCGCCTGCCGAAAGGCTGGGTCCAAGGAGACTGGATCCAGTCGACCATCACTGAGAATGACATTCTCGACATGGCCAACGAGGGCTTGATCCCCCACGGAGCTGCGAGGCTTCCGGGGAAGGAGTGGCAGCCTCAACCAGAAGAGGGTGAGTGTGTGCTTTTGGCCACCCATGTGGATCGTGGGTTTTCCTTGCCGCCGAGTGTTTTCTTTCGTGGCTTTTTGAACTTCTTCGGAGCGCAGCTCCACCACTTTACCCCAAACTCCATTGCCTATCTTGCCGCGTTCGTGTCCATGTGTGAGGGTTTCTTGGGCTGTCGACCGCACTGGGGTTTGTTCAAACATATATTCACGTGTCGATCTCAGTCCGTGAAGAAGGCGAGCCCAGGTGATGAGAGAACCCGAGTCGTCCAAATGTGCGGAGGCCTGGGGATTCAGGTGAGGAATAAGAGCACCTTCCCGCCCATGACCTTTCCCGAGTCCGTCAGAGGCTGGCAGTCGACTTGGTTCTACTGCCAGGTCCAGTCGACGCCAGGGCAGTCGAGTGGACTCCCTCCGTTCACCATGGACCGAGTGAGCAAGCCTTCCCCTCTGAAGCTGATTTCGGAGGAGAAAGCTGACGTGAAGATGTTGATGGAGCGCGTGGTGCAGTTGGTTCGGGAGGGAGTGACGGGCATGGATCTCCTGGAGGTCTTCCTCAGGCGTCGCATCCAGCCCCTCCAGTTCCGGAGCCACTGCATGTGGTTGTACTGTGGGACCGAAGACGAGACTAGAGTCCATCCAGAAGCAGTCGACGATGTCACTCTGGAAAGATGGATGGTAGCCGTCACCGGAAACAAGGACAACCCACGCGGAGCCAGAAGGATTCCTCCACTCGACCACAACAGCGATCCAAATAAGGTACACTTGCCCAGCTCTCCACTGCATTCTTGTCGTATTCATCTCTGTCTACTCTGCCGACTGGTCGACTGATCATTGTCTTGATGCCCAATGGGGCACAAACTCCGACTGAGGAGGGTGAGGCGAGTGGAGGCGAGAGCCAGGACGAGGAGGAATGGGACTCGGACGTTGCAGGGGACGACGACGACGATGATGATGACGACGGCGATGATGATGATGCCGAAGACGAGGAGGAAGAGGAGGAGGTCGTGCCACCGCGTTCGGAAAGGCGGTCGAAGCTCGTCCACGACCCTTCGACTGAACGTGGCAAGGGGGTTGCGACACAGTCGACCAAGCGCCCTAGGACCACTTCCCCAGCGCCGACTGAAAAGGCGCCGAAGCAGCCTAGGGGGGCTCCGCCAAAGCCGACCAAGCTCCTGCCGAAGATGAAGGTGTCCATCCCCACCATATCAGGGTAATTGTGTCGTTTGAGTCTTCTCATTTTGTGTGAACTTTATCTCTGGTCGACGCTGAAGTTAGTCGACTGATCCTTTGGAGTTGCAGTGCTGCTACTTCTGAAACCTCAGCTCGGGCTGACGACCACGAGATGGAGGATGCAGCAACTTCGAACCCAGGTACTGTATTCTTAACACCGTTCTTAGTCAACTGACTCGCGATCTCTGATCCTGATTCTTCTCCGCAGCTCCACCCAACACTGTTATCAATCTCCCTGACGACGATGAGGATGAAGAACCACTGACACGCAGGAGGAGTTGGAAAGCGTCTGCCAGTAAGGTGCCTCAGGATGTGACGGCGCCTGAGATTCTGACTGTGGAGGAAGAGAACACCACTCGACACACGGTGTCCTTCGCAAATCCGCTGACGAGTGCTCCGCAGCCCTCCCTCTTCACGACGCACCACGTCCCAGAGGACCAAGCTGGCGCGGCGAAGGAGGCAATACGCCAGGCAGGACTCATGATGGAGCAGCTGAAGACCATCCGGGATGCGAGCCAGGCGGCTTATGACGCCAGTTCTGCCCTCCAAAGCAATGTCCAGGTCAGTCGACCACTGTTTGTTCTGTTGGATATGCTACCAAAAACTTTTCTTTTCCGGAATTTATAGTAGTCACCCAGTGGGTGTGTCGAATAAACTCTGTGTTAGCGGGGGCACGCTGAGTGCGCCCGCTGGGTGTAGTCCCCAAGGCTAAGGTCGACTGCTGGTAGTCGGCCTTAGGCTTTATGATGTCAATCTTTCTGTCAGTCGACTGGTCGACTGGATTTCACAAACCGGTGGGGGCACACTGAGTGCACCCACTGGGTGTAGTCCCCAAGGCTAAGGTCGACTGCTGGCAGTCAGCCTTAGGCTTTATGACGTCAATTTTTCTGTCAGTCGACTGGTCGACTGGATTTCACAAACCGGTGGGGGCACGCTGAGTGCACCCACTGGGTGTAGTCCCCGAGACTGTGGTCGACTGCTTGCAGTTGATCACAGTCTTAGAGAATGCATCTTTTTTTTTGAGGTCGACTGGTCGACTTTGTCTTCATCGGGATTAGTGGGGGCACGCTGAGTGCACCCACTGGGTGTAGTCCCCGAGACTACGGTCGAATACTTGTATTTGGCTGTAGTCTTAGAAACATGTGTTTTTCCCTTTTTCACTCGGAAGTGAATTTTAGTCGATTGGTTCTTCGCAGAACTCCTGTGATCTTGTGGCTCGCTACTCAGAGCTGGAACAAAAACATACTCAAGTCGAGCTGAGCTTGAAGCTGGTTCAGGAGAAGCTGACAAAGGCAAAGGAGGAGACCGAAGGTATGTTTGGTGAGACCCTGACGACTGCTTTTCCCCTTGCTTGTTTCAAAATCTGATCTTGCTGTAACTTGCAGGTAAGGTAAGGGAGGCCCAGCAGAAGAAAGACCTTGAGTTAGCTGAGAAGATCAAGCTTGCTGACGAGAAGTTAGCTTCAGTCACCAAGCTCGAACAAGACAATACCAATCTGAAAGCTGCTCTTGGGATTGCCAACAAGGAGGTCAGTCGACTGAAAACTGATAAAGCTGCCCTGACCGACCAAGTCAGCAAATTGACTGAGAAGAAAACTGGACTGGAGGCCTTCCTGAGTGGCCTTGCCAAGAAGCTGTTTCTTATGCTTGAAGGTAAACCTCCATGTTTGGCAAATATTTCCAATTGTGGCTTTTTCCATTCGACTATCCCCTTGACTTAGTGATCATCCTTGCAGAATTTTGTCAAAACTTTGAAGAAGAAACCAGCCGACTGGAGCCAAACCTCGACCCCGTCAATTCTCCGGTGAACGACGAAGTTGCTATGGATGTTTTCCGACTGGAGTCTCGTGTTGCAGCTGTCGTGGACTATCTCGCAAGGCTGAAGGCCGCCACATCTCGCATCGACTCGACGCTCTGGCCTGAGGAGACACTTCAGAATGACCTTGAGTCGCTGATGGCCCGCTTGAACACAATCCCTGGTCGAGTGCAGGAGTGGAAGAAGTCCTCGGCTCGGTGTGGTGCAGACGTCGCTCTGTGTCTGGCCCGAGTCCACTGCAAAGATGCGCGAGAAGAGAAGCTGGCGGCCCTTCGGGTGGCCAATACCAAGAAGCACGACTTCAGGTCCTTTATGGAAACTTTCCTTGCAGCTGCCACTCGGATCGCCGACGGAATTGACCTTGATGAATTCGTTGCACCTTCCAGCCCTCCACAGGAGGGGTAAAAAACTTCTTCTGGCTCGATACTTTTTAAATTTGCCTCGGTATGCCGAGTGGAATTGTAACCGACAAACCTTAACGGGCTTGATGCCTGAGCACTTTTGATTCCTTTAGATGTCGATTCAAACTTGAATCTGGTGTTTGAATACGATTGCCTTCGGCTCGAAATGTCTTTTGCAGGTTCAAAGCAAGGCGCCTTTATTGCAATCGACTTATCCTGCGGTCCACTTAGGCGAGCACTGGGCCGCAGCTAAACCTCCGAGTGGAAGTCAGGCTTACCACTCGGTAGGATTTTTATAACTTAGGCGAGCACATGGCTGCAGCTAAGCCCCCGAGTGAGAGGGTTGCTCTTCACTCGGTGGAATTTTTATAACTTAGGCGAGTGCTTGGACTGCAGCTAAGCCTCCGAGCGAGAGGGTTGCTCTTCACTCGGTAGGATTTTTACAACTTAGGCGAGTGCTTGGACTGCAGCTAAGCCCCCGAGTGAGAGGGTTGCTCTTCACTCGGTAGGATTTTTACAAACTTAGGCGAGCACGAGGCTGCAGCTAAGCCTCCGAGTGGAAGGCTGGCTTA
>NC_041384.1:535507943-535561009 GCF_002162155.2 Triticum dicoccoides | reverse complement strand
TTGGACAGCAGCTAAGCCCCCGAGTGAGAGGGTTGCTCTTCACTCGGTAGGATTTTTACAACTTAGGCGAGTGCTTGGACTGCAGCTAAGCCCCCGAGTGAGAGGGTTGCTCTTCACTCGGTAGGATTTTTACAAACTTAGGCGAGCACGAGGCTGCAGCTAAGCCTCCGAGTGGAAGGCTGGCTTACCACTCGGTAGGATTTTTATAACTTAGGCGAGTGCTTGGACTGCAGCTAAGCCCCCGAGTGAGAGGGTTGCTCTTCACTCGGTAGGATTTTTATAACTTAGGCGAAACGGATTCGCAGCTAAGCCTCCGAGTGGGAGTCTGGCTCACCACTCGGTAGGATTTTTACAAACTTAGGCGAAACGGATTCGCAGCTAAGTCACCCACTGAGGGGAATTTCATTGGACAAAAATAAAAAGTGACAGATATTATGGAGGAACTATGACACTATTATTTTGAGGTCCATGAACTACAAAAGTACTTTATTGCAACTCATCCGAATGATAAAACTTAAGTGTAGAATGGGCGGAGTAGCTCTGCGTTCCAAGCTCGGGGCTCGTCGAAATTATGCTCGACATTGTAAAGACGGTACGCCCCATTGTGGAGGACCTTGGTGACTATGAAGGGGCCTTCCCAAGAAGGAGCAAGCTTGTGTGGTTTGTGCTGATCCACTCGGAGAACCAAATCTCCTTCCTGGAAGGCTCGACCCCTCACGTTTCGGGCGTGGAAACGGCGCAGATCTTGTTGGTAGATGGTCGACCGGATCAGAGCCATCTCCCTTTCTTCCTCTAAAAGGTCGACTGCGTCCTGCCGCGCTTGTTCAACTTCTGCTTCATTGTAGATTTCGACTCGGGGAGCATTATGCAGAAGATCACTTGGTAAGACCGCTTCGGCTCCGTAGACCAAGAAGAATGGAGTTCTTCCGGTCGACCGATTAGGTGTGGTCCGCAGTCCCCAGAGTACAGAGGGAAGTTCATCGACCCAAGCTCCAGCCGCGTGTTTGAGATCACGCATCAGTCGAGGCTTCAATCCTTTAAGAATCAGTCCATTAGCTCGTTCTGCTTGTCCATTCGACTGCGGATGGGCGACTGAAGCGTAGTCGACCCGTGTGCCCTGGGAGTCGCAGAAAGCTCTGAATTCCTCTGAGTCAAAGTTCGACCCATTATCCGTAATGATGCTGTGCGGGACTCCATATCTGAATATTAGTTCCCTGATGAAGCTAACAGCAGTACCGGTGTCAAGGCTCTTGATTGGTTTAGCCTCGATCCACTTGGTGAACTTGTCGACTGCCACCAGTACGTGCGTGAAACCGCTTCGCCCTGTTCTCAAAGGACCGACCATGTCCAGCCCCCAAACTGCAAAAGGCCAGACGAGTGGGATGGTCTTCAAAGCTGATGCAGGCTTGTGCGACATATTTGAGTAGAACTGACATCCCTTGCACTTATCCACTATCTCTTTTGCCATCTCATTCGCCTTGGGCCAGTAAAATCCGGCTCGGTATGCTTTGGCCACGATGGTCCGAGAGGACGCGTGATGACCACAGGTCCCCGAGTGAATATCATTGAGGATGAGTCGACCTTCTTCTGGTGTTATGCACTTCTGACCGACTCCAGTCGCGCTTTCTCTGTATAATTGTCCTTTGATTACGGTAAAGGCCTTAGATCGACGGACGATCTGTCGAGCCTCTTCCTCATCCTCCGGAAGCTCTTTCCTCAAGATATATGCGACATACGGAATCGTCCAGTTGGGAATGACCACCAAAACCTCCATGATCAAGTCGACCACCGCTGGGACTTCAACTTCAGTCGGATCTGAGGCGCTCTTGGGCTGCGGAGTTTCTTCGGTGAAAGGATCTTCTTTGACTGACGGAGTGTGTATATGCTCCAAGAACACACCACTCGGAATGGCTTCTCTCTTGGAACCTATCTTTGCTAGATCATCAGCTGCTTGATTTTTCAGTCGGGGTATATGATGGAGCTCCAACCCCTCGAACTTCTTTTCCAGCTTCCTCACTGCACTGCAGTATCTAGTCATGGCTGGGCTTCTCACTTCCCACTCTTTCATCACCTGATTGACCACTAAATCCGAGTCGCCATAGACCATTAGGCGACGGACGCCGAGTGAAATGGCCATGCGCAACCCATATAGGAGGGCCTCATATTCTGCCTCATTGTTGGAGGAATCAAAGTGGATCTGGAGCACGTAACTGAGCTTATCTCCTCTGGGGGAAACCAGGACAACCCCAGCACCGAAACCATTCAACATCTTAGAGCCATCAAAAAACATGGTCCAATGCTCCGAGTGAACTTCAGTCGGCTGCTGTTGTTCAATCCACTCGGCGAGGAAATCTGCTATCGCCTGGGACTTAATGGCTTTCTTTGCCTCAAACTTGATATCAAGGGGAAGAAGTTCAATCGCCCATTTGGCCACTCGACCAGTTGCGTCTCTGTTGTGCAAAATCTCTGATAGTGGAGCGTCGCTGACGACTGTGATGGAATGGTCAGAGAAATAATGAGCAACCTTCTTTGTGGTCATGTATATTCCATACACAAGTTTCTGATAATGAGGATATCTCTGCTTGGATGGAGTCAAGACTTCAGACAAATAATACACTGGGCGCTGAACTTTGAGAGCTTTTCCTTCTTCTTCCCGCTCGACCGTTAGCACAGTACTGACGACTTGTCCTGTGGCTGCGATGTAGAGCAACAGAGGCTCTTTGCTGATTGGAGCAGCAAGCACCGGCTGGGTGGAGAGCAGAGCTTTTAGCTCGGCAAACGCCGCATCGGCTTCTGGAGTCCACTCGAACTTGTCAGCCTTCTTCATCAGTCGGTAAAGAGGCAGTGCCTTTTCACCGAGTCGTGAGATGAATCGACTTAATGCGGCCAAGCATCCAGTAAGCTTCTGGACATCGTGCACTCGCACAGGGCATTTCATTCGGAGAATAGTGCCAATCTTCTCTGGGTTAGCGTCGATTCCCCGTTTGGAAACGAGAAAACCGAGTAACTTGCCACCGGGAACTCCAAATGTGCACTTTGATGGATTGAGCTTGATATCATACCTTCTGAGGTTGGCAAATGTGTCGGCGAGGTCAGCGAGCAGGTCGGAACCTTTTCGTGACTTGACAACAATATCGTCCATATAAGCTTCCACATTCCGACTGATTTGAGTGAGTAGACACTTCTGAATCATTCGCATAAATGTGGCTCCGGCATTCTTGAGGCCGAATGGCATGGTGATATAGCAGAAGCACCCGAATGGAGTGATGAAAGCTGTTTTTACCTCATCGGGCCCGTACAGACGGATCTGGTGGTACCCGGAGTAAGCATCTAAAAAAGACAACCTCTCGCATCCCGCGGTCGAGTCAACAATTTGATCTATGCGAGGGAGAGGAAAGTGATCTTTCGGGCAGGCCCGGTTGATGTGCTTGAAATCAATGCACATTCGGAGCGACTTGTCCTTCTTAGGAACCATGACGACATTAGCGAGCCACTCGGAGTGGTATATCTCTCGGATAAATCCTGCCGCCAACAGTCGAGCCACTTCTTCACCGATGGCCTTTCTCTTCTGGACGGCGGACCGCCGAAGATGCTCTTTGACTGGTTTTGCAGACGAGTCGACTCTTAGGCGATGCTCAGCCAGTCCCTTGGGAACACCTGGCATGTCAGCGGGCTTCCATGCAAAAATGTCCCAGTTCTCACGGAGGAACTGGATGAGCGCTTCTTCCTATTTTGGGTCGAGTGTTGTGGAGATGCGGGTTGGAGCTGCTTCGGGGTCGGTCGGGTGAATGTGAACAAGCTTCGTCTCACCGGACGACTGGAATGCAGACTCTGTGGCGGGCTTCTTGGATCGCAGCAAGTCACTCAGATCTGCGTTTTGCTTGTACTCTTCGAACTCGACCGCTGTCACTTGGGAATCGGCAATCTTGGAGCCCTTCTGAAAGCACTCCTCTGCCTTTTTCCTATCACCGGTGACAGTGATCACACCTTTGGGACCGGGCATCTTCAATTTGAGGTACACGTAACATGGTCGAGCCATGAACCGTGCATAGGCTGGTCTCCCCAAAATGGCATGATATGCACTCTGAAAATCCATGACCTCAAACGTCAACTTTTCTTTGCGAAAATGCTTCGAATCACCAAACACCACGTCCAAAGCTATCTGGCCGAGTGATTCGGCCTTCTTCCCTGGTATAACTCCATGGAAGCTCATGTTACTAGTGCTCAGTCGGGACATCGGAATGCCCATACCTTTCAATGTGTCAGCATACAATAAGTTCAGCCCACTTCCACCATCCATCAGCACCTTTGTCAGTCGAGTGCCTTCGACAACTGGATCGACCACCAAAGCTTGCCTCCCAGGGGTGGCAATATGAGTTGGGTGATCAGATTGGTCGAATGTGATGGGTGTTTGAGACCACTTCAGATAATTTGCCTTTGCTGGGGCAACCATGTTCACCTCTCGGTTAATCACTTTCAGTCGACTTCTGCTTTCCACATCTGCAAAGATCATCAGAGTGGAGTTGATATGCGGATATCCTCCCTCACTGTCCTCTTTGTCTTCGGCCTTGTCCGACTCCTTCTCCTTGTCCTTAGACTGTTTTCCCTGAAACCGCTGGATCAGGAGTCGACATTGGCGAGTGGTGTGCTTTGGGTAAATGATATTCCCCTCTTCGTCTTTCTTCGTGTGAATGTGACATGGCATATCCAACACGTCATTCCCTTCTTTATCCTTTACCTTCTTGGGGTTCCAGGATCCTTTTGGTTTCCCCTTAAACTTTCCTTGAGTCACGGCCAGAGCCTCTCCAGGAGCTGCCGGTTCAGCCTTCCGCTTCTATTTCCGACTGGTATTTCCCTTTTCCGACTGACTCGGCTTGTGCTTGCCGCTTCGGAGTCGGTCTTCTTCTTCGCCATTGGCGTACTTGGTAGCAATCTCCATCATCCGACTCAAGGTCATGTCACCAGTTCGACCAAATTTCAAACTCAGTTCTCTGTTCTTGACGCCGTCTTTGAAGGCGCATACTGCCTGATGATCAGAGACATTTTCCACAGTGTGGTGCAAAGTGATCCACCTCTGAATATACTCTCTGAGAGTCTCATTAGCTTTCTGTACGCAGACTTGCAACTCTGTCAATCCAGCTGGTCGCTTGCAAGTCCCTTCAAATGTTCTGACGAACACTCGGGACAGATCTTCCCAAGTGTAAATGCTGCTAGGAGGTAATTGAGTCAGCCATGCCCTGGCAGAACCTTCCAACATGAGGGGTAAATGCTTCATGGCCACCTCGTCGTTCCCACCACCAATCTGAACTGCCACTCGGTAGTCTTCAAGCCAAGTTTCAGGCTTAGACTCACCAGTGAACTTGCTGACTCCAGTTGCCAACCTGAAATTGGGGGGAATAACTGCGGCTCTGATAGCTCTGCTGAAACATTCAGGACCAGAAACATGCACTCGACTGCTTGTGGGTACATCTCTGTCGAGTGCGCCTCGATGGGCTCTGTTCCGGTCGACCAACCCTTGCACGATAATGGATCGCGCGTCGAAGCCTGGCTCTCTGGGGTCAACTGGAACCCTACGCCCTGTACTGTACTGACGCCTATCATCTGGCTGCCGAGGAGCGTAAGACCCACCCCTCGGAGGGGAATAGGGCACTCGACGCCTATCATCTCGGTCGAGTCTGTCGCCATATTGATCTCGCCGATTCTCACGCCCTTCGCGCCGCGGAGGCGATCTGGGGCTGTGAGCCGACTGAACCGTATTCACAGTGACGGATCGACTGTGAATTCTGTTGCGCGACTGAGACACGGCTGAATTCTGATCTCCTGCTGCCCGGAGCGGATCCCTGATCTGCAGCAAACCTCTGCCAGCTTCCGACTGCGAAGGCTGGATGGACTCTGCTATACGGGTCGCAGCTGCTAAATTCTGAATTGGGGTTCGATATACCTGAGTCGGCGGGAAGAGTTGACGTCGACTGGTGTCGGGAACTCGTTGCCGCGTGCGCTCGTCGAGTGCTCGCTGAAGGTTCTCCAGTCGAGTGCGCTCGGCCAAATTGGCCAGACGCGCCTCCTCCAAGGCACGACCCTCGGGGGTCTCTCCTGCGATGGGAATACGCAGGGGATCCTCGTTCCTGCGGCGAAGTTCCTCCCTTTGCAGAGAGTCGAGTGGCTCGGGCTGGTACTCTTCGTAGCCTCGTGCAGGGTCGCCGCCGTCACCTGCTCCACCACCACGGGCGAAGCCAGGAGGGCTGTGGGGCCCGTCGACCATCAAGATTTCCGCCGCTGGATCACTACTTCCGCACTCGGATGCAGTCTCTACGGAGCCAGTCGACTGATCGAACAAGCCGTAGAGAGATGCGTTGGGCTCGATTGCCGCAACTTGGGTAGTGGCCGATTGGCGAGCCACCGCGTGACTCACCCATCGCTGAAGCCTCGACCGGCCTGAGCGCTTGCGCTGGCGGGAGACCGGGAGGGTGGACGATGGAGGAGCCGACCGATACTGGGTCGACGGTTGCCGCAGCAGAACGCCGCGGACACATGCGCGAAAATGCGTCGCACCGCGGACGGGGAGCGCATCTACGTCGAGTGGAGCCTCCTGGAGCCATGCGGAGTCGTCGGCGATGAAGGTGAGAGTGCCGAGACAGATCTCTTGGCCCTCGACCAAAACTCCAGCAGACACCATGATGAAAGTACTCGGAAGAATCGCAACTTCTCCACAAAATCGCTAAAACACCCGCCCCACGGTGGGCGCCAACTGTCGTGGTTCTAAGCCTGACAGTAGAGTGGGGGGTAGGTATGGAGAGGCAAGGTCCTAGCTATGGAGAGGTTGTAAGCACAAAGGATGTACGAGTTCAGGCCCTTCTCGGAAGAAGTAACAGCCCTACGTCTCGGAGCTCGGAGGCGGTCGAGTGGATTATGAGTGTATGAACTACAAGATGCCGAACCCTTCTGCCTGTGGAGGGGGGTGGCTTATATAGAGTGCGCCAGGACCCCAGCCAGCCCACGTAGGAGAGGGTTTAATATGAGTTAAGTCTGGGGCGTTACTGGTAACGCCCCACATAAAGGCCTTTACTATCATAAAGTCTACTTGATTACAGGCCGTTGCAGTGCAGAGTGCCTCTTAACCTCCTGGTGGTCGAGTGAGTCTTCGTGGTCGAGTCCTTCAGGCCAGTCGAGTGAATCCTCGTTGGTCGACTGGAAGGCGACCTCTTCTAAGGATGTCCTGGGGTAAGTTACTTGGATCAGGTCCATCACCCTACCCTAGGTACATAACCCCATCAAGTGATTCTCCCGGTTTGTATATCATTGAGGATTTGCTCGACTGGATGATCTTTGGCAATTCTTGCTCGAACTCGTGAGAGCTTTTGCTTGGGTCTTCATTGAACATCTTCTTCATCTTGTTCTTCTTCATGGCCTTCTTCATTGTTGACGTCGTCGTTCTCTTGTCGTGGTGGAGAAGGAGGTTGTTGATGTTCATCTTGACGTACTTCCTCGTTTTCTTCATCTTGGTGTGTCCCACTTGTGGATGCTTCCGTGTCGGTTCTTGGTTCACCTTGTTGTGAAGTAGAAGCTTCCACTTGGACAGATGAAGTACTCTCCTTCACCTCCGTTGGACAAATTTTGCCAATGGACAAGTCTTGAATTGCTTCCGAAGGGTCTTTGTCTCCTACATCAATTGGCAATTGCTCTACTTGCGAGCCATTAGATTCATCAAACTTCACATCTACCGTCTCTTCAACCTTTCGGGTGAAATTGTTGTAGACACGGTAAGTGTGAGAGTTTGAGCCATAACCAAGTAGAACACCTTCATGAGATTTAGGAGCAAACTTTGAACGACGATGCTTATCAAGAATGTAGCACTTTGAGCCGAATACTTGAAAGTATCCAACTTGAGGCTTGTTACCGGTGAGGAGCTCGTATGCCGTCTTGCCGAGTAGCTTGTGAAGATATAAGCGATTTGTTGCGTGACAAGCTGTCTCAACCGCTTCTGCCCAAAAGTGCTTTGGCGTCTTGTATTCATCAAGCATCGTTCTTGCCATTTTGATGAGCGTCCGGTTCTTCCTCTCAACAACTCCATTTTGTTGAGGTGTGTACGTAGCCGAGAACTCGTGTGAAATCCCTTCTTCGTCAAGAAAGGTGTCCACATTTGCGTTCTTGAACTCCGTTCCGTTGTCACTCCGAACCTTCTTGATCTTCACATCAAACTGATTTTGATCCTTCCTAGCGAAGTTTCTAAAGATCTTCTGGACCTGCGACTTGTCATTAAGAAAGAACACCCACGTAAATCTTGAAAAATCATCAACTATAACTAGACCAAAAGAATTTCCACCGAGACTCTTGTAGGCGTTGGGACCAAAAAGATCCATGTGAAGCAGCTCGAGTGGCCTCCTTGTGGTCATGATGTTCTTCACGGGATGTCTTCCTCCAACCTGTTTACCTGCTTGACAAGCACTGCAAAGTCTATCCTTATCAAATATGACATCGTTAACTCCGAGGATATGATTTCCTTTAATAAGCTTGTCAAGGTTTCTCATGCCAACGTGACCTAGTCGTCTATGCCACAACCAACCTTTTGAGGATTTAGCAACAAAGCAAGTTTTAGGTTGTGCCTTTTTAGAGAAATCGACAATGTAAATATCACCTCTACGCATACCCGTAAAGACCATTTTATGATTGTCTCGACGAAATACTTGGCAATCTACCTCAGTAAATAGGACATTCAAACGGAAATCAGCAAGTCTAGATACTGAAAGTAAGTTGTAGCCAAGAGATTCAACGAGCATGACATTTTGAATGGAACTATCATGTGAGATGGCCACCTTACCAAGGCCAACCACTTTACCCTTTGAATTATCACCGAAGGTGACATATTTTCGAGGGCCGTTGTTTTCAGCAAGTTCACGGAACATCTCTTCATCTCCGGTCATATGATCAGTGCATCCACTATCAATGACCCATTCCTTTCCTCCTGATTCATATCCCCGAAGATTTGCCATAAGACCAAAATGTCTCATTGCATTATCAAGATCGGAGTCACTATCATTATCATCATAATATTCATGTTCATCATGATCTTGTGACTCATCATTTCCTAGAGAGGGTAATTCATTAGATAGATGATCAAAGTGGTTACTTTTATGAATTCTTATGGCTTTGAGTATGATATCATTAATGATTTCAACATCTCCTTTAGCATGCTTAAGATTGGCAAGTTCAAGAAGACATTTACCAAAACTAGGATCACTAGAGTTCATCTTACTCAAGGCAATAGAGTTATGGAGAATTTCATCCAAACTTTTCAAGGAGTGATTGGGAAACCGTTCCTCAAGAAATTTCCATATCGTATAGGCGCAATTTTGAGTAGGCAAACTAGCAATCAAATCTTTGGGCAAACCTCTAATGATGAGCTCAGTAGTTCTAAGATTGCGAATCATGTCAATATCTTCATCTAGGGTAGGATGCAAGGGATCAATATGGGGTGCACAAGGGCTAGTAATATACTTGTTCAAATGATATTGATTGAAGATTACAAGCATCTCATTTTTCCACTCATGAAAGTACTTTCCATCAAGAATAGGCACTCTATGTCTAAGACTCCCTAGAGTAGACACATCCATCTTCCTCCAATGGTGATTAAACCAAGGCAATGGAGACCAAAGCTCTGATACCACTTGTAGGATCTAGAAGTAGATGTGTCTAAAGGGGGGGTGATTAGACACTTAGTGCTAAAGTTGCAATCTTTAAGCTTTTTCGGTTTAAGTGGGGTTTATTCACAATTTCAGCACACGCAATACATATCAAGCAAGCATGCAAAGAGTATATGAGCAGCGGAATGTAAATCATGCAACTTGCAAGAATGTAAAGGGAAAGGTTTGGAGAGATTAAACGCAATTGGAGACACGGATGTTTTTCCCGTGGTTCGGATAGGTGGTGCTATCCTACATCCACGTTGATGGAGACTTCAACCCACGAAGGGTAACGGTTGCGTGAGTCCACACAGGGCTCCACCCAAGGGCAACGGTTGCGCGAGTCCACACAGGGCTCCACCCATGAAGGGTCCACGAAGAAGCAACCACCCACAAAGGGTCCACGAAGAAGCAACCTTGTCTATCCCACCATGGCCATCGCCCACGAAGGACTTGCCTCACTAGCGGTAGATCTTCACGAAGTAGGCGATCTCCTTTCCCTTACAAACTCCTTGGTTCAACTCCACAATCTTGTCGGAGGCTCCCAAGTGACACCTAGCCAATCTAGGAGACACCACTCTCCAAGAAGTAACAAATGGTGTGTAGGTAATGAACTCCTTGCTCTTGTGCTTCAAATGATAGTCTCCCCAACACTCAACTCTCTCTCATAGGATTTGGATTTGGTGGAAAGAAGATTTGAGTGAAAAGCAACTTGGGAAGGCTAGAGATCAAGATTCATATGATAGGAATGGAATGTCTTGATCTCAACACATGAGTAGGTGGTTCTCTCTCAGAACATATGAGTTGGAATGGTGTGTGTGTTCTGATGGCTCTCTCACAGAATGAGAAAGAGGTGGAGGGGTATATATAGCCTCCACACAAAATCCAACCGTTACACACAATTTACCAATCTCGGTGGGACCGAATCAGAAAACTCGGTCAGACCGAAATACTAAACCTAGTGACCGTTAGGAATTTCGGTGGGACTGACATGCAACTCGGTAGGACCGATTCGGTTAGGGTTTGGGCATAATGTAATCTCGGTGTGACCGATTACACGAACTCGGTGGGACCGAATTTGGTAATCAGCTAACCAAAGAGTTGGTCAGGCAAACTCGGTGGGACCGATTTGCTCTTTCGGTGAGACCGAGTGGAACTCGGTGAGACCGAAAAGTTACAAAGGGGAAACACTGAGTTTACATTGCAATCTCGGTGGGACCGATTGCATATCTCGGTGGGACCGAGAATATTGCAATAGCTAACAGAGAGTTTGCAATCCCATCTCGGTGAGACCGACATCCTTATCGGTAGAACCGAATTGCTAGGGTTTGGCAGTGGCTAATGACAAGTGAAACTCGGTGGCGCCGGATAGGAAGAATCGGTAGGACCGAGTTTGGCTTAGGGTTTAGGTCATATGTGGATGTGGGAAAGTAGCTGAGGATTTTGGAGCATATCATTAAGCACATGAAGCAAGAGGCTCATTAAGCAACACCTCATCCCTCCTTGATAGTATTGGCTTTTCCTATGGACTCAATGTGATCTTGGATCACTAAAATGTAAAATGAAGAGTCTTGAGCTTGAAGCTTTAGCCAATCCTTTGTTCTTAGCATCTTGAAGGAGTTCCCACAACCTTTAGTCCATGCCACTCCATTGTTGAACTTACCTGAAACATGCTAGATAGAAATGTTAGTCCAACAAGAGATATGTTGTCATCAATTATCAAAACCACCTAGGGAGCACTTGTGCTTTCAGTGTTAAACTTGACAAGCCTAGCATGTATAGACATGGCCTCGGAACACTGGAGAACGAAATGTCGAACGTGAATCATATAGTAGATATGATCAACATAGAGATGTTCACCATTGAAGACTACTGCATCTCATGTGATGATCGGACATGGATTAGTTGATTTGGATCATGTGATCATTTAGATGACTCAAGGGATTACTATCTAAGTGGGAGTTCTTAAGTAATATGATTAATTGAACTTAATTTATCATGAACTTAGTCCTGATAGTGTTTGCATATCTGTGTTGTAGATCAATAGCTCGCGTTTAGCTCCCTGTTCTATTTTTGATATGTTCCTAGATAAAACTAAGTTGAAATATGATAGTAGCAATAATGTGGACTGTGTACGTGATCTGAGGATTATCCTCATTGCTGCACAGAAGAATTATGTCCTTGATGCACTGCTAGGTGATAGACCTATTGCAGGAGCTGATGCAGATGTTATGAACGTTTGACAAGCTCGTTATGATGACTACTTGATAGTTTAGTGCACCATGCTTTGTTGGGGAACGTAGTATTTCAAAAAATTTCCTACGATCACGCAAGATCTATCTAGGAGAAGCATAGCATCGAGTGGGGAGAGTGTCCACGTACCCTCGTAGACCGAAAACGGAAGTGTTTAGTAATGCAGTTGATGTAGTCGAATGTCTTCACGATCCAACCGACCCAAGTATCGAACATACGACACCTCCGTGTTCAGCACATGTTCAGCTCCATGACGTCCCTTGAGCTCTTGATCGAGTTGAGGCCAAGGGAGAGTTCCATCAGCACGATGGCATGGTGACGATGATGATGAAGTTACCGGCACAGGGCTTCGCCTAAGCACTACGATGATATGACCGAGGTGTGTAACTATGGAGGGGGGCACCGCACACGGCTAAGAGAAACTTGTATGTCTTTGGGGTGCCCCTGCCCACGTTTATAAAGGAGGGAGAGAGAGAGGCTGGACCCCTAGGGGCGTGCCAAGAATATGGAGTCCTACTAGGACTTCCAAGTCCTAGTAGGAATCCATTTCCTTTTCGGAGTAGGAGAGAAGGAAAGAGGGAAAGAGAGAGGGTGTAGGAAAAGGCAAGGGGGGGGGGCACTGCCCCCTTCCCCTAGTCCAATTCGGACCCATGGGGGGAAGGGGGGGGGGCGCACGCCACCTCCCCTTGGCCCGCCTCCTCTTTCCCCGTATGGCCCTATAAGGCCCATTACTTCTCCCGGTGAATTCCCGTAACTCCCCGGTACTCCTAAAAATACCCGAATCACTCGGAACCTTTCCGATGTCCGAATATAGCCTTCCAGTATATGAATCCTTACCTCTCAACCATTTCGATACTCCTCGTCATGTCTATGATCTTATCCAGGACTCCGAACAAACTTCGGTCATCCAATTACATAACTCATAATATAAATCATCATCGAACGTTAAGCGTGCGGACCCTACGGGTTCGAGAACTATGTAGACATGACCGAGACACATCTCCGGTCAATAAACAATAGCGGAACCTGGATGCTCATATTGGTTCCTACATATTCTACGAACATCTTTATCGGTCAAACCGCATAACAACATACGTTGTTCCCTTTGTCATGGATATGTTACTTGCCCGAGATTCGATCGTCGGTATCCTCATACCTAGTTCAATCTCTTTATAGGAAAGTCTCTTACTCATTCTGTAATGCATCATCCCATAAATAAATCATTAGTCACATTGCTTGCAAGGCTTATAGTGATGTGCATTACTGAGAGGGCCTAGAGATACCTCTCCAATATACAGAGTGACAAATCCTAATCTTGATCTATGCCAACCCAACAAACACCTTCAAAGACACCTGTAGAGCATCTTTATAATCACCCAGTTACGTTGTGACGTTTGATAGCACACAAGGTGATCCTCTGGTATTCGGGAGTTGCATAATCTCATAGTCAGAGGAACATGTATAAGGCACGAAGAAAGCAATAGCAATAAAACTAAACGATCATTATGCTAAGCTAACGGATGGGTCTTGTTCATCACATCATTCTCCTAATGATGTGATCCTGTTCATCAAATGAAAACACATGTCTATGGTCAGGAAACTTAACCATCTTTGATTAACGAGATAGTCAAGTAGAGGCATACTAGGGACACTCTGTTTTGTCTATGTATTCACACACGTACTAAGTTTCCAGTTAATTCAATTCTAGCATGAATAATAGCCATTTATCATGATATAAGGAAATATAAATAACAACTTTAGTATTGCCTCTAGGACATATTTCCTTCAGTCTCCCACTTGCACTAGAGTCAATAATCTAGTTCACATCGTTATGTGATTTAACACCAATAGTTCACATCTTTATGTGATTAGTTCACATCTCCATGTGACTAACACCCAAAGGGTTTACTAGAGTCACTAATCTAGTTCACATCACAATGTGATTAGCACCCAAAGAGTACTAAGGTGTGATCATGTTTTGCTTGTGAGAGAAGTTTAGTAACGGGTCCGCCACATTCAGAGCCGTATGTATTTGCAAATTTTCTACGTCTACAATGCTCTGCATGGAGCTACTCTAGCTAATTGCTCCCACTTTTAATATGTATCTAGATTGAGACTTAGAGTCATCCGGATCTGTGTCAAAGTTCGCATCGACATTACCCTTTAGGACGAACTTTTTGTCACCTCCATAACCGAGAAATATGCCCTTATTCCACTTAGGATAATTTTGACCGCTGTCCAGTGATCCACTACTGGATCACTATTGTACCCTGATACGTCTCCAACGTATCTATAATTTTTGATTTTTCCATGCTATTATATTATCTGTTTTGGATGTTTAATGGGCTTTAATATACCTTTTTATATTATTTTTGGGACTAACCTATTAACCAAAGGCCCAATGCAAATTGCTGTTTTTTGCCTATTTCAGTGTTCCACAGAAAAGGAATATCAAACGGAATCCAAATGGAATGAAATCTTCGGTAGAGTTATTTTCGGAACAAACATGATCCAGGAGACTTGGAGTGGATGTCAAGAAAGAAGCGAGGAGGCCACGAGGCCGGAGGGCGCGCCCAACGGGGTAGGCGCACCCCCACCCTCGTGGGCCCCTCGCAGCTCCACCGACGTACTTCTTCCTCCTATATATACCCATATACCCCCGAAAACATCCAGGAGAACCACGCAACCCTATTTCCACCGCCGCAACCTTCTGTACCCGTGAGATCCCATCTTGTGGCCTTTTCCGGTGCTCCGCCGGAGGGGGTATCGATCATGGAGGGCTTCTACATCAACACCATAGCCTCTTCGATGATGTGTGAATAGTTACCACAGACCTTCGGGTCCATAGTTATTAGCTAGATGGCTTCTTCTCTCTCTTTGGATCTCAATACAAAGTTCTCCTTGATTCTCTTGGAGATCTATTCGATGTAATTATTTTTGCGGTGTGTTTGTCGAGATCCGATGAATTGTGGGTTTATGATCAAGATTATCTATGAACAATATATTGATTCTTCTCTGAAATCTTGTATGCATGATTTAATATCTTTGCAAGTTTCTTCGAATTATCAGTTTGGTTTGGCCTACTAGATCGATCTTTCTCGCAATGGGAGAAGTGCTTAGCTTTGGGTTCAATCTTGCGGTGTCCTTTCGCAGTGACAGCAGGGGCAGCAAGGCATGTATTATATTGTTGCCATCGAGGATAAAAAGATGGGGTTTATATCATATTGCTTGAGTTTATCCCTCTACATCATGTCATCTTGCCTAATGCGTTACTCTATTCTTATGAACTTAATACTCTAGATGCATGCTGTATAGCGGTCGATGTTTGGAGTAATAGTAGTAGATGCAGAATCGTTTCGGTCTACTTGTGGCGGACGTGATGCCTATATACATGATCATGCCTAGATATTCTCATAACTACGCGCTTTTCTATCAATTGCTCGATAGTAATTTGTTCACCCACTGTAGAATTTGCTATCTTGAGAGAAGCCACTAGTGAAACCTATGGCCCACGGGTCTATCTTCCATCATATTATTTTCCTATAAATTTGCTATTTCTATTTTTGCAATCTTTATTTTCCAATCTATACAACAAAAATACCAAAAATATTTATCTTATTATCTCTATCAGATCTCACTCTTGTAAATGACCATGAAGGGATTGACAACCCCTTTATCGCGTTGGTTGCGAGGTTCTTGTTTGTTTGTGCAGGTACTAGGTGACTTGTGTGCTATCTCCTACTAGATTGATACCTTGGTTCTCAAAACCGAGGGAAATACTTACGCTACTGTGCTGCATCACCCTTTCCTATTCAAGGGAAAACCAACGCAAGCTCAAGTGGTAGCAAGAAGGATTTCTGGCGCCGTTGCCGAGGAGGTTGCATCAAGTCAAGACATACCAAGTACCCATCACAAACTCTTATCCCTCTCATTACATTATTTGCCAATTTTCCTCTCATTTTCCTCTCCCCCACTTCACCCTTGTCGTTTTATTCGCCATATTTTCCGTTTGCCTCTTTTTCATTCGTATCTTTTTACTTGCTTGTTGCTTGCTTGTGTGTTCGATTGTTTGTCACGATGGCTCAAGATAATACTAAATTGTGTGACTTTTCCAGTACCAGCAATAATGACTTTATTAGCACTCTGATTGCTCCTCTTACCGATGATGAATATTGTGAAATTAATACCGCTTTGCTAAATTTTGTCATGACAGATCCGTTTTCTGGCCTTCCTAGTGAAGATGCCGCTACCCATCTAAACAACTTTGTTGATTTGTATGATATGCAAAATAATAAAGTTGTGGATAATGATATTGTTAAATTGAAGCTATTTCCGTTTTCGCTTAGAATCGTGCTAAAACTTGGTTTTCGTCTTTGCCTAAAAATAGTATTGATTCATGGAATAAGTGCAAAGATGCTTTTATCTCTAAGTATTTTCCTCCTGCTAAGATCATCTCTCTTAGAAACGATATCATGAATTTTAAGCAACTTCATCATGAGCATGTTGCACAAGCTTGATAGAGGATGAAATTAATGATACGTAATTGCCCTACTCATGGTTTTAATTTGTGGATGATCATACAATTTTTTTTCTGCTGGATTGAATTTTGCTTCTAGAAATCTTTTAGATTCGCCGCGGGAGGCACTTTTATGGAAATCACTTTAGGAGAAGCTACTAAACTCCTAGATAATATTATGGTTAATTATTCTCAATGGCACACCGAAAGATCTACTAGTAAAAGGTTCATGCTATAGAAGAAATTAATGTTTTGAGTGGAAAGATGGATGAACTTATGAAATTGTTTGCTAATAAGAGTGTTTCTTCTGATCCTAATGATATGCCTTTGTCTACCTTGATTGATAATAATAATGAATCTATGGATGTGAATTTTCTTGGTAGGAACAATTTTGGTAACAACACGTATAGAGGAAACTTTAATCCTAGGCCGTTTCCTAGTAATTCCTATAATAATTATGGTAATTCTTACAACAACTCTTATGGAATTTTAATAAATTCCCTATGATTTTTAGACTAGTGTTAAATAATTTATGATTTCACAAAAGAATTTCAATGCTTTGCTTGAAGAAAAATTGCCTAAGATTGATGAGTTGGCTAGGAACATGGATAGAATTTCTCTTGATGTTGATTCTTTGAAACTTAGATCTATTCCACCTAAGCATGATATCAATGAGTCTCTCAATGCCATGATAATTTCCATTGATGAGTGCAAAGAAAGAACCGCTAGGATGCGTGCAAATAAAGATTGCTTTATAAAAGCGTTTTCTTCTAGTTTCCATGATAGTAAGGATGAAGATCTAAAAGTGATTAATGTGTATCCAATTAAATCTTTGTTTTGCAATATGAATCTTGATAATGATGGGACTGCAGATGAGTCAACTTTAGCTAAAAGGCGTCCCAATGATTCGGAGTTTTTGGTTCTTGATGAAACATTGGTAAAAGTGGGATCGATGAGGTCAAAACTTTGCATAGCAATGAACCCACTATTTTGGATTTCAAGGAATTTAATTATGATAATTTATCTTTGATAGATTGTATTTCCTTGTTGCAATTCGTACTAAATTTTCCTCATGCTTATAGTCAAAATAAAGCTTTTACCAAACATATCATTGATTGTTCAATGAAATCTTATGAGGAAAAGCTTGAATTAGAAGTTTCTATCCCTAGAAAAATTTATGATGAGTGGGAACCTACTATTAAAATTAAAATTAAAGATCATGAATGCTTTGCTTTATGTGATTTGGGTGCTAGTGTTTCCACGATTCCAAAAACTTTGTGTGATGTGTTAGGTTTCCGTGAATTCGATGATTGTTCTTTAAATTTGTATCTTGCGGATTCCACTATTAAGAAACCTATGGGAAGGATTAATTATGTTCTTATTGTTGAAAATATGAATTATGTGCCCGTAGATTTCATTGTTGTTGATATAGATTGCAATCCTACATGTTCCATTATTCTTGGTAGACCTTTCCTTAGAACGACTAGTGTAATTATTGATATGAAAGAATGGAACATTAGATTCCAATTCCCGTTAAGGAAAGGCATGGAACACTTTCCTAGAAAGAAAATTAAATTACCTTATGAATCTATTATGAGAGCCACTTATGGATTGCATACCAAAGATGATAATACCTAGATCTATTCTCGTTTTTATGCCTAGCTAGGGGCGTTAAACGATAGCGCTTGTTGGGAGGCAACCCAATTTTATTTTTGTTCTGTTTAGTAATAAATAATTCATCAAGCTTCTATTTATATGTGGTTTTATTCTTTCAATTAGTGTTTGTGCGAATTAGAACCTTTGGGAAGACTTGGGGGAAGTTTATGTGATCTTGTTGTAAAAAACAGAAACTTTAGCGCTCACGAGATTTGCTGCCATTTTTTTTACTGGAAAGTGCAATTAGGTTGATTATTTTTGCAGATGATTAATAGAAAAATTCGTCACGTCCACCAATTTATTTTGGGAAAATTTTGTTTTTGCCACTCTAGATTTTGCCAATTTTTCTTATGCCACTCTAGATTTTAACATTTCACTTTTGCCACTCTTAGATTTTGACAATTATCACAATTGCCATTCTGTGGCAAAAGAAAAATAATTTTATTTCATTTTTGCCACTCTTAGCTTTTGACAATTATCACAATTGCCACTCTCAACATTTTGCTTTTGCCACGGGAATGGCAATTGTGATAATTGTCAAAAACTAAGAATGGCAAAAGTGAAATGTCAAAATCTAGAGTAGCATAAGGAAAATCGGCAAAATCTAGAGTGGCAAAAACAAAAAATTCCCATTTATTTTACAATTTTTGGGGTTATATAGGTATTCGAAACCTACAGATTACTACAGACTATTCTGTTTTTGACAGATTGTGTTTTTCTTGTGTTGTTTGCTTATTTTGATGAATCTATAGCTAGTTTCGGGGGGTATGAACCATAGAGAAGTTGGAATACAGTAGGTTTAACACCAATATAAATAAAGAATGAGTTCATTACAGTACCTTGAAGTGGTGGTTTGTTTTCTTATACTAACGGAGCTCATGAGAATTTCTGTTGAAGTTTTGTGTTGTGAAGTTTTCTAGTTTTGGGTAAAGATTTGATGGATTTTGGAACAAGAAGTGGCAAGAGCCTAAGCTTGGGGATTCCCAAGGAACCCCAAGGTAAAATTCAAGGACAACCAAAAGCCTAAGCTTGGGAGGCCCTGGAAGGCATCCCCTCTTTCGTCTTCATCCATCGGTAATTTTACTTGAGGCTATATTTTTATTCACCACATGATATGTGTTTTGCTTGGAGCATCTTGTATGATTTGAGTCTTTGCTTTTTAGTTTACCACAATCATCCTTGCTGCACACCTTTTGGGACAGACACACATGAATCGGAATTTATTAGAATACTCTATGTGCTTCACTTATATCTTTTGAGCTAGATAATTTTTCTCTAGTGCTTCACTTATATCTTTTTAGAGCACGGTGGTGGTTTTATTTTATAGAAATTATTGATCTCTGATTCTTCACTTATATTATTTTGAGAGTCCTTTAGAACAACATGGTAATTTTATTTGGTTATAAAATTAGTCCTAATATGATAGGCATCCAGGATGGGTATAATAAAAACTATCATAAAAGGTGCATTGAGTACTATGAGAAGTTTGATACTTGATGATTGTTTTGAGATATGAAGATGGTGATATTAGAGTCATGCTAGTTGAGTACTTGTGAATTTGAGAAATACTTGTGTTAAAGTTTGTGATTCCCGTAGCATGCATGTATGGTGAACCGTTATGTGATGAAGTCAGAGCATGATTTATTTATTGATTGTCTTCCTTATGAGTGGCGGTCGGGGATGAGCGATGGTCTTTTCCTACCAATCTATCCCCCTAGGAGCATGCGCGTAGTACTTTGTTTCGCTAACTAATAAATTTTTGCAATAAGTATGTGAGTCCTATATGACTAATGTTGAGTCCATGGATTATACGCACTCTCACCCTTCCACCATTGCTAGCCTCTCTAGTACCGCGCAACTTTCGCCAGTACCATAAACCCACCATATAATTTCCTCAAAAAGCCATCGTAACTACCTATTATGGCATTTCCATAGCCATTCCAAGATATATTGCCATGCAACCTACCACCATTCTGTTTACTATGACACGCTTCATCACTGTCATATTTCTTTGCATGATCATGTAGTTGACATCGTATTTGTGGCAAAGCCACCTTCACAATTCTTTCATACATGTCACTCATGAGTCATTGCACATCCCGGTACACCGCCGGAGGCATTCACATAGAGTCATATTTTGTTCTAAGTATCGAGTTGTAAATCTTGAGTTGTAAGTAAAGAAAAGTGTGATGATCATCATTATTAGGGCATTGTCCCAAGTGAGGAAAGGATTATGGAGACTATGATTCCCCCACAAGTCGGGATGAGACTCCGGATGAAAAAAATGAAAAATGAGAGAAAAAGAGAGAAGGGACAATGTTACTATCCTTTTACCACACTTGTGCTTCAAAGTAGCACCATGATCTTCATCATAGAGGGTCTCCTATTTTGTCACCTTCATATACTAGTGGGAATTTTACTTTATAGAACTTGGCTTGTATATCCCAATGATGGGCTTCCTCAAAATGCCCTAGGTCTTCGTGAGAAAGCGAGTTGGATGCACACCCACTTAGTTTTTTTTGAGCTTTCATACACTTATAGCTCTAGTGCATCCGTTGCATGGCAATACCTACTCACTCACATTGATATCTATTGATGGGCATCTCCATAGCCCGTTGATACGCCTAGTTGATGTGAGACTATCTTCTCCTTTTTGTCTTCTCCACAACCACCATTCTATTCCAGCTATAGTGCAATGTTCATGGCTCACGCTCATATATTGCGTGAAAATTGAAAAAGTTCGAGAACATCAAAAGTATGAAACAATTGCTTGGCTTGTCATCGGGGTTGTGCATGATTTAAATATTTTGTGTAGTGAAGATGGATCATAGCCAGACTATATGATTTTGTAGGGATAACTTTCTTTGGCCATGTTATTTTGAGAAGACATGATTGCTTTATTAGTATGCTTGAAGTATTATTATTCTTATGTTAACATTAATCTTTTGTCTTGAATCTTTCGGATCTAAACATTCATCCCACAATAAAGAAAATTACATTGAGAATTATGCAAGGTAGCATTCCACATCAAAAATTCTGTTTTTATCATTTACCTACTCGAGGACGAGCAGGAATTAAGCTTGGGGATGCTTGATATGTCTCCAACATATCTATAATTTTTGATTGTTCCATGCTATTATATTATCTGTTTTGGATGTTTAATGGGCTTTAATTTATCTTTTTATATTATTTTTGGGACTAACCTACTAACCAAAAAGCCCAGTGCAAATTGTTGTTTTTTTGCCTATTTCAGTGTTTCACAGAAAAGGAATATCAAGCGGAATCCAAATGGAATGAAACCTTCAGGAGAGTTATTTTTGGAACAAACGTGATCCAGGAGACTTGGAGTGACCATCAAGAAAGAAGCAAGGAGGCCACGAGGCAAGGGGCGCGCCTAGGGGGGGGGGTGAGGGAGTCCTGGATTAGGGGGTCCTCGGATAGCCGCACTATATACTTTGCCCGGACTGTTGTGTCCGGATGGGACTCTGTGGAAGGCAAGCTTGGCAATACAGATATGTAGATCTCCTCCCTTGTAACCGACTCTATGTAACCCTAGCTCCCTCCGGTGTCTATATAAACCGGAGGGTTTAGTCCGTAGGACAACAACAATCATACCATAGGCTAGCTTCTAGGGTTTAGCCTCTGCGATCTCGTGGTAGATCAACTCTTGTAATACTCACATCATCAAGATCAATCAAGCAGGAAGTAGGGTATTACCTCCATCGAGAGGGCCCAAACCTGGGTAAACATTGTGTCCCCCGCCTCCTGTTACCATCCGCCTTAGACGCACAGTTTGGGACCCCCTACCAGAGATCCACCGGTTTTGACACCAACATTGGTGCTTTCATTGAGAGTTCCACTGTGTCATCATCATAAGGCTTGATGGCTCCTTCGATCATCGGCAACGATGCGATCCAGGGTGAGGCTTTCCTCCCCGGACAGATCTTCGTATTCGGTGGCTTCGTACTACGGGCTAACTCGCTCGGCCATCTGGAGCAGATCGAGAGCTACACCCCTGGCCATCAGGTCATGTTTGGAAGCTTGAACTATACCACCGACATCCGCGGAGACTTGATCTTTGACGGATTCGAACCCATGTCAGGTACGCCGCACAGTCACGATGAGCATGATTTAGCCCTACCATCAGACAGTGTTCGGGAGATCATACCTGTAACTACTCCGGCCCTTAATCCGGAACTGATCACGCCGTCCAAGGACGGGTGGATGGACCCCGCCACGGAGGCCGCACACTCAGCGACGATAGAGCCGAATACTGACTTCACCTCCTATGAGACCTGTGTTGCCAGACACTTGGATTCGTCTCCGGCCATAGACTCCGAACCGCTCGCGTCCGTGCCCACCCAATCTGATTGGGCACCGATCATGGAGTTCACCTCCGCGGATATCTTTCAGCACTCGCCCCTAGGCGACGTACTGAACTCATTATGGTCTCTCTCCTTGTCAGGAGACCCTTGGCCGAACTATGTCCGGCTCGAGTGGGAAGCGGACGGCGAAGAAATTCGTTCCCCACCCACCACCCACTTAGTAGCCACTATCGACGACTTAACCGACATGCTCGATTTTGACTCCGAAGACATCGACGGTATGGACGACGATGCGGGAGACAAACAGGAACCACCGCCCACAGGGCGATGGACTGCCACCTCATCGTATGATATATACATGGTGGATACCCCCAAATAAAGCGATGTCAATAAGGCAACAGAGGATAATCCCCCCGAGAAGCGATTCATGAACTGGCGTCGTCGGCGCCACTCTAAGCCCCGCCATGGCAAAAACAGCAATACTGGCACAGGGGACAATAACGCTACAAATAGTGCCAAAGACGAAGACAATCCCCTCCAGCCAGGCTTCGAGCAGGAGGATGGGCAAGCCAGCCCTAAGGAACAGGTAGAAGATGGAGAATCAGAGGATGACAATTACATGCCTCTTTCCGAAGACGAGGTGAGCCTCGGCGACGAAGAATTTATCGTGCCCGAGGATCCCGTCGAACAGGAGCGCTTTAAGCGCCAGCTTATTGCCACAACAAAAAGCCTGAAGAAAAAGCAACAACAAATTCAAGATGAACAAGATCTGCTAGCGGATAGATGGATTGAGGTCTTGGCGGCCGAGGAACACGAACTCGAGCGCCCAATCAAAAGTTTGCCAAAGCGCAGGTTGCTACCCCAACTTGAAGAGGAAGCATTAAAGCCCGCGCTTCCAGCGTATGTTGCGGCAAACCGGCCACCTCGTGGCCGGGACAAAGTGGCATATAAGCCCAAAGTCCAGCCCGCACCCCGTCACCAGTCAAAAAAAAAACCAGCAAGGCCCGGGGTAACACGCAGGACCTGCGAGACGTATTGGAAAACAAAGCAGGACACAAAAGGCTGATCTTCGGATCACGAGGGTGCACCCCAACACATGACTACGACCGTCATGACGGATATACCAAAAGCAAATCCGGCCGGGACGAACACAGCAGACAAGACTCATACGAACTACGTCGTGACATAGCCCGGCACAGAGGCGCCGCACAACCCCTATGCTTCACTGATGGAGTAATGGATCATGAATTCCCAGAAGGGTTTAAACCCGTGAACATTGAATCATATGATGGTACTACTGACCCCGCGATATGGATCGAGGATTTCTTCCTCCACATTCACATGGCCCGCGGGGATGATCTACACGCCATCAAGTATCTCCCGTTGAAACTCACAGGACCGGCTCGGCAATGGCTGAATAGCTTGCCAGCAAACTCCATCAGAAGTTGGGAGAACCTGGCAGACGCATTCTTGGATAACTTCTAGGGCACATATATGCGACCACCTGATGCTGATGATTTGAGTCACATAACACAACAGCCCAGAGAGTCAGCCAGCAAATTCTGGACCCGGTTCCTAACCAAAAAGAACCAAATTCTGGACTGTCCGGATGCCGAAGCCCTAGCGGCCTTTAAACACAACATCCGTGATGAGTGGCTCGCCCGACATCTCGGCCAAGAGAAGCCAAAGTCCATGGCAGCCCTCATGACAGTCATGACCCGCTTCTGCGCGGGCGAGGATAGCTGGTTGGCTCATAGCAACAACAACACAAGCAATACTGGCAAATAAGAGGCCAGAGATAGCAATGGCAAACCCTGGCACACCAAACACAAACGCCGCAAAACATGGTGAAAGCGCCGAAGACACGACAGTCAATGCCAGATTTAATAGCTCTAAGTCCGGTCAGCGGACAGGGCCACTCAAAAATGACAATTCGGGTCCGTCTAGTTTGGACCGCATACTCGACCGTCCATGCCAAATTCATGGCAAACCAGGAACACCAACCAATCATACCAATAGAGAATGTTGGGTCTTCAAACAAGCTGTCAGTTTAGGCGCCAAAAACAAAGATAAGGGGCCTCAAAGCGATGACAACGATGAGGAGCCCAGATCACCGAATAGAGGAGGACAAAAGAAATCTCTCCAGCAAATCCAAACGGTGAATATGGTAAACGCCACCCACACTCCCAACCCATACCGGATGCACACCCTTAGGGATGTCGACCTAACGAAACCAGTGAGCCCGCAATACAAACTAGGGCCGATCACCTTCAACCAAATGGATCGTCTGGTCAACACCAGTCACGGCAATCCAGCCGCACTAGTCCTCAACCCAATAATGGACGGGTTCCACCTCACACGAGTCCTTATGGACGGAGGCAGCAGTCTAAATCTGCTTTACCAGGACACAGTGCGCAAGATGGCATCGATCATTCGATGATCAAACCCACTAAAGCCACCTTTAGAGGTATTATACCAGGCATGGAGGCCAGCTGTACCGGCTCCATCGCCCTCGAGGTAGTCTTCGGATCACCAGACAATTACCGTGCCGAAGAGTTAATCTTTGACATCGTCCCCTTTCGCAGTGATTATCAGGCACTGCTCGGGCGAACTGCGTTCGCTCGATTCAACGCGGTGCCACATTATGCCTACCGTAAACTCAAGATGCCCGGTTCGCGCAGCGTCATCACGGTTAATGGCGAGGCCGAACTCTCCCTCGGTACCATAGAGTACACCGCCGCTTTAACAGTAGAAGCAATGGAGGGCACCTTTCAGTCAAATCTTGAGTCGACGGCTAAAACCCTGGACACATTGAAAGTAGTCCGAACTACTTCACAGCAGGATAGCCCGGATCATCCAAGGCTCAACTAAACATTCCGGCGAAGTCCAGAACATTCCACATATCGCGGCTCAACCGCTCTCCAGCCCACAAATATTTCTTACATTTCCTTTGCAGGCTCACCTTTGCGCAGACCGGGAACGGTGACATGGTAACAGCTTGAACACACAAGGGAATCTTTAGATATTCCTCACGACGTCCATCCGACTATACTCCGGACCTGCACACATCTTCTTCCTCCCCAGCCCAGCAGGTTCCACAGTCATATTCCCCTTTTTATCACATTACCTGTACTCATACGCTTCGACGTATTATTCAAATACAACATGTGGATTTATATGACGCTTATTTGTTGTTATTTCTAATTAAAACTCTTTTGTTAAGTGGCATCCGTACACTGCGATATGACTTTGCCAGGGGCTTCATTTTACCCATAATATGGCAATAAAGCCTGAACACCTTCACGGAAGTTTGGCACCCCGAACTTATAGCATTATATGCATCAGCTCCGAATCATGTCTTGGGTCAAATGTTGGGTTTGCCTGGCTCCCATGTTTTGCTGCCTTACGTTCCGCTATATCGGCTAAGGCGGCACAGGGAGAACTACTGCGATTGTGTTGCGGTTCTTCCGGACGAGCACCTCAGTAGAGAAAGCCGAAAACTGATTTTCATGATACCGCAAGAGCTGGTCAGCTGTTCGAGAGGTTGTAAAATCTTTAAGGATTTCTCCCGCATAATGCCATAACCAATGCAGGATGCGATGGATCGGTTCTTCTTCCGATCAGGTGCCTATAGGGCCCCTCGTGCGGTCTTCCGAACACCAGAGGCTGTTCCTACCTTACTAATGCTCCTATGGCTAAGTGAGAATGATAAAGCCCTATAGTCTGATTGCCTGGTTCGCTGTGCTGAACACCTCCTCCAAAGGACCCAACACTGGGGTAAAGAGTGATCAGGTTTATCCCGAACACCCCTGTATTTCTTACGAGGGGGCAGAAGCCGACGACTGGCCAATTCTCAGGTTTAATATATAAAATGCCTTGTTCACACATTACAAAGGACAACACGACTATATTCATGGAAATACAATGTTCTTGGTGCATTGCTCCACCGCAAGGCAGGATCCTTTCAGGATACTTTCATACAATTCGGGCTTGCAGTGCTCCTTTTCCTCTGGCGGTCCGTCGGTCATCAGCTTTTTAGCATCCATCTTCCCCCAGTGCACCTTTGCGCGGGCAAAGGCCATTCGTGCACCTTCTATGCAGACCGACCACTTGATGACATCAAGTCGAGGGCATGCACTAACAAGCCTACCTGGAATCGGCTCGGCGGGCCATAGCCGGATAATCAAATCCTTCATGGCTAGTTCGGCCGCCTTATGCAGTTCGATCAGCTGTTTCAGTTGATCGGCAAAAGGCACCAGATAATTCGGTGCCAGATACTGCGACCAGAAGAGCTTATCCACAGTATTCCCCTCTTCGGCTCGGTAGAATTGGGCGGCATCCGATATGCTGCGAGGAAGTTCCGCAAATACCCCTGGAGAAATCCGAACTTAAAATTATAAAGCATAATTTTCTCTTGAAATACTTGCTTTACATGGAAAAAGAACTTACCCGCCATGATCTCCCTCGCCTCTTGGATCTCCTGCAGGGCATCTTGGGTTTTCCCACGGGCATCGCACACGGCCTGATGAGCCCTGGTGAGTTCGGATTCTTTCTCCGTTAAACTCTGCTCCAGGGTATCACATTTTTTCATGGCCTCTTGGAGCTCTCGCCTAGCTTCCACAACCTTGGCCTCGTGCTTCTTACGAAGAGCCTGCTCTACGGCTGCCTTTTCCTCGGCCTCAGCAACAGCCTTCTTCAGAGCCTTGACTTCAGTCATCACCCCTGGCGCAAATCATGACACGTATTCTATCATACTGAAAATTCGTTCGCACTGAACACAAACAAGATTTGTGCATACCTTGTTGATCTTCCAACTGCCTTTTTAACTGTCCAAGCTTTGCTTCGGCCCGCTCCAGACTTTGATTCAGTCCAGAAACCTCCGCGGTATGAGCGGAAGTAGCCGCTACATATGCCTGCTTACAAAAGAAGAGAGATAGATGTCATCAAATGAGTCTTCCTTGGAAAAATATATTTGATCCTCTGTCCGATTCTTTCATTCACCGGACAGTGTATCAGGGGCTACTATCCATACTATGAAACTCTTCGAAACTGTATTAAACATACCTCAAAACCTCTCATAAGGTCGATACAGGCTTCATTCAGTCCATTTTCAGTGGACTGAATCTTCTCAATCGCCGCACCCATAAGGGCACGGTGTTCATCGACGATGGAGGCACTCTTCAGCGCCGCCAATAAAGCACCCGGCGCCTCCGGTTGGACAGAGGTTGCCGGTAGAACAGGGACGCCCTCTCCAGCCGAGGAAGGCCACCTGCTTGATTCCGGAGCCATATTGGTCTCCGAAACTGTGTCCGGCTGGGGGCCGAATTCAGGATGGTCCCCGCTGTCGACACCTGTGGGGATCTTCTCCCCCATGTCTCCGGCCCCTGAAGTTTGACCTCTAGGCGCCGCCTTCATGATTTTCTCTGCCCCTCCTTGGACGGAGTCCCTCTGGGACGAAGCATCGGTGTTGATCACATGTTCGGGGGGAGGGGCCTTCGGAGGCGTCCCACTCTCCATATCATCCGAGCTCAGCAAATCCTCGGACGAGGATTGTTCGGAATGGGACCCTGCCGGACTACAGAAAATATGGCTCAGGTTAAAATACTATGCCAGGATGGGTCCGGACACATGAACGTGTTCAGATTTTATATACTTACGAGTTCACTAGGGGCTGGGCCCTAGGATCCCACACCGGGCTGCTATCGGCGACAGTAGTGGACTCTTCCAGAAGAAGAGTTTTTACCCTTTTAGGCGACTCGGCCTCCAAGTGTATGGAGCCCGTCCTCTTCTTTCTCCCCCTACTAGGGATTCGTCTTCCTCCTCCTCGTCCTCTTCGGAGGCGGGTCGAGCATGGTGACGAAGGCCTCCCCGGGTCTTTTTGGCCTCCTTTTCGGTCTTCTTCTCCGGCACCTTGTAAGGCGTCGGGTCCAACATCTTCGTCAGAAGTGGGCCGACCGGTTCTTCGGGCAGTGGGGCCAGACATTGGATCCACCCCGCCTTCTTCATCCAGCCCTAGGAGAGTTGTGTAAAACACATTAAGCATTTCCCTTGAGTTATGCGAATAAAACGTATGGTAACTTACCGAGCTTGTAGGGCGGGACAGTTGGTACACGCGGTCCTCGGCCGAGTCCGGCCATGATTTGCCGGGCTTAAAAAGCACCTTCCAGATGTCTTCATGCGAGGAGCCAAAGAGCTCTCGCAGGGTCTGGTGCTTGGCCGGATCGAACTCCCATAGATTTCAAGTCCGGTGTTGACAAGGTAGGATCCGACGGACTAACATCACCTGGACTACATTGACAAGTTTGATATTCTTGTCTTCCATATCCTTGATGTGCGTCTGGAGCGCCAACAGTTCGTCAGACGAAGACCAGTCCAGGCCCTTCTTGAGCCCGGACGTGAGCCACAAAGGGGATCCGGATCGGAACTCGGGAGCAGCGGCCCACTTCGTGCCGCATGGCTCAGTAATGTAAAACCACTCCTGTTGCCACTCCCTGACGGAATCATTGAAGGTACCTGTTGGCCATGTGACGTTGGGCATCTTTCTCACCATACCGCCCCCGCACTTAGCGTGCTCACTGCCCACTACCTTGGGCTTCACATTAAAGATCTTTAGCCATAAGCCGAAGTGTGGCGGGATGTGGAGAAAAGCCTCACACACGACAATGAATGTCGAGATGTTGAGGAAGGAATTGGGGGATAGATCATGAAAATCGATCCCGTAATAATACATGATGCCACGAACAAATGGTGGAGGGGAAACCCTAGCCCGCGGATAAAATGAGGGAGGAATATGACCCTTTCGTGGGGTTCCGGGGTAGGGACGATCTGTCCCGCCGTCGGGAGACGGTGGCCGATTTTCTGGGCTAGATACCCGGCCTCCCGAAGTTTCTTGATGTCCTTCTTTCGGACGGTAGAGGCCATCCACTTGCCTCCCGCTCCAGACATATTTGGAGTGGTTCTTTGGAGAAAATGCGAACTTTGGCGCTGGAGCTCGAGTGCGCAAGAATGGATGGGCAGGAGAGAAGAAGCCGTGTGTAAAAAGGTGGAGCCCTTACCCCTTTATAAGGGCGGAAGAAACTATGCACCTCCCCACTTGCCTGGTAAAACTCGCTTATTCCCCAAGTGTCGTGATTGATGGCATGGTTGGGTTACCCACACCCATATTGATGAGAATCCTGTGATAAGGGGACACGATCTCTGCTTCGACAAGACGTACCAAGAAAACCGTCTCACAATATGTGCAGTAGCTGGTTGAGAAAAACGGTTCGAATAATAACCGAGGCCATGTCGTGATGTCATGTTATGAAAAGTTGTCAGTAGATTAGATTTGTGGTAATATTATACTCTCTACGGTGGTATGTGGAACTTGTTTTGCAGAGCCGGACACTATCCTTGTGTTCAAAATCTTCTATGGAGTATTCGGAGGAGGAACCCTCCTTGCAATGCCAAAGACAATCTGCGCGCCAGACTCGTTGTCATTGAAGCCTGGTTCAGGGGCTACTGAGGGAGTCCTGGATTAGGGGGTCCTCGGACAACCGGACTATATACTTTGGCCGGACTGTTGGACTATGAAGATACAAGATTGAAGACTTCGTCCCGTGTCCGGATGGGACTCTCCTTTGCGTGGAAGGAAAGCTTGGCAATTCGGATATGTAGATCTCCTCCCTTGTAACCGACTCTATGTAACCCTAGCTCCCTCCGGTGTCTATATAAACCGGAGGGTTTAGTCCGTAGGACAACAATAATCGTACCATAGGCTAGCTTCTAGGGTTTAGCCTCTCCGATCTCGTGGTAGATAAACTCTTGTAATACTCACATCATCAAGATCAATCAAGCAGGAAGTAGGGTATTACCTCCATCGAGAGGGCCCGAACCTGGGTAAACATTGTGTCCCCCGCCTCCTTTCACCATCCGCCTTAGACACACAGATCAGGACCCCCTACCCGAGATCCACCGGTTTTGACACCGACAGGGGGGCAGGCGCGCCCCCACCCCCGTGGGCCCCTCGCAGCTCCACCGACGTACTTCTTCCTCCTATATATACCCATACACCCCAAAAACATCTAGGAGCACCACGAAACCCTATTTACACCGCCGCAACCTTCTGTACCCGTGAGATCCCATCTTGGGCCCTTTTCCGGTGCTCCGCCGGAGGGGGAATCTATTACGGTTGGCTTCTACATCAACACCATAGCCTCTCCGATGATGTGTGAGTATTTTACCATAGACCTTCGGGTCCATAGTTATTAGCAAGATGGCTTCTTCTCTCTCTTTGGATCTCAATACAAAGTTCTCCTCGATCTTTTTGGAGATCTATTCGATGTAACTCTTTTTGTGGTGTATTTGTCGAGATCCGATGAATTGTGGGTTTATGATCAAGATTATATATGAATAATAATTGATTCTTCTATGAAATCTTTTATGCATGATTTAAATATCTTTGCAAGTCTCTTCGAATTATCAGTTTGGTTTGGCCAACTAGATTGATCGTTCTTGCAATGGGAGAAGTGCTTAGCTTTGGGTTCAATCTTGCGGTGTCCTATCCCAGTGACAGCAGGGGCAGCAAGGCATGTATTGTATTGTTGCTATCGAGGATAAAAAGATGGGGTTTATATCATATTGCTTGATTTTATCCCTCTACATCATGTCATCTTGACTAATGCGTTACTCTGTTCTTATGAACTTAATACTCTAGATACATGCTGGATAGCGGTCGATGTGTGGAGTAATAGTAGTAGATGCAGAATCGTTTCGGTCTACTTGTCTCAGACGTGATGCCTTTATACATGATCATGCCTAGATATTCTCACAACTATTCGCTTTTCTATCAATTGCTCGACAGTAATTTGTTCACCCACCATAGAAATTGCTATCTTGGGAGAAGCCACTAGTGAAACCTATGGCCCCCGGGTCTATCATCCATCATATTATTTTCCTATCAATTTGCTATTTCTATTTTTGCAATCTTTATTTTCCAATCTATACAACAAAAATACTATCGGTGTCAAAACCGGCGGATCTCGGGTAGGGGGTCCCGAACTGTGCGTCTAAGGCGGATGGTAACAGGAGGCGGGGGACACAATGTTTACCCAGGTTCGGGCCCTCTCGATGGAGGTAATACCCTACTTCCTGCTTGATTGATCTTGATGATGTGAGTATTACAAGAGTTGATCTACCACGAGATCGGAGAGGCTAAACCCTAGAAGCTAGCCTATGGTATGATTGTTGTCCTATGGACTAAACTCTCCGGTTTATATAGACACCGAAGGGGCTAGGGTTACACAGAGTCGGTTACAAGAGAGGAGATCTACATATCCGAATCGTCAAGCTTGCATTCCACGCAAAGGAGAGTCCCATCCGGACACGGGACAAAGTCTTTAATCTTGTATCTTCATAGTCCAACAGTCCGGCCAAATTATATAGTCCGGCTGTCCGAGGACCCCCTAATCCAGGACTCCCTCAGTAGCCCTCGAACCAGGCTTCAATGACGATGAGTCCGGTGCGTAGATTGTCTTCGGCATTGCAAGGTGGGTTCTCCTCCAAATCCTGAGTACCTGTCGTAACGAGTCATGTCCGGCCTCCCATGAATGTTGCACTCCTCGGCTTCTATACCTTAATAATGGTTAGCTTCCACGTGTCGAGCGAATGCGTGAGGTTGGGGTGTTTTTACATTTACCACCCTAACCAGGTAGGTGAATCGTCTATTTAAACAGTCGGGGATCTTCAGATCTAGATCACACCACCTTCCCATAGCGAGTATCCATCGGAGCGTGCCCGAAAAAATCCATCCCATCATGGCCGGCCACCGCAGCTCCTCCTCTCGCCCCCGTAGCCCTAAGACAGGTAGTTGGGAGAAGTGTTTTGTTCCCCATAGCCAACTAGTAGAGTTGCAGACCCAGGGGTTTCTCCCTCCTGCATACATGGTCCCCGTCCGAGCCAGACTAGTCATTTATAATGGCAGAGAGCAAGCGGAAAGCTTTCCCAACCCATCCACGGGGGAGCGAGTATGCCTCGTCCCTTATTTATTGACGGGACTCGGATTTCCAATCCATCCATTCCTCCGCGGGCTCCTGGAGTTCTATGGCCTCCAGCTGCATAACTTTACTCCCGCCTCCATATTACACAACGCAGGCTACACTGCCCTTTGCGAGCTTTTTCTGGGCTGCGAAGCTCATTTTGAGCTATGGCAGAGGCTATTCTGCCTCGTGCCTCATACACACAAGGGGTCAATATTTCAAGTGGGCAGAGCCGAAATATGGCGCATCGCCGGGGCGCATCGCCGGGACCGGATACCTGTCCGGTATTCCGAAGAAGACATCCGAAGACTGGCCTTCGGAGTGGTTTATATGGAGGATGTTCCCCTCTCGGACCCTATTCGGATGGGCCTTCTTGAGTTCAACAACGCCCCTTTGAAGAAACGCCGTAGCTGGCACCCTCGGAGCCCCCAGGAGGAAGACAACAGAGAGGTCCTTTACCTGATGAGCCGGATAAATACACTGGCCGAATCAGGACTGACAATAATCGAGGTTATGTCAATATGTATAATGCGGGGGGTGCAGCCACTTGAATATCGGGGACAACCCATGTGGCACTTCAATGGAGAGGACGATGCCACCCACTGCGGCCGTAAAGGTCCAGACTCCGCCGCCACTCTGGCGAAAATACTGTCCTATTTATATAAGGGAGAGGAAGAGGAGTTCATCCGTATTAACCCACGGGATGGATTCTCCATGTACAACCCCCCAAACTGGGTGAGCTGCTGCTTTTTACTCCAAACCTTCCCGCTTTCTTTGTCATAAATATTTACCTTGCTATTTCATAGCAGGAACTACGAAAAGCTGTGAGGGAGATTCACATCCCGTCTCCATATCCAGAGGACCCTAATCGGGCCCTTGATCCCGGACTCGAAGAAGATCCGGACATATTCGTGGAGCACATCGACATGACATTTTATCAGTTAAGCTGCGACGGTGCCTTGGTGGCCATCACCGCCGATTATCTTGGACTGCTCCCTGCTTCGCATGTAAGTGAAAACGGAGTCCCATCTTTCGAGAAGGATCCCCTTTTTCGCACTTCACCCACCGTACACGTATGGTGTCTTGCAGGGAAGGCCCTCGGGACGCATGCCGAAGCCGCAGTGACTCACCAACAAGAGGCACCGAAACCAGGTAGGCTTAAAAGGAAGGCGGTCAGGACTGAGATGCCGTCGCAGAGGTATGAAAAAGAACCCTGCTCTGTGGTTATTGTCTTTAAAATATAATAACGTCTGTGGTTAAAACCAGGAAAAATGCTCGCCGAACCATATCTGGAGAGCCTGCCAGCCATGCCTCCACTAGCCGGGCTCTAGAGTAGGAGTTGGAGGCAGATGCTAACGTGGGGACAACGCCGGATATTCCTCCTACCGAGGATGCGGATAGGCTGTCCGCCACAAATTCCGAAGTGGAGAGTGCCATGAAGCACATGCGTCGCAGGGCTGTACTCCGCGACCCCGGTTTTTCTGAAGAGGCGTTTGATGCCTTCAACTCAGGGGACGCGTACATTCGGGCTGCTCAAACTGGTCTTGCCAGAGCCACGGACCAGTATGTAAAGGATATACAAGTAAGAAAACTGATAATTATATATATACCAGTAGCCCCTGAGACTTGAAACAGTTGGCACACCTGATTTAAGGATCATTATTTGCATAGGTTCTTACTGAGAAGAATACCCGTTTGTCTCAAGAGCTGGAGGAGTGCAAAGCCCAACTACGGGCCACAGTTTCCAAAATGGAGGAGTCCCAGAAGGCCCCATCTAGTAACACTTGTTCCTATGGACGTACCAGTTAATATTTGGCTTGCATGCTAATTTAATCAATAGATTCTGCAGATGATCCCGGAGTGAATCCGAAGGAGCAACACGCTTAACGACAGCTGAAGGCTGGCGAGCGCGTGCTTACACAAGTAAGGCGGGAGAAAAACGATCTCCAAGATGCCAATACCCGGCTGGATGTTGAATTGAAAGATGTTCGGGCCCAGCTGGCTGACTCCGAAAAGGAGAATAAAAGGCTTCAATGTGGCATTTTCAGTAAGTGCTTGAGCAAACTTCTATAGAGTTCAGCGAAGAAACCAGCTAACAGAGCTATATCTGTAGGTATGATGACGGTCCGTCCCGGAGAGAGATGCCCGGGTCTGCGGGAGATCTTTTGCTAGAGCTCTCACAACTGCACGAACAAGTTCGGCAGGTGATGCAGGACCTTGCCCAGGCCTTGTGGCCATTCGCCTCCCTGCCAGGAGGCATGGGGGGGCTTGTAGAGATACTCAAGGGAGCGCGGCGGTGCTTCCTATTATGGAAGATATCTGCCTGTTGACAAGGTGCAAGGGAAGCCTGGGCCATGGTGAAGACTCGATATACCAAGGCTGAATCGAACCATATGGCTGAGGTCAGACCTGTAGGGCCTGACGGGAAAGATATCCCCGTCAGCTTGGTGTATGACCAGGTGAAATTAGCCGCAAAGTATTCCCAACAGGATTGTAGGCTAGACAACCTGTTGGATGGTATAGAAGAAGAATTTAGTCGGTCTAAGTGACCGTGTACTTCGAGTGACATATATTGTCCCTAGCCAGATTGTAAATCATTTGTCATGGCAGACCTTTTCGCTTCGACCTCCGGACCTGACAGTCCGGAGTGTATCCGAATACCCGCTCAGTTATGTAAAAACCGGGGTACGCGTGGAAACCAGGCATAGGGGTCATAAGTGCTTGAACAGACAAGTATCCAACTAGTTATGTTATATTACATGGATAGTAAGAAACATCTCCTAGGGAGAATAGTTCCGTTAAGGGTTCCTTTCCCTGGGTACGCATGCATTAATGTGCATGTCCGAACTGCGACAAGAGACGCAGGATATAAACATATGGGGGTATGCATTCATATAAGTAAAAAAGTCATCCTTTGTTCGCCGACCGAATATTCCCTTAAGAACGCTAGCTTTCGGCTTCACCCAGTCTAAGGTACACGTCCGGCTGACCCGGCAGTAACAATCGTAGAGGTGCTCCCCTTATGCCCTAGCTGAATTAACGGGAACGTAGGGCATAAACACAAGAGCTAGGCAACCCACCTTGGCCAAAACTTAAGTCATATCGATGCATATAATGGCAAAGAAAAGGTGCATGTGTAAAAGTAACACATGTGCGGCAGGCATAGAGCCCGGATCATAATTATATTAAGCTTCTGTATAAGAAGCCCCCAGGTATAATGAGCGCGCTTAGCGCGTACAAATTGTGCAGTCAAGACACATTTTAACCTTTGAAGGCCGCGAAGAAAAGGAAGAAAGACAGAAAAATATAGATAAAAAATATATAAATAATTGACGGAGGTAAGGAGACGAACATAGAGTTCGGCGCTAGGCGTAGAACCTTCGGAGTCTGGCCGCGTTCCATGGGTTTGGCTCGAGTCGATTGTTTGATGCATCCCGCAGACGGTACGCTCCACCGGTCAGAACTTTGTCAATAATAATGGGACCTTCCCATTTGGGTTTGAGCTTGTCCTTTTTCTTCTCTGGTAGGCGTAGAACAAGTTCGCCAACATTATAAGTTTTGGCCCGTACTTCTCTGCTTTGATATCGTCGAGCCTATTGTTGATAGAATGCGGATCGGGCTTTTGCCACGTCATGCTCCTCCTCCAGGGCGTCCAAACTGTCCTGCCGATCTAGCTCGGCTTCTTTTTCTTCGTACATGCGCACACGAGGTGAGTCATGAATGATGTCGCAGGGCAGTACCGCCTTTGCGCCATACACCATAAAGAAAGGTGTGTATCCGGTAGTGCGATTTGGCGTGGTCCACAGCCCCCATAGTACAGAGTCGAGCTGCTTGACCCAATGCATATCTGATTCCTTCAAGGACCGCACTAGTATGGGTTTAATGCCGCTCATTATAAGACCATTTGCTCGTTTGACTTGACCGTTAGTTTGAGGGTGGTAGACGGATGCATAATCGAGCTTAACGCCCATTTTGCTGCACCAAGTTTTTACCTCATCGACTATAAAGTTCGAGCCGTTATCAGTGATGATACTGTGGGGGACACCGTAGCGGTGTACAACCCCGGATATGAAATCTATCACTGGTCCGGATTCGGCCATTTTAACTGGTTTGGCCTCTATCCATTTGGTGAATTTATCCACCATGACCAATAGGTACTTTTTTGTATGGCTTCCTCCTTTAAGAGGTCCGACCATATCAAGCCCCCCCAGACCGCAAAGGGCCAAGTAATGGGGATTGTTTAGAGAGCGGTAGGTGGCATATGGCTTTGGTTTGCAAAGAGCTGGCAACCGACGCAATGTTGAACAAGGTCCTGTGCGTCTGCTCGGGCTGGCGGCCAGTAGAAACCTGTACGGAAGGCCTTACTTACAAGTTCCCGAGCCGTGGCGTGATGGCCGCCGACTCCATCATGAATTTCTGCCAAAAGTTGCCGTCCTTCCTCCTCGGAGATGCACCTTTGCAGTACTCCAGTAGCGCTTTTCTTATAAAGCTCTCCCTCGTGGACCTTGTAGGCTTTGGACCGCCGCACAATGCAACGTGCCTCGTTTTGGTCCTGATGGAGTTCTTGCCTATTTTGGTAAGTCAAGAAGGGTTCTGTCCACAGGGCGATGACAACCATAATCACGTGGGCCGAAGGTGTTATATCGGTGGCGGAGCCTCCGATTACGTCAGAGTGTTCGGGGTCTAGTGTTGTGGCCGGATCCAGACTATTGTTGCCGGTCTCCCCTTCCCACACCACGGATGGCTTAAACAGCCTTTCCAGGAAGATATTAGGTTGGATAGGGTCGCGCTTAGCGCCGATTCGGGCGAGGATATCCGTCGCTTGATTGTTTTCTCGGACCACATGGTGGAATTCGAGCCCCTCAAATCGAGCTGACATTTTGAGGACGGCATTGCTATAAGCCACCATTTTTGGGTCCTTGGCATCAAAATCTCTATTTATTTGAGATATTGCGAGGTTCGAGTCCCCACGCACCTCTAGGCATTGAATGCCCATGGAGACTGCCATCCGGAGACCATGCAACGGGGCCTCATATTTGGCTGCGTTGTTGGAGTCTGTGTATAATATTTGGAGTACGTATTGGACTGTATCTCCAGTTGGGGATGTCTGGACGTCGCCTGCTCCCAGACCCACAAGCATTTTAGAGCCTTCGAAGTGTATGATCCAATTGGAGTACACGTCGTATTCTTTAGGGAGTTCGGCTTCTGTCCATTCGGCGACGAAATCGGCCAGTATTTGTGACTTAATGGCTCTCCATGGTTTGTATGATATGTCGAACAGGAGGAGCTCAATAGCCCATTTGGCAATCCGGCCCGTGGCATCGCGGTTGTTTATAATGTCGTTGAGTGGAACCTCGGAGGCCACCGTAATTGAACACTCTTGAAAGTAGTGTTGTAGTTTTCGGGATGCCATGAAGACCGCGTATGCTATCTTTTGATAATGTGGGTACCGGGATTTGCATGGAGTGAGGACAGTAGATACATAGTATATTGGCTTTTGAAGCGGGAACTTATGTCCGTCCGTTTCTCGTTGGATGACGAGCACTACGCTTACAACTTGGTGTGTTGCTGCCATATATAACAGCATTGGTTCACCGATATTTGGCGCAACCAAGATTGGGTTGCTGGCCAAGGCAACTTTTATTTCTTCCAATCCGGCCATAGCCGCGTTCGTCCACTCGAAGTGTTCGGTGTGCCGAAGAAGGCAATAAAGAGGTAATGCCTTTTCTCCCAATCGGGAGAAAAAGCGGCTTAAGGCAGCCACGCATCCAGTTAATTTCTGGATTTGTTTGAGGTTTGTTGGGATAGCCAAATGTGACAGACTTGGATTTTAGCCGGATTCGCTACAATTCCTCTGTTGGAAACGATGAAGCCCAAGAGCTTTCCGGCGGGTACGCCGAAAATGCATTTTTCCAGATTGAGCTTAATGTCATATGTTCAGAGATTGTCGAACATGAGCCTCATGTTGTCTATCAAAGATTCGACGTGTTTGGTTTTAATGACCACATCGTTTACGTATGCCTCCACTATTTTGCCGATTTGTGCTTCCAGGCATGTCTAAATCATGCGTTGATAGGTCGCACCGGCGTTTTTGAGCCTGAGAGGCATAGTGTTGAAACAGAAGGGGCCGTATGGAGTAATGAATGCCGTTGCGACTTGATCGGGCTCCGCCATCTTGATTTGATGGTATCTGGAGTATGCGTCGAGGAAACACAACGAGTCGTGTCCCGCGGTAGCATCGATAATTTGATCGATGCAGGGGAGGGGTGTAGCGACCCGACCCGAATGGATCAAGTCTCTGTGCTTAAGTGTCATCCCTGGATCGGTATGCTGACACACACAGTACTCGAGGATTTATAACAGAGGTAAATCACATGTAAAAAGTAACATAAATAATATTGCCTCAATCCAAATAGCGGAAGTAACAAGGTTGTGGATTCCCCATCAATACCAATGGCAAAGTTGAGTGTAGAAATCGTAACCCTAACGTATCACTTACTCGTCATAAGATAAACCTGCAACATGAGACGTTGCAGCCACAGAGGGTTAGTACATTGAATGTACTGGCAAATTCACACCATAGAGAATGATGAATAAAGGCTATCACTACATGCATATTTGGCTGGTGGAAAAGCTCTATGGTATAAGGTTTTTGCGAAAAGCCAAATTTTCCCTACCGCAAAGAAATAGATTTTATTTAACTATCATGGTGGTTGTTGAACATTGAGAATGGTTGACAACATTCTTAATCCCAATTAAAATCATAATTAAAACCCTACAATATTCATTTAAAGTAACGTGATGAGATTCACATGATAATCCAGGTACTAGATACTCAAGATGTCCATAACCGGGGACACGGCTAATCATGATTAGTTTATACACTCTGCAGAGGTTTGCGCACTTTTCCCCACAAGACTCGATCGCCTCCGTTTGGTTTCTCGCACTACATGGTGTTTGAGAAGACGGATGACCAAGACATAGTCTTTCAGAAGCGCTAGCACCTTACGATCAGGTAGACCATACCACCTACATCCCCTACATCTGCTAGTCTACCACTATAAGAGTTCGCACAACTCAACTATGCTAGAGCCCATAATAGCTTGTGGCTGCACACGAAAGTTTCTAGCATGAATAATCTCATGATCCCTTTGAGCCTGGGTGGCGGTCCAAAAGAAAACAGGCAATCCTGGTCTACCCAGGTGCCTAGACAGGCAATCCTAGAATAACCAGGTGCCTCAATCCACCCGGATGTGTGTTTAAGTTGCCACCTTAAGTAAACCATTAATTAACAATCTCACATCTGTCATGAATACTCTCAAAACCCAATCCACGTCTACGAGCATAGCATGGCAATGTAAGCATAAAGTAATAGTAACTCCCAAAGGTTTGATAATAAACAGGTAATAGGTACTACCTCATCAACTACTTCCCAATACCCACATGTTATCAATCCTACTCATGCAATGTTTGAGGGTGAAACTAATGCATAAAAACTGGGTATGAAAGGGATATGATCAAAGTGTGAACTTGCCTGCAATGTTGATGAAGATGATTCGCACTCATAACTCTTGATAGTTCTACTCGTCACACTCCGGTCAATCTATCGTAAGCAAGCAATAGTAGACACACATAAGTAATCACTCAAAAGATCAGAAAGAACAAAGAAGACGATTCGGAAAACATCAAAACCAAGCAAATAACTCTTGCAACGTAAAAAATTTCTAACAGTACCAAAATTATGTGAATTTGGCCTTATCAGAAAGTTTAGGTCAAGAGCTTTGATTTGCAAAAAGAATCAACTCAAACGGAGCTACGAACCTCAAGTTATGATCAAACGAAGTTTGAATTCAAATCTGATCTAATTCAAATTTTAAACTTTTCAAAAACATGTTTGAGTTGGATTACTGGATAGAGGAGATCATAACGAAGACGTGAGCGTTGGTTTCGTTGGATTTGGATAAACGAGTAAAAAGTAATGGTCGTTTGAAGTTCAGGGACTAAACTATAAATAAAATCATCAGAGATAGGCCCCTGGCACAATATTGGACAAAACCCTCCAGAACCATTTCAGCTCATTTCAAATATTTGAAATATCTCTATAAGAAATATTTTCAAATAAATCCAGGAAAATTCTAGCATGTCACAGATGACATTTTTGATGATCTTGCCAAGTACCATGTCATGGAGAATAGTATAACCCCATGAAACCCTCTCAAAATCTGTCCTTTTTCAAGTTTGAACATTTTTGCACTGTCAAACATGTCCAAATACTCTCAAACTTGGTGCACATGCTAGAATGGTGCAACAATGAATCTAGACCAAATGGCACAGGTTGGAGAGAATGTTATCTTGATCAAAGTACCCCAAAACCCTCTCTGACCAGAATCAAAATTGAACAAGTTTGTACTGCCAACTTTCTCTCCTTGACCCCAACTTTTGTGGGCATGTTCACATGACCAAATGAGGCCACTACAGCAAGTGGTGCATCAAGGGGAAGTGATTTTCTCAACTAGATCTACACAAATTCATTTCTGCTAATTTCTAGGGTTTACAAAAGTTGCATTGGCAACTTTGCCCAAATAAGCTCCAAATTGGTGGAAGGCCCTAATTATATGTGTCATTTCACCCTGTGGAGTCTCATGCCAAATGGAATCCTTTTCCTTGCCCAAACAAGCAACAAACACCTTCTGCAAAATTTCCAAAACCACCTTTTTGACCACTTCCACTAATCTCCATGACCCTATCTTTTTACCACAGCTCCTCCTAGTCTTCTCCTATCTCCAGTAACTCTTCCCTGGCCTCAGCTCAATGATTGAGGGGTGAAACACCCCCATTTACCCTTCTGGACAGTAGCATTCTTCTCCTTTCTCACCTCCCTCCTCATTCCAGTGGCCCTCCATGGCATCCAATGCTTCCTCCCCTTTCTTTACTACTCCCTAGCACTCCTGGACACAAGTGGCCGCGCCCACTTCCCCATCTTTATGCCATGGCATGCGAAAAGCATGCTCCAGAGCACGCTACAGTGCTCCCATGCACTGTAGCTGCTCTCTGCCCAAGCCACCCGACCACCTCGAGCCTCCCCCTCACGCCAGTCGAGGTGCCTCGATGTCCGCAACATGCCACGCCCCTGGCCCCCTCCTCCTTCTCCCTCCTACTGCCTCCTTTCGCACGCGTGCCGGCCGCCCGAGAGCTCCAATGGGCATGCTCACACGCGCGCTTCCCTGACGCTCCCCCGCTCCTTCTCTCCTTTCCTCTGGGCGTAGACCACCCCTACAAACACCCCGGACACGCCCACGTGAGCCCCCGTGGCTTGCAGCGACGGCAACAGCCTCGCCGGTGCATGGGCTCATGGTGCACCATCGCCCCGCCATATAAGGCCACCCTGAGCCCTCTCTGTTCTTCGTTTGCTCTCTAACCCTCCCGTGCATCACCTTGACCAACCTACCTCTCCCTCTCGTGCCCTCCACCCACCTCCATGGCCGGAGCCATGTCGTCGGCCTCCTCCTAAATTCACGCTCTGTGGTCTCTCCCCTCCCCTTTAGACTCCACCAGAGCATCACAAACCTCCCCAAGGACATCTCCCGAGCTCCATTTCTTCCTCCCCGCGGATGCAGCGTCGTGTCCCAACCTCGCCATCACCGCCGTCCGCCGCGGGCGATGCGCTGCTCGCGTCCGAGCGCCCCAACAATTGTGGCGCACCTCGACGGATGAGGCATGCTCTCCTGAGCACGCCAGTGTGCTGGTCGTCGACGGAGGTGGCCTGTGCCGCCGGGGAGAGTGCCGGCGCTGCTCGGCCTCGCCTCCTCTGTTCCCGTCGCGCCGCGCGGGAGGTTGAAGGCGACCTGCCGCTGGGGCCCACGTGTCTGCGACCCAGTGGGCGGGCCCACCCATTTAAGTGGAGACGACTTCCGCTGTTACCACCTCTCCCGCGCAAAGGCGTATTTTCAGGAAGCCGCCTCCGACGTGGCCCCTGCGCGCGTGCAGCCGAGCCGCTGGGCCGGCCCTCTGCCTATCTCTCGCCTTCCGCGCATGATAAGGGTAAAGCCCCCTTTCCCTTTTTCTTTTTCCCAGTAGACTTCAAAAGCACTTAAATAAATCAAATCAACTCCAAATTTGATGACTCAAATTTCTAGGGGATCCACAAATCATCATCTATCACATGGTGCTATTTGTAATTTTTCCAGAAACTTTCTCTTCAGAAATATTTATTAAAACCCCATTTTCCATTTCTGTGATGAACTTTAGAAAATCATAGAGAGCTCAAATGTGATCCAAATGCCATGATTCAAATTCCTAGATGTTTCTAAGTTCATAACTTAGTTTATGAACATTTTTATTAATACTTTCTGCACCACATAAAATAATGAGCCATTTCTTCATATTTGTCAACTTTGCAAATTCATAGGAAATTCATTTGAACTCCAAATCCAGTGAAACCAACTCCTAGATGCTTCTAAAATCATGTTTTGTTAAATGGGTTCCTTTGCTTTCAAAAATATTTTTTTGTACACTTCTTGCAAATCCATAAACCCCTTGATTCAATCATATCAAAATGTTTAGAAATGTCCATTGATCCACTTCCAATGAAATCACCTTGGTCATTCCTCATATGACCAGAGGTATCCTTGAAAAGTCCAACTCTCATTTTTAGAGCACTTTTATTTTCTGTCTTGTTGTGTTGCTTATTATGGTTGCTTTCAACGATAGTTGACGAAGTAGACAAAATGCTTGGAGTTGGACCAGAGATATTTGAAGACCTCGAAGACTTGGTTAAAACAGGCAAGCAGCCCTTTGACCATGATGAACCATTTTTCATCATAATAGCATTTTCGTTGTTTCATCAAGTGCGTGATATATATCTTGAATGGCAACCTTGCTAGGCTTGCCTCCGTTGCATACTCCATTGATACTTGCATTGTTCATGACTCTACCCTTGCTTAGAGTTGTGTTGGTGGGTTGTAGAAATATGCTATAGTAGATGGCTACGCAAAGTGGGTCAGGGTTATGCATGGAAAGAAACAAGTATGGGTTGACATACTTGCAAACAGCCCAGTGGGTGCCACTAATGCCCCTGGGAGATGATGATGAACTAGGTCACTACTTGGTGGAGAGGTAGTGTAGCGAGGCTCGATAAAAGTGTTGTTTACAGAGGCGGATTAGATTTAAGATTTGTCGACTGTCCCAACCTTACATGCACAACCACTCTACCCTTATATGGGAAAGGGCATTATTGATTACCTAGGCCGATACTAGCTTGGAGCCCGCATTACTAGTGACGGGAGAGTTGTTGGTGCGCTCTCTTGGGACGGGGTCGTGCCAGGTAGGGCGGCCATGAATGTTTTCACAGGGCACCGGATACACCGTTGTGTCCCCTCTCGGATGTTACGATCTCGAGTGAGTCTCGTATGATGTATATCGTGAGGATACGGAACAACGAGTGGACTCCTTGTTAGTGTCGTCTAGGGAAAGATAGTGATCGGGTGTTTACCCCGGGTACTTGAGGTACCGCGGGTCGTGGATGACACGGAAGTTCCCCAGATCTTGTGGGTAAAGTGTGCAACCTCTGCAGAGTGTAAAACTATTCGAATAGCCGTGTCCATGGTCAAGGACAGTTGGGTGGTGCTGCTTAGACTACATCCATATGTTTCTGACAAACAACACGGTTTGGTAAATCTGTTGACGTGATTCCTGAGGAAGTCACGATGAGCTTGAGTATGAGTTGTTCACAACTCTACCCCGATGTTGATGTCTGTAACCTCCTGATACTTGTTGCAGACGCATTCATATCCTTGATAAATGTTGATCATACTTGCATGAGAAAAACTAGCTTTCCGCAAAAATGCCAAATTAGCAGTAGTGCCTTGCATAATTATTCTGTTATCACCCTTGGGTTGCTTGCGAGTACATTCAAAGTACTCATTGGCTTGCCACTTGTTATTTTATTGGCCAGGCATGAAAGAACATCATATGAAGAAGAATACTTCGGTGACGAGCATGCGAGCTAGGACGCTTCCCAGTCAGAATGCCTGTAGGGTTAAGGCAGATGGCATGGGTCCAAGTTATCGACGAAGATTTATGCTGCGATGCTATACTCAAGACTTGACCATAATGGTCCTACTTGTGTAATACGGTATGTATGGATGTAAGACTCTTGTTATTCAGCTTTTGTGTGTTCAGTGAGCATTGATCTTTGGGATCACTGTACACGTGCACTCGGTGATCACGACTTATGAGTCGGGGTCCCCACAGAGCTGGTATCAGAGCCATGCTGACTGTAGGAAGCCTTAGTTAGCATGGTCGTTAGTTAGGGTAAAACTATTTCCAAAACTATTACTAGTTTTCAAAACTATCTATACTTCCCTTCCCCTCTATGTTTTTCTGAAAAACTAAGGTATATTTTCCTTATTGATCTCTTCCCCTTCAAAACTTATGGACGCTAGTACTTTTAAGCCCCTGACCACAGGATTCCCTGTAACCCTCGTGGGTAACCTAGAAGTAAGATGCCTTGTCGAACACTCACCCACCTCTTCTGAACACAAGATTGGTGACACCACAACAAGACGATACCAGCAAAAGATACATCCTTGAGGAATGAGGACATGAAGGCCCACAAGATGGTGACACCCTTGACATTGCTCCAAGATGATGCGACCTTAGCCTATGATGATCAGGGCATAGGAAATGCAAGATCATGATGTACATCGCTAATAGAGCAACCATGTCCTTACCGTTGTTGTATCGACAACCACCGGTGGATGAGAACCTTGCCATTTGGTCCGCCTCACTATAGTGAGCAGGAAAACGGTTCTCTTCATCCCCCGCTCTTGGTGTCGATGTTGTCATCAACACAAACGACATGTTGGACCTCTACTATGCCTTGTTAATGTCATTGCATAAAGGATTACCTACATGGTACCATCGACGCCTTAGAAGACAAAACGGGATCGTCGGGATTAAGAAGACAACAGAAGACCGAGTCAATACCAGCTACGAGGAGCCACCTTCACCCCATAACTTCAGCATGCGATAAGTTGTTGAAAATTCTTCAGGCTCAACCTGGATCGTTTCATCGAACAACTACAAGAAACGTAGCAACACCTGAGGAAAACTCAGAAGACTGCACGAGGCACAAGGCATGACTACTGAATCCGAGAACCCTAGGGTAGGATGAGTCGTGTACCCCCTATGCGCAGTCGAGTCCGTATGATGGTTCGAATAGAACCATGATTGTGTGTTGCTTGTTTTTATTTGTTTGTGTTTTGATATAGGTTGCACTTTTGCCCTAGGCAACAAGTATGCGACTATATCACCTTCTTTACCTTGTTTCTTTTGTTTGGCCCTTTCGGCACTTGTTTGTTTGCACTTGCACTATAGAACCCCCCCTTTAGGCATTCCCCTCCTCTATGCTACTCTTCCCTCTCGTCTCTCTCTCCTTAACCAAAGATCGGCAAGACAAGGTACACCAAGGATTCTACCTCGACAACCAACTAGCACTGAAGAACTTTTCTACAGCCTCCCCAATCAAGTGAAACCCCGTAGAGTTATGTTTAACCCTCCAGACTAGAAACCCATTACTAGACCCTTCGAGACTTCACAAGATACCCCATCTTGAGTCCTTAACCATGTGCTTAACCCACAGAATTGCAAGAGAACCATTTAAGCCTCTGTAAACCTTGCACAACACTGGGTTCATTATGGAACTAGTGGACAAGCACATTATCATCCTAATATAGCACCAGAACTAACGATGCCATAGGGAAGACCAGTTTGAGGATATAGGAATAGAGGACAAATGACTTGATGAGTTTACATCAATGACTTTGAGAAATTATATGAGATTATTTGGTGGATTATGAGGCTTTCATGTTGGTAGATGAACTTGGTGGGATCATTAATATAGAGTAGCATAGCTTTCATTACCCCTGGATAAATTGGATTTAGTGGGACAATTAAGATCGCAAGCTGAATTCTGGGAAGTATGAGGATTTGAATTAGCTAGGGGATATTGATAGGAGATAGTTGACATTATGATAATGACTTGGTGGAAACATGTAGGAATTCTCATTGGACATGAGATTTGGATTTAAGTAGGTGATCCTAGTTGACTATAGATGTTGAGTAATTCTACATGGTTTGGAGTAAATTGGATTTAGACTGATGATCCTGATCGTGATACCATGTTTCTCGATGGACAATAAACTAGGAGATTGGAATTGATTTAAGGATCTATATAAGCTGGAGGTTGGAAGTTACTTGACCCCGATAATGGGAATTGGTGGACTGACTATAGTAAAGATAACCATTTTCAAGTATTTGAGGATTATAGGACATTAGAAGATCACACCATAAACATTGGATTTGTAGAATTAAATGGATTATGTAGTGATTGATGGAAGTTAATGGGCTGTTGGAGTTGATTCATAGGAAGGAAACAAGATCTTGGAGTGGCTTACGACGTGTTTCCTTAGGATGAGAGGTGATTTATCATAGACCTTGGAAGAATAGGATGCGCACTTGGATTGTCCTGTTTTATTCCAGCTTGGAAGCTTGTGTGCTCTACCCATGGATCCTTTGGGGTAGCCACACATATGAGTTTGGGGATCGTAGACATATACGATTTTGTTAGACCTCCTCTTGGGAGTCATGAGGATATGAATAGCATGAGTGATGATTGGAGTTTACCTATATGAAATGATGCTTTCAGCGTTATAAGGTGATCTGTTTGGAGGACTAGATAGAACAATTGGCATCTCAGGAATTGTGCTCAAGGATAAACGTTCACTCACACCCTAGAATCCTTGAAACCCTTAAGCCCTACCAAGCTACAACATGGTCGGACCATGACCATGGGTCTTGACTCTAGATCGAGAATACCTTGGACCATACTCAACCGTGACCACCACCAATACCCCCATCCTACTTTATGTACCTCATGAACAAAGTCTTCATGGAGTACTTGGACAAGTTGGTTGTCATCTTTATTTTGGTAACATACTTGTCTACCCGAAGACGGAAGAAGAATCACTGAGCTGGTCTAGGAACATCTGAAGATCGCCATGTCCAGGAGGAAGAACTACACCAACCACCATCGTCAAGAAGTAAACCTCCGCATTGAAGACCAGGCATATCTGCAAGCCACTTCTCTCAAAGGAACCAAGCATTTCCATGACAAGGAAACCCACACCAAGATTCATCGGCCCTCTTCGAGATCACTGCGAGACGAAAAGTAACCGGCTACTAGCTAGAGTTACCACTTGAGTTACCCACTGTGCATAATATTTCCACATGACACAACTCCGGAAGTGTTTTCGACTTCCTAGCTAGCCCGATCACCAACAAGGACATCGATCACCAAGCCATCCACCCCCAGCCCAACCTGACCAATGCAAGAAACCCCTTAGCAACCTGGATCAAGCAGTACATCGTACACAAAGCCACACCATCATGTACCTCAAGGTTCAATAGAGCACCACTCGGAAGCAGAAGTAGTATGAGGACGTGAAGACTACCCCAGATCCAAGTTTCCGTACTCCTTTCCACGCCTACTTTGGGAATCTTGGGGACGAGATTCTTGTAAGGGGGTAGGTCTGTCACACCCTGATTTTCATGCCGCAACACTTAAGCTAATAAATCATGATAAAATGTGGTTTGACAAAAACTTTTGAGTGTTTTGGACTTTGCTTGATTTGATTTTTGTCTACTGTTTGCAAGTGCTCTAAAAATCAAATAAATCCTCCAACTCCTATACTTCATCTCCTTGCTCCAAACTCTTGACCAATGATCATGCCATGTGTATAGGACGTAAAAATAATTTCTTACAAAAATAATTTGGCCAAATAGTATTTTCAAAAACTAGTTTTTTCAAAACCCCCTGAATTGAGGTTTGCACTGCAAGTACTTAATTAAGGGCAGTAAAAATCTTTCCAAAAATATGTTTGACTCCTATTAGATATAGGATACCCAGAAACCACAAAAATATAATTTTAAAAGTTATTTTCCTATTTTATTTAAAGGATTTTTCTTAAGTCCAGAAATGGTCTTTAATAGGTTAAAATTATTTTTAAGCTTTAAAAATAATTGATAAAAATTAGGGAGACTCAATGGACATATATTTTCCATATATATGAGTTTCAACATATGGTCATGATCAAAATATTGGACAAAACCCTCCAGAACCATTTCAGCTCATTTCAAATATTTGAAATATCTCTATAAGAAATATTTTCAAATAAATCCAGGAAAATTCTAGCATGTCACATATGACATTTTTGATGATCTTGCCAAGTAACATGTCATGGAGAATAGTATAACTCCAAGAAACCCTCTCAAAACCACTTCTGTCCTTTTTCAAGTTTGAACATTTTTGCACTGTCAAACATGTCCAAATACTCTCAAACTTGGTGCACATGCTAGAATGGTGTAACAATGAATCTAGACGAAATGGCACAGGTTGGAGAGAATGTTATCTTGATCAAAGTACCCCAAAACCCTCTCTGACCAGAATCAAATTTGAACAAGTTTGTACTGCCAACTTTCTCTCCTTAACCCCAACTTTTGTGGGCATGTTCACATGACCAAATGAGGCCACTACACCAAGTGGTGCATCAAGGGGAATTGATTTGCTCAACTAGATCTACACAAGTTTATTTCTGCTAATTTCTAGGGTTTACAAAAGTTGCATTGGCAACTTTGCCCAAATAAGCTCCAAATTGGTGGAAGGCCCTAACTATATGTGTCATTTCACCCTGTGGAGTCTCATGCCAAATGGAATCCTTTTCCTTGCCCAAACAAGCAACAAACGCCATCTGCAAAATTTCCAAAACCACCTTTTCGACCACTTCCACTAATCTCCATGACCCTATCTTTTTACCACAGCTCCTCCTAGTCTTCTCCTATCTCCAGTAACTCTTCCCTGGCCTCAGCTCAATGATTGAGGGGTGAAACTCCCCCATTTACCCTTCTGGACAGCAACATTCTTCTCCTTTCTCACCTCCCTCCTCATTCCAGTGGCCCTCCATGGCATCCAATGCTTCCTCCCCTTTCTTTACTACTCCCTAGCACTACTGGACACAAGTGGCCGCGCCCACTTCCCCCTTTTTATGCCATGGTATGCCAAAAGCGTGCTCCAGAGCGCGCTACAGTGCTCCCACGCACTGTAGCTTCTCTCTGCCCAAGCCACCCGACCACCTCGAGCCTCCCCTTCACGCCAGTCGAGGTGCCTCGACGTCCGCAACATGCCACGCCCCTGGCCCCCTCCTCCTTCTCCCTCCTGCTGCCTCCTTTCGCACGCGCGCTGGCCGCCCGAGAGCTCCAATGGGCATGCTCACACGCACGCTGCCCTGATGCTCCCCCGCTCCTTCTCTCCTTTCCTCTGGGCGTAGACCACCCCTACAAACACCCCGGACACGCCCACGTGAGCCCCCGTGGCTTGCAGTGACGGCAACAGCCTTGCCGGCGCATGGGCTCACGGTGCACCATCGCCCCGCCATATAAGGCCACCCCGATCCCTCTCTGTTCTTCGTTTGCTCTCTAACCCTCCCGTGCATCACCTTGACCAACCTACCTCTCCCTCTCGTGCCCTCCGCCCACCTCCATGGCTGGAGCCATGTCGTTAGCTTCCTCCTAAATTTGCGCTCTGTGGTCTCTCCCCTCCCCTTTAGACTCCACCAGAGCATCACAAACCTCCCCAAGGACATCTCCCGAGCTCCATTTCTTCCTCCCCGCGGCTGCAGCGTCATGTCCCAACCTCGCCATCACCGCCGTCCGCTGCGGGCGATGCGCTGCTCGTGTCCGACCACTCCAACAATTGTGGCGCACCTCGACGGATGAGGCATGGTCTCCTGAGCACGCCGGTGTGTTGGTCATCGACGGAGGTGGCCTGTGCCGCCGGGGAGAGCGCCGGTGCTGCTCGGCCTCGCCTCCTCTGTTCCCGTCGTGCCGCGTGGGAGGTTGAAGGTGACTGCCGCTGGGGCCCGCGTGTCAGCGACCTAGAGGGCGGGCCCGCCCGTTTAAGTGGAGACGTCTTTCGCTTTTACCGCCTCTCCTGCGCGAAGGCGTATTTTCAGGAAGCCGCCTCCAACGTGGCCCCTGCGCGCGTGCAGCCGAGCCGCTGGGCCGGCCCGCTGCCTATCTCTCGCCTTGTGCGCATGATAAGGGTAAAGCCCCCTTTCCCTTTTTCTTTTTCCTAGTAGACTTCAAAAGCACTTAAATAAATCAAATCAACTCCAAATTTGATGATTCAAGTTTCTAGGGGATCCACAAATCATGATCTATCACATGGTGCTATTTGCACATTTTTCCAGAAACTTTCTCTTAAGAAATATTTATTAAAACCCCATTTTCCATTTCTGTGATGAACTTTAGAAAATCATAGAGAGCTCAAATGTGATCCAAATGCTATGATTCAAATTCCTAGATGTTTCTAAGTTCATAACTTAGTTTATGAACATTTTTATTAATACTTTCTGCACCACATAAAATAATGAGCCATTTCTTCATATTTGTCAACTTTGCAAATTCATAGGAAATTCATTTAACTCCAAATCCAGTGAAACCAACTCCTAGATGCTTCTAAAATCATGTTTTGTTAAATGGGTGCCTTTGCTCATTTTTCAAAAATATGTTTTTGTACACTTCTTGCAAATCCATAAACCCCTTGATTCAATCATATCAAAATGTTTAGAAATGTCCATTGATCCACTTCCAATGAAATCACATTGGTCATTCCTCATATGACCAGAGGTATCCTAGAAAAGTCCAAGTCTCATTTTTAGAGCACTTTTATTTTCTGTCTTGTTGTGTTGCTTATTATGGTTGCTTTCAACGATAGTATACGAAGTAGACGAAATGCTTGGAGTTGGACCAGAGATATTTGAAGACCTCGAAGACTTGGTTAAAACAGGCAAGCAGCCCTTTGACCATGATGAACCATTTTTCATCATAATAGCATTTTCGTTGTTTCATCAAGTGCGTGATATATATCTTGAATGGCAACCTTGCTAGGCTTGCCTCCGTTGCATACTCCATTGATACTTGCATTGTTCATGACTCTACCCTTGCTTAGAGTTGTGTTGGTGGGTTGTAGAAATATGCTATAGTAGATGGCTACGCAAAGTGGGTCAGGGTTATGCATGGAAAGAAACAAGTATAGGTTGACATACTTGCAAACAACCCAGTGGGTGCCACTAATGCCCCAGGGAGATGATGATGAACTAGGTCACTACTTGGTGGAGAGGTAGTGTACCGAGGCTCGATAAAAGTGTTGTTTACAGAGACATATTAGATTTAAGATTTGTCAACTGTCCCAACCTTACATGCGCAACCACTCTACCCTTATATGGGAAAGGGCATTATTGATTACCTAGGCCGATACTAGCTTGGAGCCCGCATTACTAGTGACGGGAGAGTTGTTGGTGCGCTCTCTCGGGACGGGGTCGTGCCAGGTAGGGCGGCCATGACTGTTTTCACAGGGCACCGAATACACCGTTGTGTCCCCTCTCGGATGTTACGATCTCGAGTGAGTCTCGTATGATGTACATCGTGAGGATACGGAACAACGAGTGGACTCCTTGTTAGTGTCGTCTAGGGAAAGATAGTGATCGGGTGCTTACCCCGGGTACATGAGGTACCGCCGGTCGTGGATGACATGGAAGTTCCCCGGATCTTGTGGGTAAAGTGTGCAACCTCTGCAGAGTGTAAAACTATTCGAATAGCCGTGTCCACAGTCAAGGACAGTTGGGTGGTGCTGCTTAGACTACATCCATATGTTTTTGACAAACAACATGGTTTGGTAAATCTGTTGACGTGCTTCGTGAGGAAGTCACGATGAGCTTGAGTATGAGTTGTTCACAACTCTACCCCAATGTTGATGTCTGTAACCTCCTGATACTTGTTGCAGACGCATTCATATCCTTGATAAATGTTGATCATACTTGCATGAGAAAAACTAGCTTTCCGCAAAAATGCCAAATTAGCAGTAGTGCCTTGCATAATTATTCTGTTATCACCCTTGGGTTGCTTGCGAGTACATTCAAAGTACTCATTGGCTTGCCACTAGATATTTTATTGGCTAGGCATGAAAGAACATGATATGAAGAAGAATACTTCAGTGACGAGCATGCGAGCTAGGACGCTTCCCAGTCAGAATGCCTGTAGGGTTAAGGCGGATGGCATGGGTCCAAGTTATCGACGAAGATTTCCGCTGCGATGCTATACTCAAGACTTGACCATAATGGTCCTACTTGTGTAATACGGTATGTATGGATGTAAGACTCTTGTTATTCAGCTTTTGTGTGTTCAGTGAGCATTGATCTCTGGGATCATTGTACACGTGCACTCGGTGATCACGACTTATGAGTCGGGGTCCCCACACTAAAACTAACTAAACAGAAAATGTTCGTTAAGTAATAAACCTAAAAAAACAAACCTAGGGGTTTTTTTCTTCTGAAAACCGAACAAAAAGGAAAACCGAGAAAACCGGGCGGCCGTTATACCGGTCCGACAGCGGTCTATGGCGAAAAACCGGCAGCGGGGCGGATCCGACCGGCGGCGAACTCCGGCGCGGGCGTCGGGGCGGCAGCGACATCCGGCGAGGAAGCAGGCGACGGCAGGCGGCGGG
>NC_041384.1:535428633-535507868 GCF_002162155.2 Triticum dicoccoides | reverse complement strand
GGGGTGCGGCGTGGCGCGGCAGCGGGCGGCGGCACCGGCGACTTGAGCAGGCGGCGGCGGCGGTTGTCGGCGTGGTGCCGCGGCGCGATGCGAGAGGAGGAGAGGGGAGGCGGCGACGGCGAGATTTATAGGGGGAGGGCGAGGCAATGGTGTGGGCGAGGGGCAAGGAGGAGGCCGGGGCGACCATGGCGGCGCCGGCGGAGTCGTGCGGGAGGCGGACTCTGTTGTCCGGTCGGGGACGACGCAGCGGTGGGCCGGCGCAGTTGGCTGGGCCTGGGGCCGGCCCAGTCGGCGAGGGAAACCCCCCCTTTTTTTAAATAAACATTTTCCAGACAAATAAAACAATAACGGTAAAAAAATAAAATATTATATAGGCATATAATATATCAAAATTTTCAGAAAAAGATTTTCTACACGGTGAACATTTTTCTTGCACTAAATAAAACACACACAAATTCTAATAATTCAAAGAGTGCTACTGGTCTAATAAAATCCAACAAAATCATTTTAAAAAAATACCAAAATGATTTCAAATTAATTTTTCTCCAATTTTCTAATGTAGGGAATCATGTTACCCTAATTTCCATGTATTTTATTTTTGGAGAAAAATAATTTGAATAAAACTCAAATAACTCCAAATTGAAAATAAATTCAAAAGAACTTTGAATTTAATTCTTTGAAACTCCCAACTCATATTTCATATAATTTGAAGAAGTCATTTTATCTTCTCTCATGAAAATCATTGAGTTGCTTGAAGTTTAAGAATTGAAATATTTCCAAATGAAATTCAATTATTTTCAAATACCCTTTCATTTAATTTAAATGGAAGAAGTCATATCATCTTCGCTCAAGGGTTTTGTATTTGAAAATAATTTGAATTCATGAAGATCAGAAAGCAAATATGAAAGTTTGGGAAAGTCCTTTTATTCCCTCTCATTTAACTTTCAAAAAGTTTCGAATTCACTCACTTTCAGACAATCAATCAAACAATCAATCAAATCTATCTATTTATTATAACATTCCAAAATTTAGAATTTTGGGATGTTACAAGGGGGAAGGGATCTTTGGGGCAAGCCTTGTTAAGGTCCTTAAAATCAACACATAGGCGCCATGATTTGTCCTTCTTCGGTACCATCACCAGGTTTACTAGCTAGTCCAGATGTTTTATTTCTCTGATGAATCCGGCCTCGAGTAACTTGGCTAGTTCTTCTCCCATGGCTTGTCGCTTGGGTTCGGAGAAACGCCGAAGAGTTTGCTTGATCGGCTTGTATCCCTTTAGAATGTTTAGGCTATGCTCGGCCAACCTGCGTGGGATGCCTGGCATATATGAAGGATGCCTGTGGGAGTCCTGGATTAGGGGGTCTCCGGACAGCCGGACTATCTCCATTGGCCGGACTGTTAGACTATGAAGATACATGATTGAAGACTTCGTCTCGTGTCCGGATGGGACTCTAGTTGGCGTGGAAGGCAAGCTAGGCAATACGGATATGTGTATCTCCTCCTTTGTAACCGATCTTGTGTAACCCTAACCTCTACGGTGTCTATATAAACCGGAGGGTTTTAGTCCATAGGACAACATACAATCATACCATAGGCTAGCTTCTAGGGTTTAGCCTCTCCGATCTCGTGGTAGATCTACTCTTGTACTACCCATATCATTAATATTAATCAATGCAGGACGTAGGGTTTTACCTCCATCAAGAGGGTTCGAACCTGGGTAAAACATTGTGTCCCCTGCCTCCTGTTACCATCCTCCTTAGACGCACAGTTCAGGACCCCCTACCCGAGATCCGCCGGTTTTGACACCGACATTGGTGCTTTCATTGAGAGTTCCTCTGTGTCGTCGCCATTAGGCTTGATGGCTCCTACTATCATCGATAGCCATGCAGTCCAGGGTGAGACTTTTCTCCCCAGACAGATCTTCATGTTCGGCGGCTTTACACTGCGGGCCAATTCGCTTGGCCATCTGGAGCAGATTGAAAGTTACGCCCCTGGCCACCAGGTCAAGTTTGGAAGCTTAAACTACACGGCCGATATCCGTGGAGACTTGATCTTCGATGGATTCGAGCCTCTGCCTTGTGCGTCACGCGGTCACGATGAGTATGATTTAGCTCTACCGTCGGACAGTGTTCAGGAGATCGCACAGGCAGCCGCTCCGACCCTCAATTCGGTGCCAGTTGCACCGTCCATGGACGGGTGGATGGACCCCGCCACGGAGGCCTTACCCTCAGTGGTGATCGAGCCAAACATCGACCTTACCTTGCACGAGAGCCGTGTTGTTAAACTGCCGGACCCTTCTTCAGCCACGGACTCCGAACCGCCTGCGCCCGTTCTTATTGAATCCGATTGGGCGCCGATCATGGAGTTTACCTCCATGGATATTTTTCAGCACTCGCCCTTTGGCGACATATTGAACTCATTAAGGTCTCTCTCCTTGTCAGGAGTATCCTGGCCGAACTATGTCCGGCAGGATTGGGATGCGGACGACGAAGAAATTCGCGGCCCACCCAACACCCACTTAGTAGCCACTGTCGACGACTTAACCGACATGCTCGACTTCGACTCCGAAGACATCGACGGTATGGACGATGATGCGGGAGACGAAGAGGAACCACTGCCCACAGGGCACTGGACAGCCACCTCATCATACGATATATACATGGTGGATACACCCAAAGAAGGCAATGGCGACGAGATAGCGGAGGATGACCCCTCCAAGAAGCAACCCAAGCGCCGACGTCAGCGGCGCCGCTCTAAGTCCCGCCAAAGCAAAAGTGGTGATACCGTCACAGGTGATAATAACACTCCGGATAGTGCCGAAGACAATAACAATCCCCTCCAGCAAGATTTAGAGCAGGAGGATGGAGGAGCCAGCCCCCCTGAGAGAGCGGCAGATGGAGAGGTGGAGGACGATAATTACATGCCCCCCTCCGAAGACGAGGCAAGCCTCGGCGACGACGAATTCGCCGTGCCAGAGGATCCCGTCGAACAAGAGCGCTTCAAACGCCGGCTTATAGCCACGACAAATAGCCTTAAGAAAAAGCAGCAGCAGCTTCAAGCTGATCAAGATCTGCTAGCTGACAGATGGATTGAAGTCCTCGTGGCCGAGGAATATAAACTCGAGCGCCCCTCCAAGAGTTACCCAAAATGCAGGTTGCTACCCCGACTGGAGGAAGAAGCATATGACGCGGCTGATTGGCCACCTCGTGGCCGTAATAGAGAGGCATTCCAGCCAAAAAGTCAGCCCGCACCCCGACGCCATTCAAATAAAAAGGCATGGGGAGATACGCCAGACCTACGAGACATATTGGAGGACAAAGCAAAGCATGCAAGATCGATCTACGGATCACGAGGGCGCACCACTATGCGAGACGATAAACGTCACGCCGGATACAGTAAAAGTAAATCCGGCCGGGCCGAACACAGTGGGCAAGACACATTCGAGCTGCGTCGTGATATAGCCCAATACAGAGGCGCCGCACACCCCTTATGCTTCACAGATGAAGTAATGGATCATCAAATCCCAGAAGGTTTCAAACCTATAAATATTGAATCATACGACGGCACAATAGATCCCGTAGTATGGATCGAGGATTTCCTCCTCCACATCCACATGGCCCGCGGTGATGACTTACACGCCATCAAATACCTCCCACTAAAGCTCAAGGGACCAGCACGGCATTGGCTTAACAACTTGCCAGCAGAGTCCATTAGCTGTTGGGAAGATCTGGAAGCCGCATTCCTCGACAACTTTCAGGGCACTTATGTGCAGCCACCAGATGCCGATGACTTGAGCCACATAATTCAGCAGCCAGAAGAACCGACCAGGCAATTCTGGACTCGGTTCCTAACAAAGAAAAATCAAATCGTCGACTGTCCGGATGGAGAGGCCCTAGCGGCTTTCAAACACAATATCAGCAACGAATGGCTAGCCTGACACCTTGGTCAAGAAAAGGAAAAATCTATGGCATCCCTCACGACACTCATGACCCGCTTTTGTGCGGGAGAAGATAGCTGGCTGGCTCGCAGTAATAACATATCAAAGAACCATGGTACTTCGGATACCAAGGACGGCAATAGCAGGTCACGTCGCAACAAACATAAGCGCCACATTAACAGCGATAATACCAAGGATACGACAGTCAATGCCAGATTCAGAGGCTCTAAACCCGGTCAGCGGAAAAAGCCATCCAAAAAAAGTACGCCGGGTCCGTCCAGCTTGGACCGTATACTCGATTGCTCGTGTCAAATATACGGCACCCCAGAAAAGCCAGCCAATCACACCAATAGGGATTGTTGGGTGTTCAGGCAGGCCGGCAAGTTAATTGCCGAAAATAAGTAGAAGGGGCCACATAGCAATGACGAGGAGGAGCCCCGGCAGCCACACACTGGAGGACAAAAGAGGTTTCCCCCACAAGTGCGGATGGTGAACATGATATACGCAACCCACATCCCCAAGAGGGAGCGGAAGCGTGCGCTCATGAACGTATATGCGTTGGAGCCAGTCGCCCCAAAGTTCAACCCATGGTCCTCCTATCCGATCACTTTTGATCGCAGGGACCATCCCACTAGTATCCTTCATGGCGGATTTGCCGCACTGGTTCTAGACCCAATCATCGATGGATTTCACCTCACTCGAGTCCTCATGGATGGCGGCAGCAGCCTGAACCTGCTTTATCAGGACACAATGCACAAAATGGGTATAGACCCCTCAAGGATCAAACCCACAAAAACGACCTTTAAGGGCGTCATTCCAGGCGTAGAGGCCCATTGCACAGGCTCAATTACACTGGAAGTGGTCTTCGGATCCCCGGATAACTTCCGAAGCGAAGAGTTAATCTTCGATATAGTCCCGTTCCGCAGTGGTTATCATGCACTGCTCGGGTGAATCGCATTTGCGAGATTCAATGCGGTACCATATTATGCATACCTCAAGCTCAAGATGCCAGGACCTCACGGGGTTATTATAGTAAATGGAAACACAGAGCACTCTCTCTGAACGGAGGAGCACACCGCGGCCCTCGCGGCAGAAGCGCAAAGCAGTCTCTCAAGGCAATCCACCAGTTCGGCGTTTCAAGACCCGGACACCTTCAAGCGCACTCGGAGCAATCGGCAACTAGACCGCCTGGTGCGATCTGAGCTCGCATTGCAATGCGGCCCCACCCCAGTCCCAGCCAAACGGCGAAACTCGTGCCACGCGTACACAATTACGTATTAAAAATACCATGTGCACAGGTGGGGAGGGGCGCACAACTGCGGCACGCCCCAAGACGCGGCTTAACACGCACTAGGGGCTTCCAGTTTGGTTATTTTTCTCTTTTTTAGGACCTTAATCTCTGGAAACCCTGTCCGGCAGCACAATCGCCGAACACATGATGCAGCAACCAAGGAGGCAGAAAGCTACGTCACACCACGGAATTCCCAGGTGGATTACAATAACGAGCGAAATATTTGATTTAATACTGTTCCTCAGCTTGCCCTTGGAAGGGACATAGTCCTACTCTTTGCTTATCGCACCATCTGTATCATTCTGCTTTAACGCACCTTTTTGAATAAAAAATGCATAACATTATGACTATTATTGCATTCTTGTTATATATATATATATATATATATATATATATATGTGTGTGTGTGTGTGTGTGTGTGTGTGTGTGTGTGTGTGTGTTCAATAATGACGCCTTGCAACCGTATACTTTGGTACGACCAATACACCAGGGGCTTACGTACCCCACAATATGGTGTAAAAAGTCCAAACACTGTCACAAGTGCGGCACCCCGAACTTATAGCATTATATGCATCGACTCCGAATCATGTCTTTGGTCAAATGTTGGGTTTGCCCGGCTCCTATGTTTTGGTACCTTACGTTCCGCTCTATAGGCTAAGGTAGCGCTAGGAGAACTACTGCGATTGTGCCCCGGTTCTGTTGGGCTAAGCACCTCAGTAGAGAAAGCTAAAACTGAGTGTCATGATAAGGCGAGAGACTGGTTGCTGTTCGGTGAGGTTTTTGAGTCCCTAAAGACTTATGCCGCTTAGAGCGAGGGGCCGGCCCTGTCCGGCTTAAAGGCGTGTATCACGCCCCGAATTCGGCCTTCTGAATACTAGGGGCTTCGCCGAAATTTAAAATTATAGAATTCTATGGCTAAGTGAGAGTGATAAAGCATTATTAGTCCGGTTGCCTTGTTTGTTGTGCTGAGCACCTCCCTCGAAGGACCCAAACATGGGAACAAGAGTGCTCAGGTTTATCCCGAACACCCCAGCACTCGTGGCATGGGCGCAGAAGCCGAGGACTAGCCATCTCTCAGATTGGATAAACAGCCAAACAGAAGGTAATATTTTAAATTCACACAAGTGTTGCATAGCGCATATGAAACAAGTTTTCATCATACAGAATCACGCGAGCAAGTTTACTAAAATATTACATCCTTTGTACATTCGTCCGCTACAAGACAGGCAACCTTCAGGACACCCTCATAATAAATTTCGGGGGTGCGATGCTCCTTGCCCTGCGGTGGCCCTTCCTTGATCAGCTTCACGGCGTCTAGCTTGGCCCACTGCACCTTCACATGGGCAAAAGCCCGGCGTGCACCTTCGATGCAGACGGACCGCTTGACGACCTCCAGCCGTGGGCAGGCATCCACAGCCGCCGCACCAGGCCGAAGTAGCTGTTCGGAAGGGCGTCGCCAGGCCACAGCCGGACTATAAGGCCCTTCATGGCCTGTTCGGCCGCCTTGTGCAGCTCGACCAGCTGCTTTAGCTGGTCACTCAGAGGCATCGGGTGTTCGGTCCCAGTATACTGAGACCAGAACAACTTCTCCATTGAGCTTCCCTCCTCGGCCTGGTAAAACCGTGCGGCATCCAACACACTGCGGGGCAAATCTGCGAATGCTCCTGGAGAGCTTCGAATTTGGGTAAGTAATCGGTAATTTACTTTTACATGCTTGCTCTACATATAGAATGCCTTACCCGCCGCTATCTTCTTCATTGCGTCGATCTCCTGGAGGGCCTTTTGGGCTTCGGCCTTGGCACTTTTTGCGCTCTCGAGGGCTGCGGCAAGCTCAGACTCTCGCGTCTTCGAGTCAAGCTCCAACGCCTCATGCTTTGTCACGAGAGCCTGGAGCTCTTGCTGCACCTCGCCCACCCGAGCCTCTTGCTTTTCTCGCTCGGTGCGCTCCTTGGCCGCTTTATCTTCAGCCTCGGACAACGCTTGCTTTAGGGTCGCCACTTCGGTCGTGGCCCCTGGCAAATTCACGATGATCCTATCATTTTGCAATCGCACTCTTTTTATACATATCCACAGACTAGGTACTACTTACCTTTGTTCTCCTCGAGCTGCCTCTTGGCAAGACCGAGCTCGTCCTGGGACCCTTTAAGGTCCTGCTTCAGTACGGCGACCTCCGCAGTCAGTGCGGCGGACGCCAGCAGCGAAACTTGCATACGCATATTGACATACTCATATTAGACTCCTGCGATATTGTTTGATCCTCTGTTTGGCTTTTCTTTGTGAACACCGAAGAGAGCATCAGGGGCTACTGTCTATGCGGTAATATTTTCCTATATTTCAAACACTTACCTCAAAGCCTGTTAGAAGGCTGGCACAGGCTTCAGTCAATCCGCTCTTGGCGGACTAAACCTTCTGGACCACCGCACTCATAACAGTACGGCGCTCCTCATCGATGGAAGCGCTGCGAAGCGCTTCCAGCAGATTGTCCGGCGCCTCTAGATGAAGAGAGGTCACCGGCACAGGCATCTTGCCCCTCTTAGAAGGAGGCCCCCTGCCCGAGTCCAGAACCACTGGAGGTTCCGGCACGGTGTTCGACTGAGGGCCGAACTCGGGGCCCTCAGGGGCCTTGTCCCCTCGGCTCCCGGAGTCCGGAAGGTCGCCTAGAGGCGCCTCCGGGACTGTCTCCCCTCGACCCGGTGCCTCTTGAGACAACACCTCGGCGTCGTCCATAGGGCAAGGGGAGGTGGCGGTCGAAAGTGGATCGCTATCCATATTCGACGAGCCCAGGGAGCCGTCCGACGATACATCGACACTGGCTTGTCGCGGCCTGCATAATCATATTCGGCGTTAGGGGAAGTAGTAAGATAAAGGATGCTATGAGTTACTCTGGTACTCAAATACTTACGACCTCCCTAGGGGCTTGGCCCTGGGTAACCACTCGTCTTCGCCTTCGGCGGCGGCGGTGGAGCTGTCCGGAAGGAGAGTCCTTCCCTTCTTGGACCCTTCGCCCCCCTAGTTGGGACGACCTTCCTTTTCTTGTCTCCCCACCTGGAGGGGGGCATCTTCTTCTTCCTCCTCGTCTTCAGGGTAGGAGTGTGCCGTAGAGTCATCGGACGATGAGTCCGATAACACCCGGTGTCGGGAACTCTTTCGGGTTCCCTTGGCCTTCTTGGTCTTCTCTGGCACCTTGTAAGGAGCCGGAGTCAGCATCTCCGTCAGGAGAGCGTTTGCTGGGCCTTCGGGCAAAGGAGCCGGACAGTCGATCTGTCCGGCCATTTCTTGCCAGTCCTGTCAAAGGAATGGGAGCTTAGATCCCGCATAGAGTCAAACTATGTAAAACAAGTATCTTGTAAGAGGTAAAATAGCTTATCGCGTTGGCTTGGCGCTTCGCGCAGAATCCGCGATCCTCGGTAGTAGGAGGAGGAACCTCAACGCCCTTTAATAGCACCTTCCAGGCATCCTCGTGTGTAGTATCGAAGAGCCTGTTCAGAGTTTGGTGTTGGGCCGGGTCGAACTCCCACAAGTTGAAGGCCCGTGGTTGACACGGGAGGATCCGGCGGATGAGCATGACCTGGACTACGTTGACGAGTTTGAGCTTCTTGTTCACCATGTTTTGAATACATGTTTGGAGTCCGGTCAGCTCTCCTGAACTACCCCAGGATAGGCCCTTCTCTTTCCAGGAGGTGAGCCGCGTGGGGATGCCAGATCGGAACTCGGGGGCTGCTGCCCATGCAGGGTCACGCGGCTCAGTGATGTAGAACCACCCCAATTGCCACCCCTTTATGGTCTCCGCAAAGGAGCCCTCGAGCCATGTAATGTTGGGCATCTTGCCCACCATGGCACCTCCGCATTCCGCCTGGCGGCCGCCCACTACCTTCGGCTTGACATTGAAGGTCTTCAACCATAAGCCGAAGTGGGGCTTGATGCGGAGGAAGGCCTCGCACATGACGATAAACTCTAAGATGTTGAGGATGAAGTTCGGGGCCAGATCATGGAAATCCAGGCCGTAGTAGAACATGAGCCCCCGGACGAATGGGTGGAGAGGGAATCCCAGTCCATGGAGGAAATGGGTAAGGAACACTACCCTCTCATGGGGCCTGGGATGGGGATGAGCCGCCCCTCATCTGGGAGCCGGTGCGCGATGTCGTCGGGAAGGTATCCGACTCTCCTCAGCTTCTTGATGTCTCCCTCCATGACGGAGGAGACCATCCACCTGCCTCCCGCTCCGGACATGGTTGGAGAAGGTTGAGGTGGGAAGTGCGGACTTGGGCGCTGGAGCTCGAGTGTGCGAAAATGGATGAGCAAAGGAGGAAGAAGGTGTGGATGAAAAGGTGAATCCTTATCCCTTTATATGGGCGGACGAAACTATGCGTCCCCACTAGCCTAGTAAAACTCGCTTATCCCCCAAGCGCCGTAATCGATGGCGCGGTTGGGTTACCCACGCCCGTATTGATGAGAATCCCGTGATAAGGGGACACGATCTCTGCTTTCACAAGATGTGTCAAAAAACTGCCTCGCGTTATGTGCGGGGCTAGTTAAAGGAAACAGTTCGAATAATCACCGGGCCGTGACATAATGTCTTGTTTCCAAAACAAGTCAGCAAATTGGATTTGTGGAAATATTATTCTCTCTACGGTGGTATGTGGAACTTATTTTGCAGGGTCGGACACTATCCTTGTATTCAAATTCTTCCATGGTATATTCGGAGGAGGAACCCGCCTTGCATTGCCGAAGACAATACTACGTGCCGGACTCATCGTCATTGAAAGCCTGGTCAGGGGCTACTGTGGGAGTCCTGGATTAGGGGGTCTCCGGACAGCCGGACTATCTCCATTGGCTGGATTGTTAGACTATGAAGATACATGATTAAAGACTTGGTCTCGTGTCTGGATGGGACTCTACTTGGCGTGGAAGGCATGCTAGGCAATACAGATATGTGTATCTCCTCCTTTGTAACCAACCTTGTGTAACCCTAACCTCTCCGGTGTCTATATAAACCGGAGGGTTTTAGTCCGTAGGACAACATACAATCATACCATAGGCTAGCTTCTAGGGTTTACCCTCTCCGATCTTGTGGTAGATCTACTCTTGTACTACCCATATCATCAATATTAATCAAGAAGGACGTAGGGTTTTACCTCCATCGAGAGGGCCCGAACCTGGGTAAAACATTGTGTCCCCTGCCTCCTGTTACCATCCGCCTTAGACGCACAATTCGGGACCCCCTACCCGAGATCCACCGGTTTTGACACCGACAATGCCAGGCGAAGATGTCCCAATTCTCGCATAAGAACTCCCGCAGTGCGGCATGTGTTGTAGGGTTCAGCTGTGCCCCGATGGATGCTGTTTTTGTAGGGTCCATTGGGTGGACCTAGAATTTGACTATTTCATCCGCTGGTTTAAAAGAGGTGGACTTGGGTCTTTTGTCGAGTATCACGTCATCACTGTCCACTATAGAGTGCAGCGCAGTTAGTTCTTCGGCCGCGAGGGCTTCGGATAATGCTTCGAGGGCCAGTGCGGCAGTTTTATTTTCGGTGCGGAGTGCTATGTCCGGATCACTAGCTAGAGTGATGACTCCATTGGGTCCAGGCATCTTGAGCTTCATGTACCCGTAATGCGCTATAGCTTGGAAGATCGTGAATGCCTCTCGCCCTAGAAGGGCGTGGTATCCGCTACTAAACGGGGCCACTTGGAATGTGATTTCTCCGGACCTGTAATTCTCCGACGTGCCAAATACCACATCTAGTGTGATTTTTCCTGCACATCATGCCTCCCGCCTAGGGATGATTCCTCTGAAGGTCGTGCTGCTTTGCTCAATGCGGCTCTTGTCTATTTCCATTTTTCTAAGAGCCTCCTCATAGATGAGGTTTAATCCGCTGCCACCGTCCATGAGTACTTTAGTAAGCCGGAAGCCGTCCACAATTGGAGTAAGGACCAAAGCGGCTGGAGCTCGGGCTGTGCGGAATTGAGGTTCGTCACTAGCATTGAAGGTTATGGCCGTGTCGTTCCATGGATTTATCATTGCGACGTGGCAGACTTCGGCGAGGCTACGAAGTTCCCGCTTGCGCCCATTGTTTGAGGAGAAAGTCTCAAAGACTGTCAGTACTGTATTGTTATTTTCCACGGGAGGGTGCTCTGCGGTATTGTTGACGAGGAGATCCTCGCCGCTCCTGGCCACCTGCCGGAGTATCCAACATGCTCTAAGGCTGTGTGTTGGCATGGTATCCGATGTACTATGAATTTTCCATGGCCCATTGAGCCATCCCTCCAATACGGTTCTGCGCCCTGTAGTGGGTTTTGGCTTCTTAGTAATTGGATTGGGTGACTTACTAGAGTACACCCTTTTAGTTCGGACAGAGGGTTTAGTCAGAGCCGGAGGATCCCAGAATTGTTTTTGGGTTTTCCAAGTGCTTTCCATCGGATAGTACTTCCGTACTATGGACGCTAAGTCAGCGAAGTGTGTTATATCACGACGACTTATGGCATTGAGGATTCCCTTGTCCGTGCAATTTTTGCAAAAGAATGAAATTGCGTCTTCCTCGCGACAGTCCTTCGCCTTGCTTACTGCAAAGAGGAATCTGGCCCAATAGTGATGTACTGTCTCTTGGGGCTCTTGTCCAATATGGGAAAGATCACTTATGTGAGGGTGGGTGGGTAGATTTAACTCCAAACCCTGGCCCAGTCTGAGACCCAAAGGAGTTTCCGAGCTTGGCAGTTCGGGCTCTGGCACGTTGCCCGACGGTACTAGCCCGCTATTCGATTCCAGGTTCAAAGCTTGGGCCATGTCCTCCCGTAGACGGGTATCCGGCTCAGGGAGCTCGGGAATCCGGACATAGTTTTTCCTCAGAATAGGGGAAGAATCGCTGCATTGCTCCTCCACCACCGCTATCTGATGGGTAACCGACGGAGAGTTAATCTCCCTTTGGTCGGGTTTAAGCCCGATCCGATCATAGTCCGTAGCGACTCCCAAGGCGGCGATGCGATCCAAGAGCTCTTTCAAAGAAAAGAGCTCCATCGGATCCATCTGGTCGGTGAATACCGAGCCGACGTGGAGACTGTTTTTGATGACCCGAGAAGTCATCGTCGGTGCGATGGCCGACGGGGCGGTCATGATGAAGCCGCCTAATCGGAGAGTTTGGCCTACAGCCAGGGCTCCCCCAGAGGTAATGTTGTCCCTGACAACAAGACTAGCCATCATGCCTTATCATGATGGCAGAGTGGAACTCTCAATGAAAGCACCAATGTTGGTGTCAAAACCGGCGGATCTCGGGTAGGGCGTCCCGAACTGTGTGTCTAAGGCGGATGGTAATAGGAGGCGGGGGACACAATGTTTACCCAGGTTCGGGCCCTCTCTATGGAGGTAATACCCTACTTCCTGCTTGATTGATCTTGATGATGTGAGTATTACAAGAGTTGATCTACCACGAGATCGGAGAGGCTAAACCCTGGAAGCTAGCCTATGGTATGATTGTTGTTCTATGGACTAAACCCTCCGGTTTATATAGACACCAAAGGGGCTAGGGTTACACAGAGTTGGTTACAAGAGAGGAGATCTACATATCCGAATCGTCAAGCTTGCCTTCCACGCAAAGGAGAGTCCCATCCGGACACGGGACGAAGTCTTCAATCTTGTATCTTCATAGTCCAATAGTCCGGCCAAAGTATATAGTTCGGCTGTCCGAGGACCCCCTAATCCAGGACTCCCTCAAATACCAAAAATATTTATCTTATTATCTCTATCAGATCTCACTCTCGTAAGTGACCGTGAAGGGATTGACAACCCCTTTATCTCGTTGGTTGCGAGGTTCTTGTTTGTTTGTGCAGGTACTAGGTGACTTGCGTGCTATCTCCTACTGAATTGATACCTTGGTTCTCTAAACTGAGGGAAATACTTACGCTACTGTGTTGCATCACCCTTTCCTCTTCAAGGGAGAACCAACGCAAGCACAAGAGGTAGCACTGTACACACCTTTTGGAGAGACACACATGAATAAGAATTTATTAGAATACTCTATGCGCTTCACTTGTATCTTTTGAGCTAGAATATTTTGCTCTAGTGCTTCATTTATATCTTTAAGAGCACGATGGTGGTTTTATTTTATAGAAATTATTGAGCTCTCATGCTTCACTTATATCATTTTGAGAGTCCTATCGAACAACATGGTAATTTGCTTTGGCTATAAAATTAGTCCTAATATGACAGGCATCCAAGATGGGTATAATAAAAACTATCATCAAAAGTGCATTGAATACTATGAGAAGTTTGATACTTGATGATTGTTTTGAGATATGGAGATGGTGATATTAGAGTCAAGCTAGTTGAGTAGTTGTGAATTTGAGAAATACTTGTTCTAAAGTTTGTGATTCTCGTAGCGTGCACGTATGGTGAACTGTTATGTGATGAAGTCGGAGCATGATTTGTTTATTGATTGTCTTCCTTATGAGTGGTGGTCGGGGACGAGTGATGGTCTTTTCCTACCAATCTATCCCCCTAGGAGCATGCGCATAGTACTTTTTTTGATAACTAATAGATTTTTGCAATAAGTATGTGAGTTCTTATGACTAATGTTGAGTCCATGGATTATACACACTCTCACCCTTCCACCATTGCTAGCCTCTCTAGTACCGCGCAACTTTCGCCGGTACCATACACCCACCATATACCTTCCTCAAACCAGCCACCATACCTACCTATTATGGCATTTCCATAGCCATTCCGAGATATATTGCCATGCAACTTACCACCATTCCGTTTGTTATGACACGCTTCATCATTGTGATATTGCTTTGCATGATCATGTGGTTGACATCGTATTTGTGTTAAAGCCACCTTGATAATTCTTTCATACATGTCACTTTTGATTCATTGCTCATCCCGGTACACCGCCGGAGGCATTCACATAGAGTCATATTTTGTTCTAGTATCGACTTGTAATTTTTGAGTTGTAAGTAAATAAAAGTGTGATGATCATCATTATTAGAGCATTGTCCCATGTGAGGAAAGGATGATGGAGACTATGATTCCCCCACAAGTCAGGATGAGACTCCGGACGGATTCTAAAAAAAGAGAAAAAGAAAAAAAAGGGAGAAAGAAAAAAGAGAGAGAAAAAGAGAGAAGGGACAATGCTACTATCCTTTTACCACACTTGTGCTTCAAAGTAGCACCATGATTTTCACGATAGAGAGTCTCCTATGTTGTTACTTTCATATACTAGTGGGAATCTTACATTATAGAACTTGGCTTGTATATTCCAATGATGGGCTTCCTCAAAATGCCCTAGGCCTTCGTGATCAAGCAAGTTGGATGCACACCCACTTAGTTTCTTTTTGAGCTTTCATACACTTATAGCTCTAGTGCATCCGTTGCATGGCAATCCCTACTCACTCACATTGATATCTATTGATGGACATCTCCGTAGCCCGTTGATACTCCTAGTTGATGTGAGACTATCTTCTCCTTTTTGTCTTCTCCACAACCACCATTCTATTCCACCTATAGTGCTATGTCCATGGCTCATGCTCATGTATTGCGTGAAGATTGAAAAAGTTTGAGAACATCAAAAGTATGAAACAATTGCTTGGCTTGTCATCGGGGTTGTGCATGATTTAAATACTTTGTGTGGTGAAGATAGAGCATAGCCAGACTATATGATTTTGTAGGGATGACTTTCTTTGGCCATGTTATTTTGAGAAGACATGATTGCTTTGTTAGTATGCTTGAAGTATCATTATTTTTATGTCAATATTAAACTTTTGTCTTGAATCTTTCGGATCTGAACATTCATGCCACAATAAAGAAAATTACATTAAGAGTTATTCTAGGTAGCATTCCACATCAAAAATTCTATTTTTATTATTTACCTACTCGAGGACGAGCAGGAATTAAGCTTGGGGATGCTTGATACGTCTCCAACGTATTTATAATTTTTGATTGTTTCATGCTATTATATTATCTATTTTGGATGTTTAATGGGCTTTAATATAACTTTTTATATTATTTTTGGGACTAACCTATTCACCAAAAGCCCAGTGCAAATTGCTGTTTTTTGCCTATTTCAGTGTTTCGCAGAAAAGGAATATCAAACGGAATCCAAACGGAATGAAACCTTCGGGAGAGTTATTTTTGGAACAAACGTGATCCAGGAGACTTGGAATGGGCGTCAAGAAAGAAGCGGGGAGGCCACAAGGCAGGAGGGCGCGCCCAGGGGGTAGGCGCGCTCCCCACCCTCGTGGGCCCCTTGCAGCTCCACCGACGTACTTCTTCCTCCTATATATACCCATATACCCTGAAAACATCCAGGAGCACCACGAAACCCTATTTCCACCGCCGAAACCTTCTATACCCGTGAGACCCCATCTTGGGGCCTTTTCCGGTGCTCCGCCAGAGGTGGAATCGATCACGGAGGGCTTCTACATCAACACCATAGCCTCTCCGATGATGTGTGAGTAGTTTACCATAGACCTTCGGGGTCCATAGTTATTAGCAAGATGACTTCTTCTCTCTCTTTGGATCTCAATACAAAGTTCTCCTCGATTCTCTTGTAGATCTATTCGACGTAATTCTTTTTGTGGTGTGTTTGTCAAGATCCGATGAATTGTGGGTTTATGATCAAGATTATCTTTGAACAATATTTGATTCTTCTCTGAAATCTTTTATGCATGATTTAATATCTTTGCAAGTCTCTTCGAATCATCAGTTTGCTTTGGCCTACTAGATTGATCTTTTTTGCAATGGGAGAAGTGTTTAGCTTTGGGTTCAATCTTGCGGTGTCCTTTCCCAGTGACAACACGGGCAGCAAGGCACATATTGTATTGTTGCCACCGAGGATAAAAAGATGGGGTTTATATCATATTGCTTGAGTTTATCTCTCTACATCATGTCATCTTGCCTAATGCGTTACTCTGTTCTTATGAACTTAATACTCTAGAAGCATGATGGATAGCGGTCGATGTGTGGAGTAATAGTGGTAGATGCAGAATCGTTTCAGTCTACTTGTCGCGGGCGTGATGCCTATATACATCATCATGCCTAGTGTAACATCCCAAATTTCCAATTTGGAATGTTATACATAGGTCATCATATGCATATCATATTTTATTTGCATTTTGGTTTTTGCTCCTAAAATCCTAACCAACTCAAGGACCCACGAAGAGAGTTGGGATTTTATTATTTTCATATTTGAATTTTCTCAAATATTTGAATTATTTTTTTCTCTCCAAATAATATTTCCAATATTAAAAATATATGAGAGGAGATAATATGACTTCTCCAAAATAAAGAAATATTGGAGGAAAATGTTAAAATCAAATAAAGTATTTTATCTGGATTTTATTGCTATTTTATTTGAATTAGAAAAATATGTTTTTTATAAAATTGCATTGTTAGCCCAAATTAATGTTCACTTTGTCCGAAATATTATTAGAGGACCGTGAAAATTTATTTTAGGATTTTTGGACTTCATTTGGTATTTCTTTTATTTATTTTACTCTGTCCGTTAAAAAAACGAACCGATGTACGGGCCGTGCCCGAGCCGGACTTCCCTGGCTGGCCCCTTTAAAAGGCGAGGCCCGACCGCCCCGCCAGCCCAAGCCGACAGCCCCGCCGCATGAAACCCTAGCCGCCGCCGCGCCTCGTTTTCCATGCCGCCGCCGCCGCCTCGGTTTTTGCGCCACCGCCGACACCGCCGGAGCCCCGCCGGAGTTAGCCGCCGCCGCCGGTCTTTTCGCTCGGTTAGGTAAAAACCGTCTCGGTTTTTCAGAAAACCCTAGATCTATTTTTTATAGATCGGTTCGGTTTTTCGTCGGTTTATTTATTTAGCGGACATTCGTATGTTCATTTATTTAACTAATGTTGTTCACCGGTTAGGTTCAGACAGCGAACGTTCGTTCGTTAGTCTTTTCTTTTTATTTTATTTTCGGCCAGGGACCTATCCACGATTATTTTTTATCGCAAATTAGCCCTTGATCTTCAAACCCTCGCCGTTTCTTAACCGTTTGTCCAAATCTAGGGAAACCAACGCCAAAATCTTCGTCTCGAACCCCTCTTTCTATTTAATCAACTTGAACAGGGTTTTTGACAAATTAAAATTTGGTTGCAAGCAGATTTGCATTCGAAGTTCTTTTGACCATAGTTTCAGTTCCGTACCTCCGATTTGATCGATTCTTTCTCAAATCGAACCTCTTCAGTTGAACTTTCAGTTTGGATCTTCTTATTTGAAGTTTTACTCTTGCATCTTTGCCTGAGTGCTTATGTATGCTATTGTTTGTTTGCGATAGAATTTCCAAAGTGCGCAGCGTGCTACTACGAGTCACTAGGTTTTGTGGATCATCAGCAAGGCAAGTAACACATTGATCATACCCCTTTATTATCCAGTTTTTATGCATTAGTTACAACCCTCAAACATTGCATGAGTAGGATCTCTTAACATGTGGGTGTTGGGAAGTAGTTGATGAGGTAGAACCTGTTGCCCTTCTATTATCAAACCCCTGGGAGTTACTTCTACGTTATGCTATTTATTGCCATGCTATGCTCATAGATGTGGATTGGGTTGAGTGTATCCATGACAGATGTGAGATTGCTAATTAATGGTTAACTTAACGTGGCTACTTAAATACACATCTGGGTGGATTGGTTGCGGGCACCTGGGGATATACCAGTGTTGTCCTTTTTGGTTCGCCACCCAGGCTCAAAGGGGTCATAAGATTATTCATGCTAGAAACTTCTGTGTGCAGCCACAAGCTATTATGGGCTCTAGCATAGTGGAGTAAGTTGCATGACCTCTTCCAGTGGTAGGCTAGAAGATGTAGGGGATGTAGGTTGGTACTGTCTACTCGGGGTTAGAGTTAATACTTTTGAAAGACTGTGTCTCGGTCATCCGTTTCTCAAACATCATGTAGTGCAAGAATTCCAATGGAGGAGATCGAGTCTTGTGGGGAAAAGTGCGCAAACCTCTAAAGAGAGTACAAACTAATCATGATTAGCCGTGTCCCCGGTTATGGACATCTTGAGTATCTGGTTCTTGGATTATCATGTGGATCTCATCACCCTAAATTAATTTGTTGGGATGTTAATTACTTTTTGGGACTGAGATGGGGTTTTACCATTCTCAATGTTTTTCAACTACCATGATAGTTAAATAAAATATATTCCTTTGTTGTAGGGAAACATTGTCTTTTCACAAAAACATTACAACCATAGAGCCTCCACCAGCCATATATGCATGTAGTGATAGCTTTTACTTGTTTCATTGCTCTACTGTGTTATCTTGCCAGCATATTCCATGTGCTGACCCGTTTCGGGCTACAACATATCATGTTGCAGACTTTTCAGACGAAGAGTAAGGTGCGCTAGGTCGTTGTCATGCACTTAGCTATGCCATTGGAGTTGATGGACTCACTTTACCTTCCAAGCCTTCCGCTGTTATATTTTAGATGGCCTTAAGCCATATTTATTGTAATAAGTTCTCTTTTGAGACATTGGATGTAATAAGAGTGTGATTGCCACTCTGTTATAAATCCTTCAAGTACTATATGTGTCAGCATTACCGATCCAGGGATGGCACTGAAGCATAGATATTTGACTGTTTGAGGTCAGATCGCTACAAGATGGTATCAGAGCACACACTGAATGTAGGACACGACCACTAAGAGCCATAGGTCACTCTTCTCTACCCATTTCTGACTCCTCTCCATTTTCTACTCTATAGGATGGCGGACACAAGGAACAAGTTTACACAGCCGGATGAAGACACACCTTTTGGACGACACTTGAGGGAAGTCACTAGGTACCTGAACATTGGAATACCAAGCTTCACCGGGACCTACACCGCCACTTTACCAGAAGAAGAGCATTGGATGATTCGAGTTCAAGTTCTAGGAAGGACATTCACGCCAGTAACTGAACCCATAGAGTTTTCCTTCGATGCACCAACCTAGAGTCTAGGAAAGAGCATGGGAGCCCACATCACCATAGGACGCATCGGTGAAGTTTATCACAAGGATCTTAAGGACACTATATACCACATATGTGGGCGCCGAGATGAGAAATGGGAGATGATCAACACCAGGAAGGACATGTCCATTGCAGCCTTGATCCAGGAGTTAAACCAGCACATCTGATGCCAGGAGAACCACATGTGCGCAAGCATGATAGATCTGAAGAGGTTGATGACTAGGAACATGGAGCTGGAAGAGGAACTCAAGTCTACACGTGACGGATATGAGGAGGAAATCACAATACTAGTGGAGAAGAATGACGACCTGACAAGGAAGCTAGGTGTATTCATGGGAGACCCTGTGCCAGGAGGAGATGACGACCATCCCAAGGATTACATCATCATCGACGACACTGACTCTGACCCCAGTGATGATGATTATGAAGACGAAGCTAGAGCACATATCATGGAGTCTTCTACCGATCAAAATTTCTAGTAGACCACCATACTATTAGTAGTATTTCCCCATGTATATATTAGTAGTCCGAGCACTGTAATGATAGTTAGATCGATTGTATGCCCTTGCTTGAAATTGTTTTGGAGTGATATGTTTGTGTTTATCTCATGTGCATATGGGTAGTGTCTTCTCACTAGACCTCATTCTATTCTAATCTCTCCCCTCTAAACCCATCAAATGCCTCCGAGATGTGACCCAGGATTTGCTTTCCCACCGGACCTCACTCAGTTGATTCAACAGCAAAATACACTGATGCAATTGCTAGTCCAGAACCAAGGTAACAACAACAATAATAACAACAACCCACCGCCACCCCCTCCAGTTGACAGCTTAGCCCGTTTTCTGAGGTTACAAGCACCGGTGTTTTCCAGTAGCACCGAGCCCATAGTTGCTGATGACTGGCTACGCAGGATTGGAAGGGAGTTAACCACTTCAGGTTGCACAGATGCTGAGAAGGTGTGTTTTTCCGCACACCAATTGGATGGACCTTGAAAGTGCAACTATCCCTGGGTGGTTTTGGTAATTCCTAACAACATATAGCTCATTGAGCTAATGCTTCTTGAAGATAAATATTTCAGGAAAAGCTCAATGATTGGCATGGCATGGATTAGACAGTGGGCCCCTCAAAATTCTAAGGACAAAAGGATTGGCTCAAGCTCAAAGCACAAGACTCTAAATTTCATTTTTAGTGATCCAAGATCACATTGAGTCCATAGGAGAAGCCAATACTATTAAGAGGGGATGATGTGTTGCTTAATGAGGTTCTTGCTCAAAGTGCTTAGCGTTATGCTCCACAACCCTCAACCACTTTCTCATATCCAAATATATCCCAAACCGAAAGTCAAACTCGGCCCCACCGAGTTCACTTGACATAGCCACCACCACAAACCCTAGTCTTTTCGGTCCCACCGATAGGGATCTCGGTCTCACCGAGATGGGATTGCAATCTCTCTGTTTCCCTTCGTAACATTTCGGTCCAACTGAGATGAGCGATTGGTCCCACCGAGATTGCAATGCAAAATCTCTGTTTCCCTTTCATAACATTTCGGTCCTACCGAGAGAGCGAATCGGCCCCACCGAGATTGCCTAACCAACTCTCTGGTTAGTCTATTACAAAAATCGGTCTCATCGAGTTTGTCTAATCGGTCTCATCGAGATTACGTTATGCCCTAACCCTAATGATATCGGTCCCACCAAGTTGACATGTCGGTCCCACCGAAAAACCTAACGGTCACATTATGAACTAAATCGGTTTGACCGAGTTGTATGATTCGGTCCCATCGAGTTTGGTGATTTGTGTGTGACGGTTAGATTTTGTGTGGAGGCTATATATACCCCTCCACCCACTCTTCAGTCGTGTAGAGAGCCATCAGAACATGCCTACACTTCCAACATATATTTTCTGAAAGAGAGCCACCTACACTTGTGTTGAGGTCAAGATACTTCATTCCAACCACATAAGTCTTGATCTCTGGCCTTCCCCAAGTTGCTTTCCGCTCAAATCATCTTTCCACCAAATCCTATCCTATGAGAGAGAGTTGAGTGTTGGGGAGACTATCATTTGAAGCACAAGAGCAAGGAGTTCATCATCAACACACCATTTGTTACCTCTTGGAAAGTGGTGTCTCCTAGATTGGTTAGGTGTTGCTACCTCTTGAGCTTGCGTTGGTTTTCCCCGAAGAGGAAGGGATGATGCAGTAGAGTAGCGTAAGTATTTCCCTCAGTTTTTGAGAACCAAGGTATTAATCCAGTAGGAGGACACGCTCAAGTCCCTCATACCTACACGAAACGATAGCTACTCGCAACCAACGCGATTAGGGGTTGTCAATCCCTTCACGGTCACTTACGAGAGTGAGATCTGATAGATATATTCTTTTTGGTATAGAGATGCAAAGTAAAAAGTAAAGGCAAAGTAAAAAGCAAATCAAGATTAAAGTGATGGAGATTGATATGATGATAATAGACCCCGGGGCCATAGGTTTCACTAGTGGCTTCTCTCAAGAGCATAAGTATTCTACGGTGGGTGAACAAATTACTGTTAAGCAATTGACAGAATTGAGCATAGTTATGAGAATATCTAGGCATGATCATGTATATAGGCATGACGTCCGTGACAAGTAGACCGAAATGATTCTGCATCTACTACTATTACTCCACTCATCGACCGCTATCCAGCATGCATCTAGAGTATTAAGTTAAAACAGAGTAACGCTTTAAGCAAGATGACATGATGTAGAGAGATAAATTCATGCAATATGAAATAAACCCCATCTTGTTATCCTCGATGGCAATGATACAATACGTTCCTTGCTGCCCCTTCTGTCATTGGGAAAGGACACCGCAAGATCGAACCCATAGCTAAGCACTTCTCCCATGGCAAGAACTACCAATCTAGTTGGCCAAACCAAACGGATAATTCTAAGAGACTTGCAAAGATAACCAATCATACATAAAGGAATTCAGAGAAGATTCAAATATTATTCATAGATAGACTTGATCATAAACCCACAATTCATCGGTCTCAACAAACACACCGCAAAAAGAAGATTACATCGAATAGATCTCCACAAGAGAGGGGGAGAACTTTGTAATGAGATCCAAAAAGAGAGAAGAAGCCATCTAGCTACTAACTATGGACCCGAAGGTCTAAGGTAAACTACTCACACTTCATCGAAGATGCTATGATGATGTAGAAGCCCTCTGTGATGACGGCTCTCTTCGGCGGAGCTCCGGAATAGGCCCCAAGATGGGATCTCGTGGATACAGAAAGTTGCGGCGGTGGAATTAGGTTTTTGGATCCTGTTCTGATCGTTTGGGGGTACGTAGGTATATATAGGAGGAAGGAGTACGTCGGTGGAGCACCAAGGGGCCCACGAGGCAGGGTGCGCGCCCTAGGGGGGGCGCCCCCCACCCTTGTGACCGCCTCTTTGACTCCTTAGAGTAGGGTCCAAGTCTCCTGGATCACGTTCGGTGAGAAATCACATTCCTGAAGGTTTTATTCCATTTGGACTCCGTTCGATATTTTGTTTCTCCGAAATACTAAATAGGCAAAAAACAACAATTCTGGGCTGGGCCTCCGGTTAATAGGTTAGTCCCAAAAATATTATAAAAGTGGAAAATAAAGCCCAATATAGTCCGAAACAGTAGATAATATAGCATGTAGCAATTGAAAGTTATAGATACGTTGGAGACGTATCAGGCATCCCCAAGCTTAATTCCTGCTCGTCCTCGAGTAGGTAAATGATAAAAAGAGAAATTTTCATGCGGAGTGCTACTTGGCATAATTTCAATGCAAATCTTCTTAATTGTGGTATGAATATTCAGATTAGGAAGATTCAAGACAAAAGTTCATATTGACATAAAGAATAATAATACTTCAAGCAAACCAACAAAGCAATTTTGTTTTCTTAAAGTAACATGGCCAAAGAAAGTTCATCCCTACAAAATCATATAGTTTAGTCATACTCCATTTTCGTCACACAAGAATGCTCTCATCATGCACAACCCCGATGACAAGCCAAGCAATTGTTTCATACCTTAATAATTTCAAACTCATAAACTTTCACGCAATACATGAGCGTGAGCCATGGATATAGCACTATGGGTGGAATAGAATATAATGGTGGGGGTTATGTGGAGAAGACAAAAAAGGAGAAAGTCTCACATCAACGAGGCTAATCAATGGGCTATGGAGATGCCCATCAATTGATGTTAATGCAAGGAGTAGGGATTGCCATGCAACAGATGCATTAGAGCTATAAATGTATGAAAGCTCAACAAAAGAAACTAAGTGTGTGTGCATCCAACTTGCTTGCTCACGAAGACCTAGGGCACTTGAGGAGGCCCATTGTTGGAATATACAAGCCAAGTTCTATAATGAAAATTCCCACTAGTATATGAAAGTGATAACTCAAGAGACTCTCTATATGAGGAACATGGTGCTAGAAGCACAAGTGTGGAAAAAGGAATAGTAGCACTGCCCCTTTTTTGGCCTTATTTTCTTTCTTTGGCCCCCTTTTTTTGGGACAATGCTCTATTAAATGATGATAATCACAATTTTATTTATTTACAACTCAATGATTACAACTCGATACTAGAACAAAGTATGACTCTATATGGATGCCTCCGGCGGTGTACCGGGATATGCAATGAATCAAGAGTGACAAGTATGAAAAAATTATGAACGGTGGCTTTGCCACAAATACTATGTCAACTACATGATCATGCTAAGCAATATGACAATGATGGATGTGTCATGATAAACTGGATGGTGGAAAGTTGCATGGCAATATATCTCGGAATGGCTATGGAAATGCCATAATAGGTAGGTATGGTGGCTGTTTTGAGGAAGATATAAGGAGGTTTATGTGTGAAAGAGCGTATCATATCATGGGGTTTGGATGCACCGGCAAAGTTTGCACCAACTCTCTATGTGAGAAAGGGCAATGCACGGTCCTTAGAGGCTAGCAATGATGGAAGGGTGAGAGTGCGTATAATCCATGGACTCAACATTAGTCATAAAGAACTCATATACTTATTGCAAAAATCTACAAGCCATCAAAAACCAAAGTATTATGCGCATGCTCCTAGGGGGATAAATTGGTAGGAAAAGACCATCGCTCGTCCCCGACCGCCACTCATAAGGAGGACAATCAAATAACACCTCATGTTTCAAATTTGTTGCATAACGTTTACCATACGTGCATGCTACGGGACTTGCAAACTTTAACTCAAGCTCTTCTCAAATTCACAATTACTCTACTAGCATGACATTGATATTACTACCTCCATATCTCAAAACAATTATCAAGAATCCAACTTTTCTTAGTATTCAACACACTCAAAAGAAAGTTCCACAAATCTTGAATACCAAGCATGTTATTATTAAGCAAATTACCATGCTATTAAGACTCTCAAAATAATTTAAGTGAAGCATGAGAGATCAATAGTTTCTTTAAAACAAATCCACCACCGTGCTCAAAAAAAATCTAAGTGAAGCACATAGAGCAAAATTACTTAGCTCAAGAAGATATAAGTGAAGCACATAGAGCAAGACTACATAGCTCAAAAGATATAAGTGAAGCACATAGAGCAAAACTACATAGCTCAAAAGATATAAGTGAAGCACATAGAGTATTATATCAAATTTTAATTCATGTATGGCTCTCTCAAAAGGTGTGTACAGAAAGGATGATTGTGGCATACTAAAACACAAAGACACAAATAATACAAGACGCTCCAAGCAAAACACATATCATGTTGGTGAATAAAAATATAGCTCCAAGTAAATTACCGATGGAAGTGGACGAAAGAGGGGATGCCTTTCGGGGCATCCCCAAGCTTTGACTTTTTGGTGTACTTGGATTATCCTGGGGGTTCCATGGGCATCCCCAAGCTTAGTCTCTTGCCACTCCTTGTTCCATAATCCATCGAAAGAATTCACCCAAAACATGAAAACTTCACAACACAAAACTTAAAGTAGAAAACTCGTGAGCTCCGTTAGCGAAAGAAAACAAAAGACCACTTCAAGGTACTGTAATGAACTCATTCTTTATTTATATTGGTGTTAAACCTACTGTATTCCAAATTCTATATGGATTATAAACTATTTTACTAGCCATAGATTCATCAAAATAAGCAAACAACACACGAAAAACAGAATCTGTCAAAAACAAAACAGTTTGTAGTAATCTGTAGCTAGCACAATATCTGGAACCCCAAAAATTCTAAAATAAATTTCTGGACGTGAGTAATTTATCTATTAATCATCTACAAAAATAATTAACTAAATAGCACTCTTCAAATAAAAATTACAGCAGTTCTCGTGAGCGCTAAAGTTTCTGTTTTTTTACAGCAAGTTCAACAAGACTTTCCCCAAGTCTTCCCAACGGTTCTACTTGGCACAAACACTAATTAAACACAAAAAACACAACCAAAACAGAGGCTAAATAATTTACTTATTACTAAACATGAGCAAAAAACAAGGAATAAAAATAAAATTTTGTTGCCTCCCAACAAGCGCTATCGTTTAACGCCCCTAGCTAGGCATAAAAGCGAGGATAGATCTAGGTATTGCCATTTTTGGTAGGCAATCCATAAGTGGCTCTCATGATAGTTTCATATGGCAATTTTATTTCTTTCTTGGAAAGTTTTCCATGCCATTTTTTAATGGAAATTTAAATCTAATATTCCCTTCCTTCATATCAATAATTGCACCAACCGTTCTAAGGAAAGGTCTACCAAGAATAATAGGGCAAGAAGGATTGCAATCTATATCAAGAACAATGAAATCTACGGGAACATAATTTCTATTTGCAACAATAAGAACATCATTAATCCTTCCCATAGGTTTCTTAGTAGTAGAATCCGCAAGATGCAAGTTTAGAGAGCAATCATCAAAATTACGGAAATCTAGCAAATCACACAAAATCTTGGGAATAGTAGAGACACTAGCACCCAAATCACACAAAGCATAAAACTCATGATCTTTAATTTTAATTTTAATAGTTGGTTCCCACTCATCATAGAGTTTTCTAGGGATAGAAAATTTCAACTCAAGTTTTTCTTCATAAGATTGCATCAAGGCATCAGCAATATGTTCGGTGAAGGCTTTCTTTTGACTATAAGCATGTGGAGAATTTAGCACAGATTGCAACAAGGAAATACAATCAATTAAGGAGCAACTTTCATAATTAAATTCCTTGAAATCCAATATAGTGGGTTTAGCAACATCTAGATTTTTATTTCTTTCAATCCCACTTTCATTAATTTCATCATAAAGATCTAAATACTCCGGATTTTTAGAACGCCTTTTAGGTAAGGGAAGATCATATTCAGTTTCATCAAGATTCATATTGCACAACAAAGATTTAATAGGTGACACATCAATAACTTTTAGTTCTTCATCTTGATTTTCATAGGAATTGGAAGAACACGCTTTAATAAAGGCATCTTTGGAAGCACGCATCCTAGCGGTTCTTTCCTTGCACTCATCAATGGAAATTCTCATGGCTTTGAGAGACTCATTGATATCATGCTTAGGAGGAATAGATCTAAGCTTTAAAGAATCAATCTCAAGAGAAATTCTATCAACGTTCCTAGCCAAATCATCAACTTTAAGCAATTTCTCTTCAAGCAAAGCATTAAAATTCTTTTGTGAATTCATAAACTCTTTAACATTATTCTCAAATTCAGAGGGCATCTTATTATAATTTCCATAAGAGTTGTTGTAGGAATCCCCATAATTATTAGAAGGATTACTAGGATATGGCCTAGGATTAAAGTTCCCTCTATAAGCGTTGTTACCAAAATTATTCCTACCAACAAAATTCACATCCATAGATTCATTGTTATTCTCAATCAAAGTAGACAAAGGCATATCATTAGGATCAGAAGAAACACTCTTAGTAGCAAATAATTTCATAAGTTCATCCATCTTTCCACTCAAAACATTGATTTCTTCTATCACATGCACTTTTTTATTAGAAGATCTTTCAGTATGCCATTGAGAATAATTAACCATAATATTATCTAGGACTTTAGTAGCATCTCCTAAAGTGATTTCCATAAAAGTGCCTCCAGCGGCCGAATCTAAAAGATTTCTAGAAGCAAAATTCAATCCGGCATAAATTTTTTGTATAATCATCCACAAATTCAAACCATGAGTAGGGCAATTACGTATCATTAATTTCATTCTCTCCCAAGCTTGTGCAACATGTTCATGATCAAGTTGCTTAAAGTTCATAATATCGTTTCTAAGAGAGATGATCTTAGCGGGAGGGAAATACTTAGAGATAAAAGCATCTTTGCACTTGTTCCAAGAATCAATACTATTTTTAGGAAAAGACAAAAACCAAGCTTTAGCACGATCTCTAAGCGAAAAAGGAAATAGCTTCAATTTAACGACATCATTATCGACATCTTTTTTCTTTTGCATATCACATAAATCAACGAAGCTATTCAGATGAGTAGCGGCATCTTCACTAGGAAGGCCGGCGAATTGATCTTTCATAACAAGATTCAAAAAAGCAGTATTGATTTCACAAGATTCAGTATTGGCAAGAGGAGTAATCGGAGTGCTAAGGAAATCATTATTATTGGTATTGGTGAAGTCACACAATTTGGTAGTATCTTGAGTCATCGCGACAAACAAGCAATCCAACACACGAGCAAACAAAAGGCAAGCGGGCAAAAAGAGGCAAATAGAGAGGGAGGATAGAGAGAGAGAGGGCGAATAAAACGGCAAGGGTGAAGTGGGGGAGAGGAAAACGAGAGTCAAATGGCAAATAATGTAATGCGAGAGATAGGGATTGTGATGGGTACTTGGTATGTTGACTTTTTGCATAGACTCCGCGGCAACGGCGCCAGAAATCCTTCTTGCTACCTCTTGAGCTTGCGTTGGTTTTCCCCGAAGAGGAAGGGATGATGCAGCAGAGTAGCGTAAGTATTTCCCTCAGTTTTTGAGAACCAAGGTATCAATCCAGTAGGAGGCCACGCTCAAGTCCCTCGTACTTGCACAAAACGATAGCTACTCGCAACCAACGCGATTAGGGGTTGTCAATCCCTTCACGGTCACTTACGAGAGTAAGATCTGATAGATATAATATTTTTGGTATTTTTGGTATGGAGATGCAAAGTAAAAAGTAAAGGCAAAGTAAAAAGCAAAGCAAGATTAAAGTGATGGAGATTGATATGATGAGAATAGACCCGGGGGCCATAGGTTTCACTAGTGGCTTCTCTCAAGAGCATAAGTATACTACGGTGGGTGAACAAATTACTGTTGAGCAATTGACAGAATTGAGCATAGTTATGAGAATATCTAGGTATGATCATGTATATAGGCATCACGTCCATGACAAGTAGATCGAAACGATTCTGCATCTACTACTATTACTCCACTCATTGACCGCTATCTGGCATGCATCTAGAGTATTAAGTTAAAAACAGAGTAACATTTTAAGCAAGATGACATGATGTAGAGAGATAAATTCATGCAATATGAAATAAACCCCATCTTGTTATCCTCGATGGCAACGATACAATACAAGCGTTGCTGCCCCTTCTGTCACTGGGAAAGGACACCGCAAGATCGAACCCAAAGCTAAGCACTTCTCCCATGGCAAGAATACCAATCTAGTTGGCCAAACCAAACGGATAATTTGAAGAGACTTGCAAAGATAACCAATCATACATAAAAGAATTCAGAGAAGATTCAAATATTATTCATAGATAGACTTGATCATAAACCCACAATTCATCGGTCTCAACAAACACACCGCAAAAAGAAGATTACATCGAATTGATCTCCACAAGAGAGGGGGAGAACTTTGTATTGAGATCCAAAAAGAGAGAAGAAGCCATCTAGCTACTAACTATGGACCCGAAGGTCTGAGGTAAACTACTCACACTTCATCGGCGAGGCTATGATGATGTAGAAGCCCTCCGTGATGACGGCCCTCTCCGGCGGAGCTCCGGAACAGGCCCCAAGATGGGATCTCGTGGATACAGAAAGTTGCGGCGGTGGAATTAGTTTTTTGGCTCCTGTTCTGATCGTTTGGGGGTACGTAGGTATATATAGGAGGAAGGAGTACATCGGTGGAGCACCGAGGGGCCCATGAGGTAGGGGGCGACCTAGGGGGGGCGCCCCCACCCTCGTGACCGCCTCTTTGACTCCTTGGAGTAGGGTCCAAGTCTCCTGGATCACGTTCGGTGAGAAAATCACGTTCCCGAAGGTTTTATTCCGTTTGGACTCCGTTTGATATTCTGTTTTTCCGAAATACTGAAATAGGCAAAAAACAACAACTCTGGGCTGGGCCTCCGGTTTATAGGTTAGTCCCAAAAATAATATAAAAGTGGAAAATAAAGCCCAATATAGTCCAAAACAGTAGATAATATAGCATGGAGCAATCAAAAATTATAGATACGTTGGAGACGTATCAGGTGTCACTTGGGAGCCTCCGTCAAGATTGTGGAGTTGAACCAAGAAGTTTGTACGAGCAAGGTTATCGCCTACTTCGTGAAGATCTACCCTAGTGAGGCAAGTCCTTCGTGGGCGATGGCCGTGGTGGGATAGACAAGGTTGCTTCTTCATGGACCCTTCGTGGGTGGAGCCCTCCGTGGACTCGCGCAACTGTTACCCTTCGTGGATTGAAGTCTCCATCAACGTGGATGTACGATAGCACCACCTATCGTAACCATGCCAAAAATCTCCGTGTCCACATTGCGTTTTCTCCCTCCAAACTCCTCCCTTTACCTTCATATGCAATTGTTTTACATTCCGCTGCTATACTCTTAGAATTGCATGTGTAGGTTGTTTGCTTGACTTGTGCTAAGTTGCTAAAATCTTTCAAGAATTAAAATTGGGAAAAGGCTAGATTTTTATTGGTCAAGTAGTCTAATCACCCCCCCTATAGACATACTTTCGATTCGACAAGTGGTATCAGAGATTTGGTCTCCATTTGCATTGATTTCCATAGCTTTGGTGATCATAGCCTTGGTTTCACAACCTAAGAGAGTATGGTGTCTAGTGAGGGAAATTACCACCGTAGAGGTCCTTATTTTGATGGTACTAATTTTGCTAGTTGGAAGCATAAGATGAAAATGCATATTCTTGGACATAACCCCTCCGTTTGGGCTATTGTGTGTATTGGCTTGCAAGGTGAATTCTTTGATGGGAGGGAACCGAACAGTGAGGCTAGCGCGCAAGAGTTGAAGATGCTGCAATACAATGCTCAAGCTTGTGATATTCTCTTCAATGGATTGTGCCCCGAAGAATTCAACAAAATCAGCCGTCTTGAGAATGCAAAGGAAATTTGGGATACTTTGATTGATATGCACGAAGGTACCGACTCCGTCAAGGAATCCAAATTGGATGTGCTTCAAAGTCAACTTGACAAGTTCAAAACGAAGGATGGTGAAGGTGTCGCTGAAATGTACTCTAGGCTTGCTCTCATCACAAATGAGATTGTCGGCTTAGGAAGTGAAGAGGTGACCGATAGATTCATCATCAAGAAGATCCTAAGAGCCTTGGATGGAAAATATGATACCGTGTGCACATTGATCCAAATGATGCCCAATTACAAAGATCTCAAGCCAACGGAAGTCATTGGAAGGATTGTTGCTCATGAGATGTCACTCAAGGATAAGGAAGAGCTTCACAACAAGTCAAGTGGTGCTTACAAAGCCTCATGTGATGCTCCCACATCATCATGTGAGAAACAAAACTTCAATGAAGAATTGAGCCTAATGGTGAAGAACTTCAACAAGTTCTACAAGATTAGAAGCAAGGAAAGAAGTTCCAAGTCAAGGTCCTACAATGACAAAAGATCTTCAAGTCGTGAACGTAATTGTCACAATTGTGGAAGACCCGGACACTACTCCAATGAGTGTACAACTCCCTACAAAAGAAGAGAAGGTTCTCCCAAAAGAAGGAGTAGGAGATAAGAATCACCACCAAGAGAGAGAAGGAGTAGAGATGACCATTATGAACATCACGGAGAAGCAAGGTTTCGGAAAGGAAGGAAAAATCATCAAGGGGCTACACAAAACGAAGACATCAAGCTCACGTTGGTGAATGGGTATCCGGCTCCGACTCCGATGATCACTCCGAGAGAAGTTATCACCCCGACTCCGAATATACTCGAGATGAAGGTGTTGCCGGTCTAGCACTTGTGTCAACCAACTCCTACGACATATTTTAGTCACCAAATGAAGGGATTCGAAGATGCTTCATGGCTAAAGGCCCAAAGGTATCACACCCCGAGTATGTTGATTTCAATAATGATGAAGATGACTTGCTAGGTGATGATGATTTACTTGTTGACAATTCCAATGATGAAAACTAATGAACTTGCTATTAATCATGCTAATCAAGACAAAACGAATGACGATGATAAGAAGGAGATTGAATGTCTAACTAAAGAGCTAAACTCTCTTAAGTTAGCTCATGAAACTACCTTGGAAAATCATCGAGAGCTTTTAAAGACTCATGAGAAGTTACGTGTAACACCCCGGATATGACTTTCCCAATTTGTACTCCAACTCTTGCCATTTCCGGAATTAAGTTATTTTATTTTCTCGGGTTCGGGTTTTGTCTTCGTGTGTGGTTATCATTGTCATGCATATCATATCATGTCATCATGTGCATTGCATTTGCATACATGTTCATCTCTTGCATTAGAGCTTTTTCCCCGTTGTCCGTTTTGCATTCCGGCGCTTCGTTCTCCTCCGGTGGTCATTTCTAGCTTTCTTTCTTGTGTGGGGTTTAAACATTTCCGGATTGGACAGAGACTTGTCAGGCGGCCTTGGTTTACTACCGGTAGACCGCCTGTCAAGTTTTGTACCATTTGGACTTCGTTTGATACTCCAACGGTTAACCGAGGGACCGAAAAGGCCTCATGTGTGTTGCAGCCCAACACCCTTCCAATTTGGCCCAAAACCCACCTAAGCCCTCTCCATCATCTAGAGCGTTCGATCACGATCGCATGGCCGAAAACCGCACCTCATTTGGACTCTCCTAGCTCCCTCTATGCCTATATAAAGGCCTATCCCCGAAAATCACGGGTCTCCCGTCGTCCCTAACCCTAAATCTTAGATTCGCCGCCGCCGGACACGTCCGGACGGCGCCGAACACGTCCGACCTGCCCCCACCGCCGCCACGTGTGGCCTCCTCACTCACCGAGCCGCGCGCCCACTTCCCCGCCGGCCCGCTCGGCCCAGCCGGGGCCCCCGCGGCCCGAAGCCGCCATCCGCCGCCCGCCGCCCTTCTCCTCCAGAGCCGGTGCCGCGCTCCGCCGCCTCCGCCGCGGCGCCGCCCGGCCGGACTGCGCCGCCATCGCCGGTCATCGCCGCCTCCCGCGCCCGGCCGCACGCCCCGCTGCCGCCGCCCGGTCGCCGCGCCTCCTCCGACCACCGCCTCGCCTCCTCGCGCCGGCCTCTCCCTCCAAGTTCGGCAAGAACTCCGGCGAGGACGGCTTCGAACCTCGATCCGCGTGCGATCCAGATCTGGAAATATCTCCTCGGGTTGACTTTTTCTCCCGAAACCCTAATCCATATGCTCATGTTCATAGCCTCGTAACTTTGCATCCGTAGCTCCGATTCATGCATATAGCATATCAAAATGTTCATCTCTGAGAGTACATCATTTTTTTCCATTGCATCATTTTCATTTGAGCTAATCTTGATGCCAGAAATGCTGTTAGAAGAGGGCTACTTGAGTTAATTGTCAGATCTGCTACTCCATTTTGCATATTTGTCATTTTTGCTATGATTATTGTGTGCATGATATGCCCATGAGCTCTACATATGTTTTGTTAAGGGTTTTGCCATCTTTCCAGAGGTGCAACCCATGTATTTTTGTGATGGGTGTGGTGACTAGTGCAAGCTTGCAAAGTGGTGCACTTGGTAATTCTGTTTTCAGGGACTTAGCATTTCCACTAAGTCCTTGGGCTGTTTATCTCATATGGCCATATGTTCTTGTTGTTTCCGAGAGATCCATGCCTATTTTAAGGATGATCAGTAAGGAAGTTTTGTAATCTTGTAGTGCTCTATCCATCCATGTCTTTGTTTGTAATTATGGAGCACCCTAGCTTGAGTCAATCGAGCTCTACTTTTGCTACTTTGTGAATCTGGGCAGATTGTCAACTTGTTTGCAATTTTGCCGATGATGTTGTAGTTGACCTGTGCATGCTATGCTATTGTTCTTGCCATGTCTAGCTTGCATTTTGTGTGTTCTTGATAGATGTATGCTTAGATTTTCATGTCTTGCTCCGTAGTGAGTGCATCGAGCTCGTAAACATGCCTACTTGATATCTGTTTTCAGCATGCTCCAGTTTTCACCAAGTCTGGATCTGATTATGTTCTTGCCATGTTCACATGCTTGCAATTGTATTTTCTGATCCCTTTTGGCTCAAGGTCACTAAGGGACTTTTGTTAAGCTCTTTGAGTAGCTCCATTCCATGATTTACTTTTCCATGTTCAGGTCCTGTAGCATGTAGTTTTGTTGCTCCGAAGAGTGCTACCTGATCTGGAATTCCAGACAAGTGTTAATTTCACTAAGTCTGAGATCTGTTTACCATATGCATTTTTGCCATGCTTGTTTGAACCTGTTAATGGATGAATTGGCCGTAGCTCAGTGCTAGACTTTTGTTAAGCATCTTGAATACATCCCTGCCATGTATTTTGTTGTAATGTTTGGGTGTTGTAGCATGTTCATCTCATTGCATTTAGATGACTACTTGCTGTAAATCGCAGACCGGTGTCATATTTGAATCGCTTGCCATTTCCAAACCGTAACTCCGATTCCGACGTTCTTTATATCGTTTTCAAGCGATTTCATCTCATCTTTCCAGTGGCACACTTGGATTTCCAAGTTGAGGCCAGGTTCATGCATTCCTTGTCACATCTCGCATATGCATCCCGCATCGCATCCCACATAGCATATCATCGTTGCATCATGTTGTTTGAGCTTTGCACGTGGTTGATTGTGTCCTTGTTGCTTGTTTGTATTGTTTGGGTAGAGCCAGGAGACGAGTTCGCTAACGAGGAGCCCGTTGAGTTTGCTTTCGAGGATCCAGTCAACTCTGACAACTTTGCAGGCAAGATGATCATACCCTCGAAATCACTACTATCTTTGCTATGCTAGATTGCTCGCTCTTTTGCTATGCCAATGATACGATGCCTACCATTTGCTTTCAAGCCTCCCAAATTTCCATGTCAAACCTCTAACCCACCTTGTCCTAGCAAACCGTTGATTGGCTATGTTACTGCTTTGCTCAGCCCCTCTTATAGCGTTGCTAGTTGCAGGTGAAGATTGGAGGCCGTTCTTTGTTGGAACATTTATTTACTTGTTGGGATATCATTATATTGCTATGTTATCTTAATGCATCTATATACTTGGTAAAGGGTGGAAGGCTCGGCCTCTCTCCTAGTGTTTTGTTCCACTCTTGCCGCCATAGTTTCCGTCATATCGGTGTTATGTTCCCGGATTTTGCGTTCCTTATGCAGTTGGGTTATAATGGGAACGCCTTGATTAAAGCTTTTCCAGCAATGCCCAACCTTGGTTTTACCATTTGCCACCTAGCCTCTTTTTCCCTTGGGTTTCCGGAGCCCGAGGGTCATCTTATTTAAACCCCCCCGGGCCAGTGCTCCTCTGAGTGTTGGTCCGAACCGAGTAGACTGCAGGGCCACCTCAGGGCAACTTGAGGGTTGGTTTTACTAGTAGGATGTCTCATCTGAGTGTGCCCTGAGAACAAGATATGTGCAGCTCCTATCGGGATTTGTCGGCACATTCGGGTGGTGTTGCTGGTCTTGTTTTAACCTGTCGAAGTGTCTTGAAGAACCGAGATATTGAGTCTAATTAGAACGTCTTGGGAGGAGGTCTATTCCTTCGTTGACCATGAGAGCTTGTCATGGGCTAAGTTGGGACTCCCCTGCAGGGATTTGAACTTTCGAAAGCCGTGCCCGTGGTTATGGCAGATGGGAATTTGTTAACGTCCGGTTGTAGATAACTTGAACCTTAACTTAATTAAAATGAATCAACTGAGTGTGTTACCGTGATGGCCTCTTCTCGGTGGAGTCCGGGAAGTGGACACGGTGTTGGAGTAATGCTTGCGCAGGTTGTCCTTTAGTTATGCGTTCGCGCTTTGCCTCCTCTTCTCGCTCCCTTCTGTGAATAGGATAGCCACCACATTATGCTAGTCGCTTGCTGCAGCTCAACATATATATTACCTTGCCTTACCTATTTAAGCTTAAATAGTTTTGATCGCGAGGGTGTGAGATTGCTGAGTCCCTGTGGCTCACAGATTACTATTACACTAGATGCAGGGCCTGATGATTCTGCTCCAGGTGACGCGCTTGAGCTCAAGTGGGAGTTCGACGAGGACTCTCAACGTTACTATGTTTCTTTTCCTGATGATCAGTAGTGGTGCCCAGTTGGGGGTGATCGGGACCATGTCGCATGTTGGGTTATCTTTTATTTTGGCGCCGTAGTCGGGCCATGAGTGTTTGGATGATGTAATGTTATTTATGTACCTTGATTGATGTGGCGAGTGTAAGCCAACTATGTTCTCTCCCCTTTATTATTATATTACATGGGATGTGTAAAGATTACCTTACTTGCGACATATGCCTTCAATGCGATTATGTCTCTAAGTCGTGCCTCGGCACGTGGGAGCTATAGTCGCATCGAGGGTGTTAGATTACGCTTCGAAAAACTCAACCTTGAGTAAGAGCATGGGTTCTTAAAGGCGATCAATGATTATCTTTGCAAGAAAAGTTCCTCTTAGATTGCCAAGCATTTACTTTTGTCTACTTACATGCCACAAGTTAAATCTAGCAACAAGAGTAAGAAAGATTCTTCGTCTAGTAGTAACAATAATCATGCTAAACTCAATGATGTTGCTTCTAGTAGTTCTCTTGATTCCACTAATGATTCTCTTAGCCAAGTTATGCTTGAGAAATAAAATAGCTTATTGAAGGGAATTATAGAGAAAGGTGTTTACAAGAGCCTTGCAAGAAGTAAGCAATTTGAGGAAATTGTACGCAAGCAAGGAAGACACCGGAAGAATCAAGGTGTTGGTTTTGAACGAAAGTTCAATGCCAATGGAGTTGAGTGGGAAGAAGATGAATACCCCAAGACAGAATTTGTTCCTCAACAAGAGAAGTATGATCGTACTTCTTTCAAGGACACAAGGTCAAGATGATCTTCCACCACAAGACCACAAGCAAAAAGGGAAGGACAAGCTTCAAGAGGAGATTGATGCATTTAAAGAAGCTCCCAAAGCCATGGTGAAGTGGGCTCCCAAGACTACATCAAGTTCTACTTCATCAAGTACGACTACAATCCAAGGATTCCCATCAAGATGTTGTGGATCCAGAAGAAGAAGAACTAGAGAGTTCTTGAGGGTGACTCCGTCAACACACTTCACTCATATAATTTTGGTGAGGAAAAGTGCAAACAACTTCCATATCTTGCACTAGTTCAAGGAGTCACAAACTCTCTTGTTGGTAAGACAAGGGACAAGGTAACCTAATGCATTCATGGACATCATCTCATGTGAATATGACTCTATGTCTATGTATATCCTTGTTTGTTCCTTGTGGGACTAACCCGTGTAGGTATTAAAAGTGCAACTCGCTTCAAAGGATTGCTCCAAAGGATCTACATCAACATTGAGCATCTACATCTTCAACACCTACATGAAGTCATCATTGACAAAACCCAAGGTTAGTTCATTCCTTTTAAGGGGGGATATCACATCTAGGGGCAACTTTACTCTAATAAATTGAGCTAAAGCAACTCTAATGGTGTGAACACAACAATGCTTTATGTAAAAGTGGCAACCCCACTTGTGCTTAAACGATGAGTATGACCTATGATCGAATGTTCTCATTTGACTCCTAAGTCAATATACTCATATATAGATGACCTAGTCATCGCCAAATTGCTTGATAGATGCTAGAGTGTTTGTGCATGCTTTGTCACATACTTCTTTTGCCATCTTATTGTGTGAGCATGTTGGCTGCATATTTTACTCATTCAAGGACATCCATTTGTTGCTTTGATTGTTTGGCTTTTTCTATTTTGCCAAATGGATGGACATGAATGCCTAAGAACTCCCTCTAGCTATCTATGCTTTCCTCGTCTCAAACTCTATTCATGCTACATCACAAAGTTTGATCAAGTCAGATTCGAACCACTCTGTGTGAGGAGCACTCGGAGTCCCCGATTCGTCATAGACTTAAACTTCCAAAACCTCTTTGTGCACTTCGGTATGACCGAGTTATCCATTTCGATCACACCGAGATCACTAAGTTGATCTAGGTTTTCAATCTCGGTGCAACCTATTAGAACTTTACGGTCACACCGAGTTGTAGTAACCGCTTGCAGTTCTGCATCTTGGTGCCACCGAGTTGTTCCACTCGGTCACACCGACAGGGTCAGGTTATATATATACTGACGGGTGCATGACCTTTCACGCGCGCGTGACCTGCTCTGCCTCATTGGGTCTCTGGATCATCCTCTCACCACCAGCGACCTCCCGCCGCTGGTCTCCGCCGCCGTCAATGGCAATCTGCCCTGCCGTTGCCACCGTAGCAAGTTCACCGCCGAAGTAGGTTATGAACTTGATCTTTGTGCTATTCCTTAACTCCGATTTGTAGCACATTTCTTTGCCATGATTCTTGCCATGTATGAAATCATCCTGTCCAGCGAAAGCATCCCGTAGATTAGATTTGATTTGAAAAATTTGGGGTTAGGTCTCCGCCGAACTCATCTCGGACCAACCGAGTTGTAGAAATCGGTCTCACCGATTTTGCTTAGGCCATTGCACATGTGTTTTTGGTCTGACCGAAAATTACAAATCGGTGTGACCGAGTTTGATTCTCTGTGAAACCCTAGCAGTCTCGGTGCCACCGAACTGTGACTCCGTCTGACCGAGTTCACTAGTTTAGGTTCCAAAAGCTGCTTCGGTATCACCGAGTTTACAAATTGGTGGATCCTAAATGCTTTCTGTGAAGAACTAAAACTAAGTTTTTAAGTCATATGTTTTGCAAAAATTCTGCACTTTGTGATGCTCATCTACTCTACCCCATCTACAATCTATTGACAGGGTCTGCTAACAGTGTGCCTGCAAGATATCTGATCAAAGTGACAGCCAGAACAAGTATGAGGAGCAGGTTCGTATGAGTGAGGGCACTAGTCCCTCTAGCACTTCTGATGAGGGCAGCAGGAGCACACCAAGCAACTTGCCCAAGGAAGCCACCAGAACAAGGAAGAAGAAGACCTCAGATTCTGAGGATGAGGATTATGTGGCTGTTGAGGAAGAAGTCAGCTCCAAGAAAAATGTGCTAAAGAAAGAGTATGGCTCAGCTGCTACAACAAAGGCAGGGATGCACAAGAAGGCTCCAGCAAAGAGAATTCCCATGTCAAAGGTGAAAGCCTCAACTGCTGAAACCTCCAAGACAACTGAAGAGGCAGTTGGAGAAGGAAAGAAAAGGAAGGAAAGGGTCAAGAAAACCACTGCCAGAGTACTTGGTAGATCCTCCATTATGAGAGATTCTGAAGAAGAGGAGGAGGAAGAGTATGTTGCACTAGCTCCTAAGGCTCAGAAGCTTATGGGAGATGCAATCAAGTCAAGGGCTACTCCATCTAAGCCCAAGTATGCTCCCAAGGCTGCTGCTCAGAAACCCCCAAAACCCAAGAGGAACACCAGGAGTATACCTGCTGAGGAGAAGAACAAGGCCCCAGTCCCTGAAGCTGAAGAAGAAGATGATGATTCTCTTGTTTTGAGGAAGTTGAAGCCCAAAATTCCTGATCACAATGATGCTCACCCAATCGCTGAGGACATGCACATCAGGAAAGATGCAAGACTGAGGTTGTGGAGACAGTCTGATCCCTATGCTATTAGGAGGAGGACTGCAGTTGACTACAGGTTCCATACAAAGGAACAACAAGATTTCTACGAGACTATTCTGCTTGACAAGAAGCCCATAGTGTGTGACATGAAATGGATGGACTGGGAGTTCATCCGGGAAAATGAAGATCACTTCCCTGGAGTGTATGACAGCTTTCAGGCTTGTGGAGTAGATGAATTCGTTGGACAAAAGCTCACCAAATGGAATGATGAGTTGATCATGCAGTTCTACTCCATTGCCCACTTCTATCCAGATGGGAGGATAGTTTGGATGTCTGAGGGTACTAGGTACCAGTCCACAGTTGATGAATGGGCCAAGCTAATTAATGCCCCAAAGGAACATGAAGATGACTTGGACGTGTATGCCACCAATAAGAAAGACCACAACTCAATGGCAAAATGTACAAGGAGATCCCTGATAAGGCTTTATAAACACTTAAGTTTGGATCTGTACACTATTTGTTGTCTGGTCTGCCTACCATTAACTGGATCTTAAGGCACACATTGCTACCCAAGTCAGGAGATCACAAGATGATCAGAGGACACTCCATCAATATGCTGCAAATTTTTGATGTCCCCCAGAAGTTCAAAGTTATGAGATTGAGTGTAGAAACGGTCAAAAGGACTGTTGCTGATCAAAAGAGGAGTTGTGGGTATGCCCCACACATTCAGGAGCTCATCAACTCTAAGATGGGCATAGGGACTTACTTGCTGGACAAGGAGAATCTACCTCTATATCCTGAGTTTCAAGAAAACATTGTTGTGATGAATGAGGAAGAACCATCATGAGCTCAAGTATAGGAGAAGAGAGCCAATGAAAAGGCTGAGAAAGCTGCCCAGATGCCAAGTGTTGAAGAGGCATCTCGAGTCTTCCTGAAGAGCAAGCAAGATCAGTTAGCCTATTTGATTCAAGCTACACTGAGGATTGAGAAGGGCTTGGACACCCTGACTCAGAATCAGGAGAGCCTGGAGAGGATTGTGGAAACAAAATTCTATGATCTTGATCTGAAAGTGACTGAGATTCAGACTGCAGTTGAGCAGCTTTAGGAGGAAGCAGAGGAGAGGAGAGGAAAAGCAACCACTACTGCTTTTAAGCATGTGCCACGAGGTCCAAGGTCTGCTGCAGTGCCAGTCTCAGATCTTAGAGCTTCAGTGTCAGCACCAGCAGCTACAGCTCCAGTGCCACCTCCAGCACCCACTCCATCAGCTCCAACTACTTCATGAGAAGCCTTCATCTTTGGAGTTCTATCTACACCACCTCTCGAAGACCAAGCCTAAGAGACGTATAGCACTATGCATTTTCAAACTTCTTGGTCACTTGTTGCCAAAAGGGGGAGAAATATGTATAGATCATAGGCTTCGAGAGAGAGTGTCTTGCTTTTTATCTCTCCTGCTATTTTGGTTGAACCACTTTATTGTGTGCTTGTGTGAGATACTTTATGTCCTTGTGAGATACTTATATGATCATGTGGTTGATCATATGCTATCTTAATGTTTGGTTGAATGATGCTATCCTTTATATTCCATATATGATCATTCACTTGCTTGGTGATGAGTGCATGCTTTTAATTTCTATCATTTTGAGCGCTCCACCAAGATGTATGTGACATGGAACAATAACCCATGATCCTCGATTGTGCATTTGCATTCAAAAGCAAATTTTAAATAATGCAAAAATTTAGGGGGGCCCTTGCTTATCACATACTTCTCAAAGCGATGATGTTTTTCAATCTTATAATCATTTGTCGAAGCTTTGATCTATATGCTGTCATCAATTACCAAAAAGGGGGAGATTGAAAGTGCAACTATCCCTAGGTGGTTTTGGTAATTCCTAACAACATATAGCTCATTGAGCTTATGCTACTTGAAGATAAATATTTTAGGAAAAGCTCAATGATTGGCATGGCATGGATTAGAAAGTGAACCCCTCAAAATTCTAAGGACAAAAGGATTGGCTGAAGCTCAAAGCACAAGACTCTACATTTCATTTTTAGTGATCCAAGATCACATTGAGTCCATAGGAAAAGCCAATACTATTAGGAGGGGATGAGATGTTGCTTAATGAGGTTCTTGCTCAAAGTGCTTAATGATATGCTCCACAACCCTCAACCACTTTCTCATATCCAAATATATCCCAAACCAAAAGTCAAACTCGGCCCCACCGATTTGATCTATCCGGCACCACCGAGTTCACTTGACATAGCCACTACCACAAACCCTAGTCTTTTCGGTTCCACCGATAGGGATCTCGGTCTCACCGAGATGGGATTGCAATCTCTCTGTTTCCCTTCGTAACGTTTTGGTCCAACCGAGATGAGCGATCGGTCCCACCGAGATTGTAATGCAAACTCGCTGTTTCCCTTTCGTAACGTGTTGGTCCTACCGAGAGAGTGAATCGGTCCCACCGAGATTGCCTCACCAACTCTCTGGTTAGTCTATTACCAAAATCGGTCTCACAGAGTTTGTGTAATCCGTCTCACCAAGTTTACGTTATGCCCTAACCCTAATGATATCGGTTCCACCGAGTTGACATGTCGGTCCCACCGAAAACCCTAACGGTCACATTATGAATAAAATTGTCTGACCGAGTTGTATGATTCGGTCACCGAGTTTGGTGATTTGTGTGTAACGGTTAGATTTTGTGTGGAGGCTATATATACCCCTCCACCCACTCTTCATTCGTGGAGAGAGCCATCATAACATGCCTACACTTCCAACATACATTTTCTGAGAGAGAACCACCTACACTTGTGTTGAGGTTAAGATACTTCATTCCAACAACATAAATCTTGATCTCTAGCCTTCCCCAAGTTGCTTTCCACTCAAATCATATTTCCACCAAATCCTATACTATGAGAGAGAGTTGAGTGTTGGGGAGACTATCATTTGAAGCGCAAGAGCAAGGAGTTCATCATCTATACACCATTTGTTACCTCTTGGAGAGTGGTGTCTCCTAGATTGGTTAGGTGTCACTTGGGAGCCTCCATCAACATTGTGGAGTTGAACCAAGGAGTTTGTACGGGCAAGGAGATCACCTACTTCGTGAAGATCTACCCTAGTGAGGCAAGTCCTTCGTGGGCGATGGCCATGGTGGGATAGACAAGGTTGCTTCTTCATGGACCCTTCATGGGTGGAGCCCTCCGTGGACTCGCTCAACCGTTACCCTTCGTGGCTTGAAGTCTCCATCAACGTGGATGTACGATAGCACCACCTATCGGAACCACGCCAAAAATCTCCGTGTCTACATTGCGTTTGCTCCCTGCAAACTCCTCCCTTTACCTTCATATGCAATTGTTTTACATTCAGCTGCTATAATCTTAGAATTGCATGTGTAGGTTGTTTGCTTGACTTGTGCTAAGTTGCTAAAATCCGCCAAGAATTAAAATTGGGAAAAGGCTAGATTTTTATTTGGTCAAGTAGTCTAATCACCCCCCCCTCTAGACATACTTTCGATTCTACAGACCTGCAGCCTCATGGTGGGAGAATTACACAGCCACCTTCCCTATAGCCAATGTTACTTGGGAGTAGTTTCAGCAAGCGTTCCGCACTTCTCATGTCTCAACTGGAGCTATGAGCATGAAGAAGCGTGAGTTTCGCAACTTATGCCAGGGAAACCATACTGTGGGGCAGTACTTGGATGATTTTAGTAAGTTAGCCCTCTATGCCCTAGATGATGTGGCAACAGATGCCAAGCAAGAGAAGTTTATGGAAGGGCTGAATGATGAGATGAGTATGCAGTTAATGGTGGCGACATTTAACAACTACCATGAGTTGGTAGATAAGGCTCTTATGATTGAAGGAAAGCAGCAGCAGACTGAGAGCCACAAAAGAAAGAATGGACAAGGGAAGTACAATTCAGGAGCTCAGCAGAAACATCGGTTCACCCCAAATTCGAGAGGATATACCCATAACAATGGAGGCCATAACCACAATGGAGGAAGATCGCATAACCACAATGGCTCTAGGAATGGAAATGGGAGTGGAGCAAGCAGTCAGAATCGCTCTAACCCAAGCACACCCGCCAAGAAGGACCAAAGTCATGTTACTTGTTTCAAGTGCGGGAAGATTGGACACTATGCCAATGAGTGTCCTGAACTCAAGAATGGAAATGGCAATGGAAGCTCTAGGAAGAAGCCCAATCCTTTCAACAAGGGACAAGTGAACCACGTGTGACGCCCTCGATTCAATCGTACACTAATCATACACGCAAATGTGTATGATCAAGATCAAGGACTCACGGGAAGATATCACAACACAACTCTAGACACAAATTAAAATAATACAAGCTTTATATTACAAGCCAGGGGCCTCGAGGGCTCGAATACATAAGCTCGAATACACAAGAGTCAGCGGAAGCAACAATATCTAAGTACAGACATGAGTGAGACAAGTTGCCTTAAGAAGGCTAGCACAAAAGCAACATCGATCGAAAAGGCAAGGCCTCCTGCCTGGGAGCCTCCTAACTACTCCTGGTCGTCGGCGGTCTCCACGTAGTAGCAGGCATCGGCAGTGGCATCTAGCTCCTAGGCTCCGACATCTGATCGCAACAAACGGGTATGGGGGAAAAGAAGTAGCAAAGCAACCGTGAGTACTCATCCAAAGTACTCACAAGACTTACATCAGATCTAAACTAAGTATGCATCTGTATCAAAGGAATGGGTTGTATCTGTGGACTAAACTGCAGAATGCCAGAAGGGAAGGGGAAAGCCTAGCCTATCAAAGACTAGCATCTTCTGGAAACCAACATCTTGCAGCAACAGGAGGGAGTAGAGTAGCATAAGTAAAGTAGTAGAAGTGTTATCAACCTCGGCCAGAGATCCTTTCTCGACTCCCTGCGAGAAAGCAATCCCAGAGCCATACTATCCAGTTATCATCTCATATCCAAGTCTCATCACAATCCATTTCTCATCACAAGTATCCAGTTCTAGTTGTATCGATCGGGATACAACTCCAAGTGTCCGTTACCGTAGGACAGGCTATCGATAGATGTTTTCTTCCCTGCAGGGGTGCACCAACTTACCCACCATGCTTGATTAACTCTGGCCGGACACACTTTCCTGGGTCATGCCCGGCCTCGGCCAAACAATACGCTGCAACCCAATCTAGGCTTAATAGAGAGGCCAGCACGCCGGACTAAACCTATGCCCCCAGGGGTCATGGGCCATCTCCCCGGGAACTCCTGCACGTTGCGTGGGTGGCCGATGAGCAGACCTAGCTACCTCCTTCAACAAGGTAGGTGCTTACCAGTCCAACCCGGCGTGCGCCGCTTAGTCGCTGACATCTATTAAGCTTCGGCTGATGTATACAACGCAGAACGCCCATACTATGCCCACGTGATGGTTAGTGCTATCAGGCCAGAGGCCCCTCGGATCAAATATCCAAATCGTAGTGGATTAGGAACGCACGGTAACAAGCAGAGACTCACGATCGATGTGACCCCGTCGCCCCGTCTCGAGTACTTGCGGCAAGGGCTAAGAATGCCTGGCCACGCCTCGTAAGTATCTTGCGGGCACCTCCCAGGTCAACCCGACTCCACATCACTCGCAATTAAGCTCGTGTGGGTACCCCTCAGGGCCAACCCGTCTTTAGTAACAGGGTCCAGTGCAAAGTCATAGTAACCATAGTAACGGTGTGTCTAATACCAAGGGGGGAAACTTGAGGAATCACCCTTGTCAGATTCCCACTCGATGTAAACATCAAGGTGAACGTAAGAGGAACCACCCTCGAGGTTCACACTTGAGGGGTTGCACGACAGAGTCGTATCGAAAGTGGTTAAGGAGGAAATCACCCTCGATGACCACAACCAAATAGCTACTCTACAGAGATCTCATCAGGAGTGATGTATGAGGTTCCACCCTCGGCACTCGATGGTAACTTTGCAGAGTCAAGCAACAAAGGGGCGTGATGTGACGTGAGGTGTTGGGGCCTGGTCTTCGATCCCGTTGATCGGGTCTTCTGATAATCCAGCGGGGCAATCGGGTCAAGTGGGGGTCACTGATGGGTCTCTAACCAACCTATACTAAGCAGTTTAGGATACGCAGGTAGGTAACAATACCATGTTACAATAAACAGGCTATGCAGTAGAATAGGAGCAAACAATAATAGTAGCAAAATCTAATGCAAGCATGAGAGAATGGAATGGGCGATATCGGGATGATCAAAGGGGGGCTTGCCTGGTTGCTCTAGCAAGGGGGGGGGGTCGTCGTCGACGTAGTCGATCACAGAGGCAGCATCGGTCTCAGGGTCTATCGGAGAGAAGAGGGGGAAGAAACAGTAAATATAATGCAAACATAGTATCACAAAGCATAACGTGGCAATGTGTTGTGCCGGGTGTGACTTAACGTATGGCTACACGATATAGGTGAAGGGGGAAAACAACCGGGAATGTTTTCCCGGTTCCGGACCTATGTCAGACAGATGACCGGAGGGGGAATGTTCCATGTTCAGATAGTTATAGGCATCTGACATGTATGTGGGTAGCGTATTCGGGTTCGTCCCCTCGTTCTCAGCAACTTTCATGTATACATTTTTCGATCCGAGCTACGGTTATTTAATATGATTTTCTAAAGTTTTTATTAATTCTGGAATTTAATTATTTATTTCAACATTATCCAGAATAGTAAAAGATGACGTCAGCATGACATCATGCTGACGTCAGCAGTCAAGTATGCAGTTGACTGGGTCAACTACATGTGGGCCCCGTTTGTCATTAGCTAGACTAACTAATCATGATTAATTAGTCAACTAAGTGATTATGTTAATTAATCAGAATTAATTAAGTTAATTAATTAATTAATTAATTAATATTTTTATCAATATTATTATTTTTTAATTACTTTAAAAAAATGTTCTGGGGCGGGCCCCCCTTGTCATAGGCCCTTGGGGGCCTTAGTGGGTCTCGGGCGCGCGGGTGCAGTGAGCTAACAGGGTGGGCGCCCGTGCGTGCACGCGTCATCAGGGGGTGCTGGCGAACCAACGACGCGAGGCTGCCAGCGGCGTAGGGAGCGGAGGCGGGGCGGCAGCAGCGGCGCCTGGAGCTGCGGGCGTCGGCGGGCGAGGCCGGACGGGAGCAGCAGGCGGGGCGGAGGTGAGGCGGCAGGCGAGCGGGGCGGCGCTGTAGGGGACGGGAATGGTCACGGCGACAACGGCGGCTGGAGGTGGGCGCGCAAGGGGGCACGGCGGTGAGAGCGGTGACGGCGGCGCAGGGAGTGCGCGCGCGCGGCGCGGCGAGGACGACTTGGGGCATGCATGGGCGGCCGTGAGCGCAGGCGACTAGGTGAGTGAGGGAGTCCTGGATTAGGGGGTGTTCAGATAGCCGGACTATACCTTCAGCCGGACTCCTGGACTATGAAGATACAAGATTGAAGACTCCGTCCCGTGTCCGGAAGGGACTTTCCTTGGCGTGGAAGGCAAGCTTGGTGATACGGATATGAAGATCTCCTACCATTGTACCGACTTTGTGTAACCCTAACCCTCTACGGTGTCTATATAAACCGGAGGGTTTTAGTCTGTAGGTCAATGTACACATCAACAAACATACCATAGGCTAGCTTCTAGGGTTTAGCCTCCTCGATCTCGTGGTAGATCTACTCTTGTACTGCCCATATCATCAATATTAATCAAGTAGGACGTAGGGTTTTACCTCCATCAAGAGGGCCCGAACCTGGGTAAAACTTCGTGTCCCTTGCCTCCTGTTACCATATGGCCTAGACGCACAGTTCGGGACCCCCTACCCGAGATCCACCGGTTTTGACACCGACATTGGTGCTTTCATTGAGAGTTCCTCTGTGTCGTCGCCGTCAGGCTCGATGGCTCCTATGATCATCGATAGCGATGCAGTCCAGGGTGAGACCTTCCTCCCCGGACAGATCTTCGTCTTCGGTGGCTTCGCACTGCGGGCCAATTCGCTTGGCCGTCTAGAGCAGATCGAAGGCTACGCCCCTGGCCGTCAGGTCAGATTTGGAAGTTTAAACTACACAGCTGACATCCGCGGGGACTTGATCTTCAATGGATTCGAGCCACTGCCGAGCGCGCCGCACTGTCACGACGAGCATGATCTAGCTTTGCTGCCGAATAGTGCCCTGGAGGCCGCACCCGCATCGGCTCCGACCCTTAATTTGGAGCCAACTGCGCCGATCGAGGATGGGCGGCTGGACGCCACCTCGGGGGCTGCGACCCCAACAGCGATTGAGCCAAGCACTAGCCCCGTACTCTTCGAGACTCGTGACTCCAAGGAGCCGGACTCCTCTCTGGACTCCGAACCCTCCGCGCCCCTGCCAATCGAATCCGAGTGGGCGCCGATCATGGAGTTCACTGCCACGGACATCTTTCAGCACTCGCCTTTCGGCGATATCCTGAAGTCACTAAAGTCTCTCTCTTTATCTGGAGAGCCCTGGCCGGACTACGGTCAGCAAGGTTGGGGTACATACGGACGATGAAGAAATTCAAAGCCCACCCACCACCCACTTTGTAGCCACTGTCGACGACTTAACCTACATGCTCAACTTCGACTCCGAAGATATCGACGATATGGACGCCGATGAAGGAGATGATGAAGAACCAGCGCCTACTAGGCGCTAGAAAGCCACCTCGTCATATGACATATACATGATGGACACCCCAAAAGAGGGAGATGGAGATGGAACAGCGAAGGATGACCCCTCCAAGAAACAGCCTAAGCGCCGGCGTCAGCGGCGCCGCTCAAAATCCCGCCAAAACAAACACGGTGATTCCAGCACGAGAGATAATAATACTCCGAAAAGCGCCAAAGAAAACCCCCTCCAGCAAGATTTGGCACAGGAGGATGGAGAAACCAGCCCTCATGAGAGAGCGGCAGACAGAGAGGTCGAGGACGATAATTATATGCCTCCCTCCGAAGACGAGGCAAGCCTCGATGACAACGAATTCGTCGTGCCAGAGGATCCCGTCGAGCAAGAGCATTTTCAACGCAAGCTTATGGCCACGGCAAGAACCTCAAGAAAAAACAGCAACAACTTCGAGCTGATCAAGATTTGCTAGTCGACAGATGGACTGAAGTCCTCGCGGCCGAAGAGCATAAACTCGAACGCCCCTCCAAGAGCTACCCAAAGCGCAGGTTGCTACCCCGATTAGAGGAGGAAGCACTTGATGCGGCTGACCGGCCACCTCGTGGTCGCGACAGAGAGGCCTCTCGGCCTTCCACTCAAGCCGCACCCCGTACCAAGGCACGGGAATATGCACCGGACTTACGAGACATGTTGGAAGACAAGGCAAGGCAAAGAAGATCGATCTACGGATTGCGTGGGAGCCCCACGGCTCGAGACGGTAACCGTCACGCCGGCCACAAATTCGGCGGGACCGAACAAAGTAGACAAGGCTCATTGGAGCTACGTCATGATATAGCCCAGTATAGAGGCGCCGCAACCCACTCTGCTTTACAGACGAAATAATGGATCATCAAATTCCCGAGGGTTTCAAACCCGTAAACATCGAATCATATGATGGCACAACAGATCATGCGGTATGGATCGAAGATTATCTCCTTCATATCCACATGGCCCGCGACGATGATTTCCACGCCATCAAATATCTCCCACTCAAGCTTAAAGGACCAGCTCAGCATTGGCTAACTGCTTGCCAATAGGATCAATCAGTTGTTGGGAGGACCGGGAAGCCGCATTCCTTGACAATTTCCAGGGCACTTATGTGTGACCCCCAGACGCCGATGACCTAAGTCACGTAATTCAGCAGCCAGAGGAATCGGCCAGGCAATTCTGGACACGGTTCCTAACAAAGAAAAATCAAATAGTCGACTGTCCGGACGCTGAGGCCCTAGCAGCCTTCAAACACAATATCCGTGACGAGTGGCTGGCCCGGCACCTTGGACAGGAAAAGCCGAAATCTATGGCAGCACTCATGACACTCATGACCCGCTTTTGCGCGGGAGAAGACAGCTGGCTTACTCGTAGTAACAATATGACCAAGAACCCTGGTAATTCGGACACCAGGGACAGTAGTGGCAGGCCGCGTCGCAACAACAGAAGCGCCGCATTAACGGCGACAATGCTGAGGATACGGCAGTTAGTGCTGGATTCAGAGGCTCTAAATTTGGTCAGCAGAAAAAGCCATTCAAAAGGAATCCTAGGGGCCCGTCCAGTTTGGACCGAATACTCGACCGCTCGTGCCAGATACATGGCACCCCCGAAAAGCCAGCCAATCACACCAACATGGATTGTTGGGTGTTCAAGCAGGCAGGCAAGTTAAACACCGAAAATGAAGACAAGGGGCTGCATAGCGATGACGACGAGGAGCCCCGACCGCTGAACAACAATGGACAGAAGGGTTTTCCCCCACAAGCATGGACGGTGAACATGATATACGCAACCCACGTCCCCAAAAGGGAGCGAAAGTGCGCGTTAAGGGACGTATACGCGGTAGAGCCAGTCGCCCCAAAGTTCAACCCATGGTCCTCCTGCCCGATCACCTTTGATCGAAGGGACCATCCCACTAGAATCCGTCATGGCGGATTCGCTGCATTGGTTCTAGACCCAATTATTGATGGATTTCATCTCACTAGAGTCCTTATGAACGGCGGCAACAGCCTGAACCTGCTTTACCAGGATACAGTGCGGAAAATGGGCATAGATCCCTCGAGGATTAAGCCCACCAAAACGACCTTTAAAGGCGTAATACCAGGTGTAGAGGCCAACTGTACAGGCTCAGTCACACTTGAAGTGGTCTTCGGATCTCCGGATAATTTCCGAAGCGAGGAGTTAATCTTCGACATAGTCCCGTTTCGCAGTGGTTATCATGCACTGCTCGGGCGAACAACATTCGCTAAGTTAAATGCGGTACCGCATTACGCATACCTTCAGCTCAAGATGCCAGGCCCTCGAGGAGTAATTACGGTCAATGGAAACACCGAACGCTCCCTCCGAACGGAGGAGCACACGGCGGCCCTTGCAGCGGAAGTACAAAGCAGCCTCTCCAGGCAGTTCTCTAGTCCGGCCACTAAACGACCGGACACCGTCAAGCGCGCCCGGAGTAACCTATAACAAGACTGCCTGGCACGATCCGAGTAGGCATAGCAATGCGTCCCCAACCCCAACCCTCGCAAAAAGGCGACGCTAGTACTTCGCGTACATAACTACGCTCTAGAGATACCATGGGCACAGGGGGAGGGGCACCATCACGGGACGCCCAAAACATGGCTTAAACCGTACCAGGGGCTGCCGATTTTCTAATATTCTCTTACTTCCAAGACTTCATCCTTCAGAAGGCCTGTTCGGCAGTTCAATTGCCGCACAAACGACGCAAGAACCAGGGAAGCAGAGAAGCCATGCCGCATTACGGAACTCCCAGGTGGTCTCTATCACGAGCAGTATACCCGTTCCACATACTATTCTACAGCTTTCCCCTGGAGCAGACATGTTAACTAGTCCAACCTTCTACTTATCGCATTACTTGTATCGTTCTGCCTAGATCGCACCCCTTTTTAATAAACAATGCATAGCTTTCGTCTATTTTTGCATTACCTTTTTTCTTTATATATGTTCCTCAACGACATGCTGCACCCATGCACATTGGTACGGCCAAAATACGCCAGGGGCTTTAGTACCCCTCAATATGGTGTAAGAAGTCCGAACACTTTAACAAGTGCGGCACCCCAAACTTATAGCATTATATGCATCGGCTCCGAATCATGTATTGGGTCAATAGTTGGGTTTGCCCGGCTCCTATGTTTTGGTGCCTTACGTTCCGCTATATCGGCTAAGGTAGCACTAGGAGAACCACTACGATTGTGCCCCAGTTGAGCTGGGTCGAGCATCTCAGTGGAGAAAGCTAAAACTGACTGTCATGATGAAGCGAGAGCTGGTCGCTGTTCGAGAGGTTTTTTCGAGTCCCTAAAGACTTATCTGCTTAGGGCGAGGAGTTGGCTCTGTCCGGCCAAGGCGTGGATAGCGCCCCGAACTCGGTCTTCCGAATACCAGGGGCTTCGCCGAAATTTAAAATTATAGAATTCTATGGCTAAGTGAGAGTGTTCACGCATTATAGTCCGATTGCCTTGTTCGTTGGGCTAAGAGCCTCCCTCGAAGGACCCAAAAATGGGAAAAAGAGCGCTCAGGTTTATCCCCGAACACCCTAGCACTAGCGGCACGGGGGCAGAAGCCGACGACTCGGCATCTCTCAGAATTGATAAACAGCCGCACAAAAGGTAATATTTTAAATTCCAACAGCATTGCTTAGCGCATATAAACAAATTTTTAGCGCATAGGACAAAACAAGCAAGTTTCACTCAAAAATTACATCCCTAGAACATTCATCCGCCACAAGGCAGGCACCCTTCAGAACATCCTTATAGTAATTCTCGGGCTTGCGATGCTCTTTCCCTGGTGGTGGCCCATCCTTCACAAGCTTCTTAGCATCCAGCTTGCCCCAGTGCACCTTAGCACGGGCAAGGGCCCCACGGGCACCCTCAATGCAGACGGAGCGCTTGATGACTTCGAGCCTTGGACAGGCCTCCACTAGCCGCCGCACCAGCCCGAAATAGCTCCTAGGAAGAGCCCCTCCAAGCCACAGCCGAATAATGAGGCCCTTCATGGCCTGTTCGGCCGCCTTGTGGAGCTCGACCAGTTGCTTCAGCTGGTCGCTCTGGGGCACGGGGTGTCCGGCCTCAGCGTACTGAGACCAGAACACCTTCTCCGTCGAGCTGCCCTCCTCGGCTCGATAGAATGTGGCGGCATCGGACACACTCCGGGGAAGATCTGCGAACGCTCCTGGAGAGCTCCGGATTCGGGTAAGTAACAAGAACCTCACGTTTATGTGTTTGCTTTGCATAAAGAATGCCTTACCCACCGCTATCTTCTTCACCTCATCCAACTCCTGAAGGGTCTTCTGGGATTCGGCCTTGGCAGATTTGGCATTTTCAATAGCCACTGCGAGCTCGGACGCTTGTGTCTTCGAGTCAAGCTCCAAACTCTCATGTTTTTCCATGAGAGCCTGGAGCTCTTGCCGCACCTTGCCAACCTCAGCCTCATACTTCTCCCGCTCGGTGCGCTCTGTGGCCAACCTCTTCTCAGCCTCGACTAGCGCTTGCTTAAGGGTCGCCACTTCAGACGTGGCCCCTAAAATAGCCACGATAATCCTGTTATTTTTTGCAATTGCACCTGTTTATATATATTTAAAAACAAGGTATTTCTTACCTGTCAAAAGGCCAGTACAAGCTTCAGTCAGTCCGCTCTTGGCGGACTGAACCTTCTGGGCCACCGCACTCATAATAGCGTGGTGCTCCTCGTCGATGGAGGCGCCTTGGAGCGCCTCCAACATATTTTCCGGCACCTCCTGTTGGACGGGGGCCACCGGCACGGCGGATTTGCTCCTCTTGGAAGGAGGTCCCCTGCCGGACTCTGGAACCTCTGAAGGTTCCGGAGCGGTGTCTGGCCTAGAGCCGGACTTGGAGCCCCGGGGGGTTTCATCCCCTTTACTCCTGGAGTCCGGGAGGTCGCCTTGCGGCGCCTCCAGGACCACCTCCTCCCGGCTTGGAACCTGTTGGGACAACACTTCGGTGTCGTCCGTAGGGAGGGGGGAGGATGCTGTCGGAAGCGAGTTCACATCCGACGAGTCAAGTGAGCCGCTCGACGACGCGTCGAGCCGGTCTTTGGGTGGGCTGCATAAACATATTCGACGTAAGGGAAAGCTGTGCAATAAAAGAATACTATGAGTTACTCTGGTATCCGGATACTTACAATTTTTCCAGGGGCTTGGCCCTGGGCTGCCACTCCTCTCCGCCGTCGTCGGCGTCGGTGGAGCAGTCCGGAGGAAGGGTTTTCCCCTTCTTAGACCCTTCGGCCTCCCCTGAGAGGGCGGCCTTCCTTTTCTTCTCTCCCCCCGCTGGACGAGGAGAGGTCTCTTCTTCTTCCTCCTCGTCTTCACGGGAGGAATGCGCCCTAGAACCGTCGGATGATGGATCCGACACCTCCTGGCGTCGGGCACTCTTTTGAGTCCCCGCGGCCTTTTTTGCGGCCTTCTTCTCCGGCACCACATAGGGTGCCGGAACCAGCAGCTTCGCCAAGCGAGCGTCCGCTGGGCCTTCGGGCATAGGAGCCGGACAATTGATCTGTCCGGATGTCACCTGCCAATCCTGTCAAATGTAAGGGTGTTTAGATCCCACATGGAGTCAAACTATGAAAAACTGATACCCTGTAAAAGGAAAAAATAGCTTACCGCGAGAGCATGACGCTGCGCACTGAATCCGCGATCCTCGGTAGCGGATGCGGGAGCCTCAGCGCCCTTGAAAAGCACCTTCTAGGCATCTTCGTACGTCGTGTCGAAGAGCCTACTCAGGGTTTGGTGTCGCGCCGGGTCGAACTCCCACAGGTTGAAAGCCCGTTGTTGACACGGGAGGATCAAGCAGATGAGCATAACCTGGACTACGTTGACAAGTTTGAGCTTCTTGTCCACCAGGGTTTGGACGCATGTTTGGAGTCCGGTCAGCTCTCCCTTCTTACCCCACAACAGGCCCGTCTCCTTCCAGCAGGTGAGCCGCATAGGGGGTCCGGATCGAAACTCAGGGGGTGCGACCCATTCGGTGTCGCGCGGCTCAGTAATGTAAAACCACCCCGATTGCCACCCCTTCAGGGTCTCCACAAAGGAGCCCTCGAGCCATAGGACGTTGGCCATCTTGCCCACCATGGCGGCTCCACACTCCGCCTGGTTGCAGCGCACCACCTTCGGCTTGACGTTGAAAGTCTTGAGCCATAGGCCAAAATGGGGGCGGATGTAGAGGAAGGCCTCGCACACGACGATAAACACCGAGATGTTGAGGACGAAGTTCGGCGCCAGATCGTGGAAATCCAGGCCGTAGTAGAACATGAGCCCCCGGAAAAATGGGTGAAGAGGGAAGCCCAGTCCGCGGAGGAAATGGGGGAGGAACACCACCCTCTCATGGGGCCTAGGGGTGGGGATGAGCTGCCCCTTTTCGGGGAGCCGGTACGCGATGTCGTTAGACAGGTATCCGGCCTTCCTCAGCTTTTTGATATGTCCCTCCGTGATGGAGGAGACCATCCACTTGCCTCCCGCTCCAGACATGGCTAGAGAAGGTCGAGGTGGGGAGTGCGGACTTGGGCGCTGGAGCTCGAGTGCGCAAGAATGGATAGGCGAAGGAGGAAGAAGGCGTAGGTGAAAAGGTGGATCTTTATCCCCTTATATGGGTGGACGCAACTACATGTCCCCACCAGCCTGGTAAAACTCGCTTATCTCCAAGCGACGTAATCGATGGCGCGGTTGTGTTACCCACGCCCGTATTGATGATAATCCTGGAATAAGGGGACACGATCTCTGCTTTAACAAAACGTTCCAAGGAAACCGCCTCGCATGACGCGTTGAGGTGGGATAATGAAACGACTTGAATAAAGGCTTGGCCGTGGTGTGACACGCTACGGAATACGTCAGCAGATTAGATTGGTGTAAATATTATTCTCTCCATGGCAATATGTGGAAATTTATTTTGCAAAGCCGGACACTATCTTTGTGCTCAAAATCTTCTATGAACTACTTGGAGGAGGAACCCGCCTTGCAATGCCGAAGACAATCTGCGCGTCGGACTCGTCATCATTGAAGCTTGGTTCAGGGGCTACTGAGGGAGTCCTAGATTAGGGGGTGTTCGGATAGCCGGACTATACCTTCAGCCGGACTCCTGGACTATGAAGATACAAGATTGAAGACTCCGTCCCGTGTCCGGAAGGGACTTTCCTTGGCGTGGAAGGCAAGCTTGGCGATACGGATATGAAGATCTCCTACCATTGTACCGACTTTGTGTAACCCTAATCCTCTACGGTGTCTATATAAACCGGAGGGTTTTAGTCCGTAGGTCAATGTACACATCAACAAACATACCATAGGCTAGCTTCTAGGGTTTAGCCTCCTCGATCTCGAGAGGGCCCGAACCTGGGTAAAACTTCGTGTCCCTTGCCTCCTGTTACCATCTGGCCTAGACGCACAGTTCGGGACCCCCTACCCGAGATCCACCAGTTTTGACACCGACAGTGAGCGCGGGCAGGCGGCCGTGCGCGGTGCGCGAGCGGGACTGCGGCCGGAGCGTGGCTCGCGACGAGGGCGAGGCATGTTCGGGCATGGAGCGGGAGGGGGGGAGGGGGGCAGTGACGTCCGAGGACATGGAAGCGAGGAAAAAGGGGTCCTCACCCCCGTTGAAGGCGTACGGGGTGGCAAGGCTCGACGACGACCGTCGATGGAGAGGTGGGGCGGGGTCGAGGAGGCGGTCCAGCGGGTCCGACGACGGAGCGAGGTGGCGGCAACGTCGACGGCGTCGGGCAGGCGTCTGGCCAAGAGGAAGAGGCGACGGGGCCGCGAGGAGGAGGTCGAGGTGGATGGCGCCGAGGTTGGGCGCCCTGGGCACGAGCTGGCATCCAGATCGAGCGGGGTTGGGAGGTCGTGCGAGAGAGAGAGAGAGAGAGGGGATCATGCGGGGTGTGGAAGTGGATCGGGGCCGAGCGCTCTCTCATGTGGCAGCGCTGGAGGGAGAGGGTGGAGATCGTGGGGGTGGATTAGGTCACGGGAGGGAGCGGCCTAAAAGGCCAGGGGGTGTGCGGGAGTGGGCCGGCCTGTAGGGGGGGCGACTGGTCCGGCAGGGTTGAGGCCCGGTGAGGAAAGGGGGCATTGGCCTTTCTCTTTTTGTTTTATTTTTATTCTGTTTGCAGAATCTGCTTGCAATATTTTGAGCTGCCAATTGGTCTTTGTAAAAATGTGGAACTTGGCCACATAAATACATTGCAATATTTGGCACTACCACAAAAACTTTGGGAGGAGTTTGAATTGATTTGAATTTTTCACAAATGGAAAAGTATAAGAAAAAGCTGATTTGGAACTATTTTAATTTCCAAAGGAAATTAAATATCTCAAATGATGTTGAACCATTCATGACAATTAGTTAGCGAATATTTTCAACCCATCGAACATTTTTGCTCGACAATTTGGAGAAACAAGAATTTGACTTGTTTTTGGAATCTGAATTTGACCTATGTTTGAAACAAGTGAGGATTATCAACTTCATTATGATGACAAGGCATCATCAGGCATGAGATTACTGTAGCATGATTCTCGGAATGTTACACCACGTGAACATGGAGGAGGTTGAAGAGCAGCCAGACGCAGTTATCGGTAAGTTTTTGGTTAAGTCATTTACCGCTCTTGTTCTTTTCGATACTGGTGCATCGCATTCATACATTTCAAGGAGATTTGTGGACAAGTTCAAGTTACGCACCTTAGCCCTTAAGACACCCTTGTTAGTAAGCTCACCAGGAGCAGAGTATATGGCCAGCCGATCGTGTGACCGGATACCCTTAAACATTGGCATCCATATTTTCCCCTCAGACCTAATAATTCTGGAGTCACAAGGATTGGATGTGATATTGGGTATGGATTGGCTATGGAAGTATGGAGGAAACACCGATTGTGCTAGTAGGTCAATTCTACTCACCACCCTGGAGGGAAAAAGGATTAAGTATGTATCCAGGCATACCCCAAAGAGGACTCACCTAAACTCCCTCACGGGCGTTGTTTAGGAGGAAGTGTCTGTAGTGAAGGATTACCCGGATGTATTTCCAAAGGAACTACCAGGCATGCCGCTGGATCGAGACATCGCGTTTTTTATAGAGCTGTTGCCAGGCACCGGACAAATATCGAAGAGACCATACCGGATGCCCGCGAATGATCTGGAGGAGATTAAGAAACAGATTAAGGAGTTATTGGAGAAAGGTTACATTCGACGAAGCTCGTCACAATGGGGAGCCCCAGTGCTCTTGGTTGATAAGAAGGATAAATCTCAGAGAATGGTGGTTGATTATCATGCATTGAATGAAGTGACGATCAAGAACAAGTACCCACTGCCGATGATCAATGATTTGTTTCACGAGCTGCAAGGAGCTAAAGTATTTTCCAAGATCAATCTTCGATCAGGATACCACCAACTAAAGATTCGAGAACAGGATATACCCAAGACAACTTTCACCACAAGGTACGGGCTATATGAGTACACGGTTATGTCATTTGGACTGACAAACGCCCCTGCCTATTTCATGAGTATGATGAATAAGGTGTACATGGAGTTCTTGGATAAATTTTTCATGGTGTTCATTGATGACATTTTGGTGTACTCGAAGAATGAAGAGGAACACAAGGATCATTTGTGTTTAGTTCTCGAGAAGCTCAGGGAACATCAGTTATACGCCAAATTTAGCAAATGTGAGTTTGTGTTAAAAGAAGTTGGATTCCATGGACATGTTATATCAGGAGAAGGTTGTTGAGGGACGTAGTAATTTCAAAAAAAATCCTATGCACATGCAAGCTCATGGTGATGCATAGCAACGAGAGGGGAGAGTATGTCCACCTACCCTCGTAGACAGAAAGCGAAAGCGTTAGCCCAACGCGGTTGATGTAGTCGTACGTCTTCACGATCCAACCAATCAAGTACCAAACGCACGGCACATCCGAGTTCTACAGACGTTCAACTCGATGACGTCCCTCGAACTCCGATCCAGCCGAGCTTTGAGGGAGAGTTCCGTCAGTACGACGTTGTGGTGACGATGTTGATGTTCTATTGTCGCAGGGCTTCTCCTAAGCACTGCTACAATATTATCGAGGTGGACTATGGTGGAGAGGGTTACCGCACACGGCTAAAAGATCCAAGAGATCAATTGTTGTGTCTATGGGGTGCCCCTCTCCTCCGTATATAAAGGGGGGGTAGGAGAGGGCCGGCCAAGGGGAGGAGGCGCGCCCAAGGGGGGAGTCCTACTCCCACCGGGAGTAGGACTCCTCCTTTTCCTATTTGGAGAGGGAGAGGGAAGGAAGAGGAAGGATGGAGGAAGGAAAGGGGGCCGGCCCCCCTCCCAATTTGGATTGGGCTTGGGGGGTGGCACCCTCCCTTGCTCCTTTCCCCTCCTTTCCACTAAAGTCCATTAAGGCCCATACACCTCCCGGGGGGTTCCGATAACCTCCTGGTGCTCCGATATTATCCCGATCTCATCCGGAACCATTCCGGTATCCAAATATAGTCGTCCAATATATCAATCTTTCTGTCTCGACCATTTCGAGACTCCTCGTCACGTCCGTGATCATATCCGGGACTCCGAACTACCTTCGGTACATCAAAACACATAAACTCATAATATAATCGTCATCAAACTTTAAGCGTGCGGACCATACGGGTTCGAGAACTATGTAGACATGACCGAGAGACGTCTCCGGTCAATAACCAATATTGGAACCTGGATGTTCATATTGGCTCCTACATATTCTACGAAGATCTTTATCGGTCAAACCGCATAACAACATACATTTTTCCCTTTGTCATCGGTATGTTACTTGCCCGAGATTCGATCGTTGGTATCTCAATACCTAGTTCAATCTCGTTACCGGCAAGTCTCTTTACTTGTTCCATAATACATCATCCCGCAACTAACTCATTAGTTGCAATGGTTGCAAGGGTTAAGTGATGTGTATTACCGAGTTGGCTCAGAGATACCTCTCCGACAATCGGAGTGACAAATCCTAATCTTGAAATACGCCAACCCAACAAGTACCTTTGGAGACACCTGTAGAGCACCTTTATAATCACCCAGTTATGTTGTGATGTTTGGTAGCACACAAAGTGTTCCTCTGGTCAACGGGAGTTGCATAATCTCATAGCCATAGGAACATGTATAAGTCATGAAGAAAGCAATAGCAACATAATAAACGATCAAGTGCTAAGCTAACGGAATGGGTCAAGTAAATCACATAATTCTCCTAATGATGTGATCCAGTTAATCAAATGACAACTCTTTGTCTATGGCTAGGAAAGATAACCATCTTTGATCAACGAGCTAGTCAAGTAGAGGCATACTAGTGAAACTCTGTTTGTCTATGCATTCACACATGTATCATGTTTCCGGTTAATACAATTCTAGCATGAATAATAAACTTTTATCATGATATAAGGAAATAAATAATAACTTTGTTATTGCCTCTAGGGCATATTTTCTTCAGTCTCCCACTTGCACTAGAGTCAATAATCTAGATTACACAGTAATGATTCTAACACCCATGGAGCCTTGGTGCTGATCATGTTTTTCTCATGGAAGAGGCTTAGTCAATGGGTCTGCAATATTCAGATCCATATGTATCTTGCAAATCTCTATGTCTCCCTCCTGTACTTGATCCCGGATGGAGTTGAAGCGTCTCTTGATGTGCTTGGTTCTCTTGTGAAATTTGGATTCCTTTGCCAAAGCAATTGCACCAGAATTGTCACAAAAGATTTTCATTGGACCTGATGCACTAGGTATGACACCTAGATCGGATATGAACTCCTTCATCCAGAATCCTTCATTTGCTGCTTCTGAAGCATCTATGTACTCCGCTTCACATGTAGAACCTGCTACGATGCTTTGTTTAGAACTGCACCAACTGACAACTCCTCCGTTCAATAAAAACACGTATCCGGTTTGCGATTTAGAATCGTTCAGATCAGTGTCAAAGCTTGCATCGACGTAACCGTTTACGACGAGATCTTTGTCACCTCCATAAACGAGAAACATATCCTTCATCCTTTTCAGGTATTTCAGGATGTTCTTGACCGCTATCCAGTGATCCACTCCTTGATTACTTTGTTACCTCCCTGCTAAACTAATAGCAAGGCACACATCAGGTCTCGTACACAGCATTGCATACATGATAGAGCCTATGGATGAAGCATAGGAAACATCTTTCATTTTCTCTCTATCTTCTGCAGTGGTCGGGCATTGAGCCTTACTCAACTTCACACCTTGTAACACAAGCAAGAATCCTTTCTTTGCTTGATCCATTTTGAACTTCTTCAAAAACTTTGTCAAGGTATGTGCTTTGTGAAAGTCCAATTAACCATCTCGATCTATCTCTATAGATCTTGATGCCCAATATATAAGCAGCTTCACCGAGGTCCTTCATTGAAAAACTCTTATTCAAATATCATTTTATGCTATCCAGAAATTCTATATCATTTCCAATCAACAATATGTCATCCACATATAATATCAGAAATGCTACAAAGCTCCCACTCACTTTCTTGTAAATACAGGCTTCTCCAAAAGTCTGTATAAAACCATATGCTTTTATCACACTATCAAAACATTTATTCCAACTCTGAGATGCTTGCACCAGTCCATAAATGGATCGCTGGAGCTTGCAAACTTTGTTAGCTCCCTTTGGATCAATAAAACCTTCCGGTTGCATCGTATACAACTCTTCTTCGAGAAATCCATTCGGGAATGCACTTTTGACATCCATTTGCCAAATTTCATAATCATAAAATGCAGCAATTGCTAACATGATTCAGACAGACTTAAGCATCGCTACGGGTGAGAAGGTCTCATCATAGTCAATCCCTTGAACTTGTCGAAAACCTTTTGCAACAAGTCGAGCTTTATAGACAGTAACATTACCGTCAGCGCCAGTCTTCTTCTTGAAGATCCATTTATTCTTGATGGCTTGCCGATCATCGGGCAATTCAACCAAAGTCCACACTTTGTTCTCATACATGGATCCCATCTCAGATTTCATGGCCTCAAGCCATTTTGCGGAATCTGGGCTCACCATCGCTTCTTCATAGTTCGTAGGTTCGTCATGGTCTAGTAACATAACCTCCAGAACAGGATTACCGTACCACTCTGGTGCGGATCTTACTCCGGTTGACCTATGAGGTTCAGTAACAACTTGATCTGAAGTTTCATGATCATCATCATTAACTTCCTCACTAATTGGTGTAGACGTCACAGGAACCGGTTTCTATGATGAACTACTTTCTAATAAGGGAGCAGGTACTGTTACCTCATCAAGTTCTACTTTCCTCCCACTCACTTCTTTCGAGAGAAACTCCTTCTCTAGAAAGGATCCATTCTTAGCAACGAATGTCTTGCCTACGGATCTGTGATAGAAGGTGTACCCAACAGTTTCCTTTGGGTATCCTATGAAGGCACATTTCTCCGATTTGGGTTCGAGCTTGTCAGGTTGAAGCTTTTTCACATAAGCATCGCAGCCCCAAACTTCAAGAAACGACAACTTTGGTTTCTTGCCAAACCATAGTTCATAAGGTGTCGTCTCAATGGATTTTGATGGTGCCCTATTTAACGTGAATGCGACCGTCTCTAAAGCATAACCCCAAAATGATAGTGGTAAATCAGTAAGAGACATCATAGATCGCACCATATCTAATAAAGTACGATTACAACGTTTGGACACACCATTACGCTATGGTGTTCCGGGTGGCGTGAGTTGCGAAACTATTCCGCACTGTTTCAAATGTAGACCAAACTCGTAACTCAAATATTCTCCTCCACGATCAGATCATAGAAACTTTATTTTCTAGTTAGGATGATTTTCAACTTCACTCTGAAATTCTTTGAACTCTTCAAATGTTTCAGACTTATGTTCCATTAAGTAGATATACCCATATCTGCTTAAATCATCTGTGAAGGTGAGAAAATAACGATACCCGCCGCGAGCCTCGACATTCATTGGACCACATACATCAGTATGTATGATCTCCAACAAATCTATTGATCGCTCCATAGTTCCGGAGAACGGCGTTTTAGTCATCTTGCCCATGAGGCATGGTTCGCAAGTACCAAGTGATTCATAATCAAGTGATTCCAAAAGTCCATCGGTATGGAGTTTCTTCACGCGCTTTACACCAATATGACCCGAACGACAGTGCCACAAATAAGTTGCACTATCATTATCAACTCTGCATCTTTTGGCTTCAACATTATGAATATGTGTATCACTACTATCAAGATTCATCAAAAATAGACCACACTTCCGCTAAAAAAAAATACACTTCCGTGATGATACGTGTTTGTCACAGTAGGTCACGTTTTTTTTTCATGCATGTACATCCAGGACGATTTTATGACAGAATCAAGATAGTCATACCTGTGCTGTCATAGAAGTGTTCCATGACATTACCAAAATTATCATCACGGAAGTGTCCACTTCCATGACGATAAATCGCGCGTCATAGAAGTGCTTTCGTGAAGGGTGACCAACACGTGGCATCCACCGTAACGGAACGCCGTTAAGCTATCGGGTCGGATTTTGGACCCGATAACCCGTTAACAGCCCTAACCAATGGGAAATTTCCACATGTAAAATTCTGATTGGCCGAAGGGAACACCTGTCAGCTCGTCAGTGGGCCAGATGTCGCCCGTCCATTGGAGGAGACATGCCTATGATACGTCGACACGTGGCTGGGCCCAACAGAGGCCCATATAGGTTAAAAAGGCCGGCCCAGTCAAAGGCATGTAGAACTTAATCAGGTACTAGTGGGCCAGCCCAATAACGGCCTGCTTAATAAAGACCCATTAACGGACCGAAGCCAGATCTGGCCCGTTAATTGTTCGCCCAATATTTGGGCCCATTTATTGCCCGAAGCCAGATTTGGCCCGTTAATTGTTCGCCCAATATTTGGGCCCATTTGCGCCCCGAAGCGAGATCTGGCCCGTTAATTGTTCGCCAAATATTTAGGCCCAACTACAGCCCAATGATTTTTGGCCTATTAGAGGCCTGATGTAGACATGGGCCCATTTCAGCCTGGTGTGAGTTTGGGCCTCACTAGTAGAAAAAGGGGCTTTTGTCCCGGTTGGTAAGGCCTTTAGTCCCGGTTTTCGAACCGGGACAAAAGGGTCGGTACTAATGCCTCTCCCATTTAGTCCCAGTTTGTTGGGATAACTGATCCACGAACACCTATGCGGCCGATGGACCGGACCCCTTTCGGTTCGGCGGGGGGCGGAGATCGCACGAAGAGCAAATCGAGGCGAGGCACACGAGCAGTTTACCCAGCTTCGGAGCTCTCCGGAGAGATAACACTCCTACTGCTGCTTGTCTTGTTGTATTATCTGGTGTTCTTGCTCTCCAATGGCGAGAGTGTGGTGTTCACTGGGCTACGAATGGATCGAAGCAAACCGTCTGAGGCTCCGAACCGAACGAGCCGAACCCCCTCTACGTTGCGCATGGGCCTCCTTTTATACGCTAAAGGGGTCACCGACAGGTGGCAACGCAGAGGAGGGTAAAAACGTAAAAAGCGAGGTAGTTGATACAGTTGCTTGTATAGTGCACCCTACCTAACCCTGACGGCAGGGGACAAGGGCATTAAATGCCCGTCTGAGTCGCCCGAACAGTGCAGAAAAGGACCGTTAGGGGCGCCACCGTTCACCACGATGGTGATCTTGTCAGCTTCGCATGCCACTGCGCACTGCTGGCTGCACAGCCTCCCGCCACGCGCACCCGGAGAGGCCCCCAGAGCCACACGTTGGTGGATGCGCTGGAGCGTGGACGCAGAGTGGCCGCCTGCCGCGGCAAGCACCTTGCCGCTGTCGTTATCTTCGCTGGGCCCAGAAGCTCGTCGCTCACCGGGCCTCGGTGTACCTTGTTTAGTCTTCCCGGCAAGCTCCTCTTGATGGGGCCATGCTGCCTTGCCGGAGCGCGTGGCGCGTTGCGGCAAGTTCCTTGGAGCGCCTTGGTTGGCCTTCCCGGCAAGCTCCTCTTGCCGGGTTCTTGTCTCCTTAGCTTAAATACTTTGTTCTTGGATGGCTCCAAGGGAACCTTGGGGGATCTTGGCGATCACCCGGCAAGCCTTTGCCGCGGGGTGCTGCAACTGCCCGTGCACAAGTTCAGGGTACTAGGGTACCCCTGTTCTAGTACACCGACAGGAGCCCCCGGGCCTGGGCCAGACACGGTGCCAAGCGCTGTTGGGCCAGGCCCAAGACAGGGCACGGGCACACGCGGGCTGGGCCACGCCAAATCTTGTTCCGTATCCATCGCGCTCTCCCATAATGGCACGCGTTGAATGCGGCATCGTGGGAGAGATCGTGGGTGGTTGTTTAAGCGGAAGGCCGAAACGTCCGCCCCGTCCCTCTTTATAAGCAGAGGAAACAGGGGCAGTTCGTTCCCCCTCGCTGGTTGCTGTTACTCCTTCACAAACTCCGCCGCTCCCCCCTTCTTCTCGAAGCCGAGAGAGCAGCGTTCCGCCCCCCATTGCCACCAGCATCACCACGCCGTCGACCTTCCCCACCACCTCCTCCATGGCCTCGAAAGCCGACAAGGGAAAGGGCGTGAAGTCGGCCGAGGCGTAGTGGCTCGCGGCGCTGCGGAAGGAGCGGGCGATCTTCGCCCCCAGCTTGGCGTGCAGGAGCTGAGGGAGTACTCTACCTCTTTTGGGCGACGGAGACGCGTGCGCATCTGCGCACGAGGGTACTTCCGGCCGCTGCCTCGGAGTCGGCTCCAAATGGGTACCCGTTCTTCCCGCTATTCTTCTATTGCGGGCTCTGCCCGCCCTTCTCGGAGTTCTTTTGTGACATTATGAACACATATGGCTTCCGCCTCCTTGACTTCACCCCCAATGCTGTCCTGACCATGGCAGTTTTCGCACACTTGTGCGAAAACTTTGTCAGAGTCCACCCTAGTGTAGCCCTTTTCCGCCATTACTTCATGCCTCGGGTAGAGAGAGGAGAGCCGCTTGCCGGAGGGATTGCTTGGATCTCGAGAGTCGGCAAGAAGGATGCGTACTTGGAGGGTGAGCTCCGCAGCAAGTGGGAGGAGTGGAGAGCGGAGTGGTGTTGGATCGTCGAGGAGGATCCGTAGCCCTTCACCGCCGTGCGCCAAACTCCAATAGTGCGCGGCAATGACTGGAGCAACGTGGCCCCGAAAGACGAGAGGCTGAAGATCGCCATCACTAGGATTCTTCGCCTCAGGCTTGCCGGGCTCACCGTAGGTGCTGTCAGGGCAGATTTCCTCCGCCGCCGCATTTGCCCCCTGCAGGAGAGGAGGAGGCCCGCCTGGGAATTCAAGAATTCGGCGGACATCATGAGGCTGCGGCCGGGCCTCAACTACAACTTCACCGTCTTGGAGTTGGATGCAATGCTCTTGGAATTATTCAAACGCGACCCCCAGCACCCATTCACACTGCCAAGGGGCGTAGTTCCTTTGTGCAATAACTCTTCGCTTGACCGGATCCGCGCCATGATGCCGTTGTGCGATTCACACGGCATCGTCCCAACTTGGCAAGAGCCTGCGGATGACGTTGTGCGAGCGTTCTTCGACACCTTGGAGGAAGTGCCAGTCCGCGCCGACGAGCAGAAGAGCCTCACCCATGACACCACCGATGAGGAGCTGCAACTCATCGCTACTAGGGCGGAAGAGGCTGCGGCCGCAGCTGCTGTGGGTGTGTTTGGGTTGACTGTGGAGGAGGCGGAGGCTGCAGAGGCGGCAAACCTTGCCGAACGCGCGGAGTTCATGGGCGAAGAGGAGCCTGCCGGTTCTGAAGCCGAGTTGAGCGAGGCCGGCGAGGAGGAAGCTGAGCCTTCAGAGAGCTTGCCGCAGGCAGAGCCCCCGGCCCCGCCAAGGAGGCGCCTTCGCAGGGCCGAGGACACAGCGGGGCGGCAGCCGGCTCCACAGCCACTGAGCCGCACGACGCGCTCTACCACGGCAAGCAATGTTGCCGCGGGAGCGCCTCACGCAGCAGCGGCAACTGGAGCGGGATCTTCCCGGGCCACCGCCACTGCCCCCGCCAAGCGGGCAAGGGATCCTACTCCTCCACCTCGCCGCACCGGAGGAGGGCCGGACTTCGATCTTTCCGCGCTCAGCTCTGACGAGGAGGAAGAAGAGTGAGTTTCTTTGGTGCCCTTATAATCCTTCAATCTTGTTGTTTATATCTTGTATCTGACTTGCTCCAATCTGAACTCTTTTCTTTTCAGAACACTGTCCCAGAGAGCAGCGAAGAGGGCCAAGGCCGCGGTGATCGTCATCGGGGATGACCCCATCGCGTCGGCAGGAGGTGGGTCAGAGACCACCTTGACGGACCCGGCAATCACTCCTCGTAGCAGCCCCCAGCGCAGCCCCCAGCGTAAGTTCATAGTTTAGCCTTCTGCTCTCGGGCGCGCTTGAGTGCTTTTTCCTTTGTTGATATCTTGCTTGTTGACTTGTGCAGGAGCCGAGCAGCCTCATCAGGAGCGCCCGGAGGCCGGTCCCGAAGTGCCACCTGCTTCGACTGCGCCGCCAAGGGAGGAGTCCCCGGCAAGGGAGCGCTCTCCGGCAAGGGGGGACTCTCCGGCAAGGGATGGTACTGTTGATCCTGCGGCGACCGAGGCCGCAACTGAAGATCTTGGCGCAGGTAATCCACTTGCCCAAAAACTTTCCCTTGGGTTCTGCTTCTTTCTTTTTTCTTTTCTTGGATTTTTTGATTGATTTTCCTCCCCTCTTCGTTCTTCAGACCCATCTTCGGCCGAGCCAATGGAGACAGAGGGTGCCAGCGAGGAAGGTGCCGGTGCTGATGTGGCCGCCGGCGAGGAGGCCGCCGGGGCTGCTGCCGCGGAAGCCAGGGAGGGGTCGGGCGATCGCACTGACGACCATGAGGCCGCAGGAGCGCCGGGCGCTGCACTGACCGCCGAACCCTCTGCCGCTTCTACGGAGCCGGGCTCCGAGGAGCCCCAGCCCGGCGCCTACTTGCAGGCCGGTGACAACATCTTCATCAAGCTACCCTGGGCGTCGAGCTCCAGGGCGCCGGTCGAGGGGGAGACTTTTGACGGGGAGGTGCTCGCCTCTGCCGGACTATCATTGGTTGACGCGCCCGACAGCAGCAGTGGCGAGCCTAAGGAGGAGCAGCTGCTGTGGAAGCTGCTGTCACTCTACCGCACCCGGCAAGCCAAGCTGGCTTCCCGGGAAGCGCTTGTCGTGAAGGTGGGAGTTGACATGGAGAAGCGCGCGGAGGAGCTCCAGGGACAAAATCAAGAAGCTCTTCGGTCCCTGGCGCAGGAGCGGGAGCGAGTAGACGAGGAGCGCACGGCCTTTCTCCTCGAGAAGGCCGAGGCTGAGGAGGAACAAAGGCTTGCTGCCGAGAAGCAGTCCGCGCGGGCAGGCGAGCTAGTGCAGCGGAAGGCCCACCTCGACAGCTATGAGGAAGAGCTCGCCGAGCGTGAGCGAGCACTTGGCGGGGCGCTCAAGGAGGCAAAGGATGCTGCGGCAACTGCAGAGGCCGCCAATAAAGAGCTAGAGGAGAAGGTGGCGCGGCTGGAGGCCGATATTGGGAAGAGCGGCGAGGAGATTGCCGCGCTCAAGCATGAGCGCGAGAAGGATGCTGCCGCCCATGGTGAGCTGCAAGGCCTTCTCGCTGAGAGGGGCAAGGAGCTCAGCACCGCCAAGGATTCCAAAGCAGACCTGGAGCTGAAGCTGGCCACGCTGACGCAGACGCTGGAGGCCGCCAAGGAGCGGGAGAAGACCTTGGCGGAGAAGGTCAAGGCTGATGCAGCGCTAATGGAGAGCATTGCAGTTACCCAGAACTCGTTCAGAGACACAGTGGAGCACTGGACTGAGGGTCTGGTGAACACTGCCGCAGTCATCAACGAGGAGCTGGCGCAGCTGGGGATGGAGGATTTTGGGTATCCTTCTGACAAGAGTCTTCAACCCAGCGCCAAGCTCAGCCTGTTCTTCAAGGGCGTGGCGACGGCACTCCAGCGGCTCCGGGAGAGGATCCCGAAGCAGCTGGCCGACGAGTCGCGCAAAATCTGCGCCGGGGTTCTCCAGAAGGTGCTGATGAAGGTAGCCTTCCGCAATCCAGGCCTCAGCTTCACCAACGTCCTCAGGTCCTTGCCGCCTGACGCCGATCTGGATGCACTCAAGGCCCTTGTCGCACCCATTGTGGACAAGGTGAGCGAGATCAAGCGAGTCGAGGGCGGACGCGTAGATTAGGCCGCCCATTTCTTCTCTTCCCTTGTCGCTGCTAGTCATGTTATGAGAACAGTCTGTTAGAGCTGCGACAAGTTATCTTTGTAATATAACTTTATTCCTGTTATCAATTGCAATGTTATTTCCTCTACTAGATTCCTTCCTTTGTATGTTTTCACCCTATGCTTCTAGGGAACTTGTCGGCGCAGGCGCCCGAGCCGCGAGCGCTGAGTGTGGAACTTCAGCAGCCTGCTGGCGGCGCTGCTTCCGACAAGAAACCTTGTCGCGACTAGATGCAGCACGCTTAAGCTGTTGAGCGGACTCGAAACAAAGTAAGGGCGCAACTAGCCACGAGTTGGTTCCTCCGCGCACAGGTTTTCCATACAAAGCAGGGTCGTTCGAGGAAGATAACTCAAAAATTTTAAAAAGTGATTGCTCAAACTTTGGCAACTTAGCTTTTCTGTCATTTGTTTCCTGGTAAGCAAGTCTTTGCTTGAACGACGCCTGGCCCATACCACAATCTTCTCCTTCCCCCCGGCAAACTTGTGTGCGAGAGAACCTTCTTTTCCTTTAAAAGAAAAAGAAAGAAGAGAAAATAATAATATGGAGCTCTTCGGCTCGTTACTGCTTACCGGATGTAGGTGCTGCACAAAGTGTCAGATAATCACATGCAAGAAAGGAATTAACGCATGAAATGGATAGGCTGTGCGGAGCACATAGGGTTTTACTTATGCACGGGATCTGCGCCCGGCTTTGTACAAAGGATTACATGCAACAGCGGCAAGACTTGTATAAAAGGTGGTTGCCGGAACGGGTTCCGGCAACCGCGCCTTATGGGAAAAACTTACGAAGATTTTCTATGTTCCAGGAGTTGCTCACTGGAATGCCATCTTCGGTCTCAAGGCGGACAGCGCCAGGCCGTGTGACTTGTCTCACCCGATAAGGGCCTTCCCACTTCGGCGTCAACTTGTTGGAATTCTTGGCGGACTAAACACATCGAAGAACAAGGTCGCCTTCCTCGAAGCTTCTGGCTTTAACTTTGCGGCTATGATAGCGGCGCAAAGCTTGCTGGTATCGAGCAGCTCGTACAGCAACCTGAAGATGATCTTCCTCAAGGAGCAGCGCGTCGTCTTGCCGCAGCTGTTCTTGCTCGAGCTCATCATAAGCGACCACTCGAGGTGATCTGTATATGAGTTCTGTGGCGAGAACTGCCTCTGCTCCATAGACTAGAGCGAAAGGTGTCTGGCCAGTGGCTCGATTTGGCGTCGTTCTGATCGACCAAAGAACCACCGGCAGCTCCTCGATCCAGTTCCTTCCGCACCTATGCAGCCTGTCGAAAGTTCTTGTCTTGAGTCCGCGCAGCACTTCAGCATTTGCCCTCTCTGCTTGACCGTTGCTTCTCGGATGAGCAACAGAAGCGAAGCATACCTTGGCGCCAAGGTCTTGGACGTACTGCATGAAGGTGCGACTCGTGAATTGCATGCCGTTGTCGGTGATGATCCTGTTAGGAATCCCGAAACGACAAACAATCAACCTGAAGAACTTGACTGCTGACTGTGCTGTCACCTTCCTCACTGGCTGCACTTCCGGCCACTTTGTGAACTTGTCGATTGCGACGTACAAGTACTCAAAGCCCCCGACAGCTCGGGGGAAGGGGACGATGATATCGAGCCCCCAGACCGAAAATGGCCAGGATAAAGGGATCGTCTGGAGAGCTTGAGCTGGCTGGTGTATCTGTTTGGAGTGGAACTGGCATGCTTCACACTTGGTTACTTGTGCAGTTGCATCCTGGAGGGCTGTCGGCCAGAAGAAACCTTCCGGAAAGCTTTGCCGGCAAGTGCTCTTGCGCCTATGTGGTGGCCACATATGCCTCCATGTATCTCTGCCAACAGCTTTTGTCCATCTTCCCGGCGAATACACTTCAATTTCACACCGTTGAGTCTTCTTCTGTACAGTATGCTATCGACAAACTGGTACATACTTGACTGCCGGGCTACTCTTTCCGCTTCTTCTTGTTCTTCGGGGAGTTCTCCTGTCTGAAGGAAATGGACAATTTGTTGTGCCCATGCTGGAGCTTGTGGCTCGACAACAAGGACTAAAGGCACATCTGCTGCTGCGGGAACATCTGCTTCTACGGCAAGGACTTGCGGCCCTGCCGGAGCTTGATGTTCTCCGGCAATCTTGCCGGAGCAAAACTTGTCGGGAGTGTCTGCTTTAACGGAACAAACCATTAGGCTTGCTGGAGCAGACTGCCCCTCAGCCTTCTTGGTGTTGATCTTGGGGACTTTCTTGGCGGCGGCTTCGGGGAGCTCTGCCGGAAAGTAGTAGCCGGAAACCAACTTCCTCTTCTTGCTTTGTCCAGTTGATGGTGTTACGGATGGTTGAGTCAACTTAAGCACAAAGATCCCTGGTTCCACAGGTAACTTTAGTGCGGCGCACTTTGACAGGCCGTCAGCAATATCATTCTGAGCTCTTGGGATATGCTCCATTTGTAGGCCGTCAAAGTGCTCTTCTAGCTCCCTCACTTCATCAACATACGCTTCCATCAACGGGCTCTGGTAGATCTTGCTCACTTGTCGGACGACAAGCTGTGAGTCACCCCTGACAATGAGCTTCTTGATCCCAAGGTCTGCTGCGATTCTGAGACCGGCAAGTAATCCTTCATACTTTGCTGTATTGTTGGTTGCTTACTCTTTGGGAAAGTGCATCTGGACTATGTACTTGAGGTGCTCTCCGGTGGGTGCGACAAGCAGCACGCCTGCACCGGCGCCTTGCAGGGAGAAGGCACCATCAAAGTACATCAGCCACTCTTTGTTTGCCACTTTGACGGGGATGCTCATTTCTGAAATTTCTACATCTGGGGTTGGTGTCCACTCTGCTACGAACTCTGCCAATGCTCTACTTTGGATAGTTGAGGTGCTCTCCAATTTGAGGCCAAAGCTTGACAGTTCCAGCGCCCACTCGACAATCCTGCCCGTTGTTTCTGGATTTTGCAGTATCCTCTTCAGTAGAAAGCGAGTGACGACTGTGATCTCATGTGCTTGGAAGTAATGGCGCAGCTTTCTCGAGGCCATGAGGAGGCCAAAAAGCAACTTATGCACACCAGAGTACCTTGATCTAGCCCCCTGCAGAAGAGAACTGACAAAGTAAACTGGGCGCTGCACCATTCTCCTTGGCATCTCATCATGCTCCTGCGCAAACCCATGTTTGTCGGGACCAGAGCTTGTCGGCGAAGCCCCCTGCTTGTCGCTGGATGGATCTTCCGTGGTTGCTGGCTCATCATCCGCCTCCCTCTCCGCCACTAATGCAGCACTAACCACTTGATTGGTTGCTGCTATATACAGCAGCAACTTCTCTTGCGGCTTAGGTGCGACAAGCGTTGGAGTGGAGGACAGGTATCTCTTCAAGTCCTGCAGCGCAGCCTCCGCTTCCGGAGTCCATTTCATTGGACCTACCTTTTTCAAAATTTTGAAAAATGGCAGGGCGCGCTCAGCAGATCTAGAGATAAACCTGCTGAGAGCAGCCACGCAACCGGCAAGCCTTCGTACATCCTTGACGCGCTTTGGTGCTTCGATCTGCTCGATGGCTTTGATCTTGTCGGGATTGGCTTCAATTCCCCGCTGAGACACGAAGAACCCGAGAAGCTTGCCGGAAGGGACTCCAAACACGCACTTCTCGGGGTTAAGCTTGAGGTTGATCTTGCGCAGGTTTGCAAATGTTTCGTCTAAATCTTGAATCAAGGTCGCCTTGCTCTTGCTCTTGACCACTATGTCATCCATGTAAGCTTCCACATTTCTGTGTATTTGTGGCTCAAAAGCATGGTGGACTACCCTTGCGAATGTTGAACCAGCATTCTTCAAACTGAAAGGCATCCGCACGAAGCAGTACGTGCCACACGGGGTGATAAATGCGGTTTTCTCTTCATCCTCTTTGGCCATGAAGATCTGATGATATCCTGAGTATGCATCAAGAAACGAAAGCAAATCACATCCGGCTGTGGAGTCAACAATCTGGTCAATACGCGGCAAGGGAAATGGGTCTTTGGGACAAGCTTTATTAACATCAGTGAAGTCAATACAAAGTCTCCATTTCCCATTAGCCTCGCGCACAACAACAGGATTGGCCAACCACGTGGGATGGAGTACTCCTCTAACAAGGCCTGCTGCTTCCAACTTCTTGATTTCTTCTGCGATGAATTCTTGGCGCTCTACTGCCTGCTTCCTCACTCTCTGCTTGACGGGCCGTGCATGAGGATAGACGGCAAGGTGGTGCTCAATCACTTACCTAGGAACACCGGGGATATCAGACGGTTGCCACACAAGCACGTCGACATTCGCCCGCAGGAAAGCAACGAGCGTGCTTTCCTATTTGTGGTCAAGAGTGGCGCTGATGGTGAAGGTACCACCAGTGCCATCCTCCTTGGCGGACACCTTCTTAGTCTCAGGTGGAGCTGCCATTGCCTTCTTACACTTGCCGGTGGAGCTCGATGGTGCGTCCTCGACGGTAGCGCAGCACTCCGAGGAGGTGCGCTTGCCGGAGTAGGCATCAGAGCTCTTGCCGGACTTGGTCTTCTTCTTCCCCCCGGGAGCTTCAGCGGCAAGTGTCCTTCGTCTGGTGCGGCTGCTGCTTCCCGGTAGATCTTGTCTGCACAAATAAGAGCATCCTTCTTGTCGCCAGAGACAAAGATGACACTTATTGGCCCTGGCATTTTCAGTATGTTGTACGCATAGTGAGAGGCTACCATGAACTTGGCGAGTGCCGGACGGCCAAGGGTTCCATTGTAAGGTAATGGAAAGTCGGCAACGTCAAATGTGACCCTCTCAGTCCTGAAGTTCAGCTCACTGCCAAATGTTACCGGCAACGTGATCTTTCCCTTTGGGTAGCTCCTTCCCGGGTTTATTCCTTGAAATGTGCCGGTCTCTTCGAGCTCGCTGTCAGGGATCTGGAGCTTCTGGAGCACCGCGGAGGAGATCAGATTCAAGCCGGCCCCGCCGTCAACTAGCATCTTAGTGACCTTGAGGTTGCAGATTGTTGGTGAAACCAACATCAGCAAGCACCTGACCGCAGTTATGCGATCCGGGTGGTCATCAATATCAAAGATGATAGGCGTGCCGGACCATTTCAGAGGCTTGCGTGACTCGATGGGTGGTTCTGCTGCATTAACTTCCCGCACCCACTGCTTGAGCTGGCGGTGCGAGGCATGCAGAGAAGCACCACCGTCAACGCACAGGACCTCTGTGGCTTTCTGGAACTCCTGCTTGTCAGTCTCCTCTTCATCCATATCCTCATCGTCGCCGTCATCTTCATCCTTGTCGCGGCCGCGAGGAGGTCTGTCTCCTTGCCGCTGCTTGGCCTTGCCGCGGCGTCCTCCTCGGCCGGGACGTTTCTTGCCGGATCCACGAGCTCCTTCCTGGGCCTTCTCTTTGTCGCGCCGCTCGTATTCAACTTTCTATTGCTCAACAAGCTGCTCGACTCTCTTATAGTTCTGAAGATCATGGCCCTTGGTGCGGTGAATCTTGCAATACTGCTTGTTGGTGTTGTCCTGCTTGTCGGCGAGCGCCACCTCCACGGCAACCTCCTTGCCGGAGTCACCAGTTTTGGCTTCCTTGGCGCCGCCACCGTTGCCGGACTGCTCAACAACTAGCACTTCTTTGCCTTTCCTCCTTCTGTTGTTCCGCCGTCGGTTTCTCCTTGTCGGGGCAGCATCTTCGCTGTCAGATCCTCCCGCTTCTATATTTTCTCCGAGGAGTCTCCTCCCTTCCTCAGCACGCGCACACTTGTCGGCCAGTGCATATAACTCACTGACGTCCCTGATCTTGCACATCGCCATTTCCTCCCGCATCCCGCGGTTCCGCATGTTCTGATGGAACGCGCTGATCACCGCGGTGGGGTGGACGTCTGGGATGTTGTGCTGCACATTACTGAATCTCTGAATGTACTTGCGCAAGGGCTCTCCTTCCTTCTGGGCGAGCAGATGAAGATCACTCTCCTGGCCATGAGGCTTGTGTCCGCCTGTAAAGGCGCCGACAAACTGATGGCACAGATCAGCCCAAGAGGATATGGAGTTGTCCGGCAAGTGCATGAGCCAGGATCTGACAATGGGCTTGAGCACCAGCGGGAAGTAGTTGGCAAGGATCTTGTCATCTCGTCCCCCGGCAGCTTGCACCGCAATGGTGTAGATGCTGAGGAACTCTGACGGATGCGTCTTGCCGTTGTACTTCTCCGGTACGTCTGGCTTGAAGTTCTTTGTACTGGGCCACTGGACTTGCCGCAGCTCACGAGTGAACGCAGGACAACCTACCGCGTACGGCAGGTCGCCTGGTTCCCCTGGCGCATGCATGTCAACAGAGGGCCCAGCGCGCTTGTCGGATTGACGTCGCGCTTCTCTTCGGCGCTCGATGCGGGTTCGAGCGTCTTCTTGTTGTCGATCATGAAGAACTTGGCGCTGATCGCGACGAGCTCGTGGATCCGACGATGCAGTGGAGTCGCTGTCGAGGTGGATCCGGCGAGTCGGCGATCTTGGCCTTCGGGGCGGTGATTGCATGGTAGTTGCACCTCCGCCCGTTTCGTCGCCACCGGCTCGCGTCCGGCGGTCCTGCCGCGGCGGCGACGCGCTCGGCCGCCGTGGAGTGTCGCCGTTGGCGTAGCCGATGAGACTCTGAATGGTGGCTCTCCATTCATCGATCTTGTCTGACGTCGGAGGGTAATCTAAGAGAAGTTGAGCTCGCGCCAAAGCTTCTGTTGGAGTGGTGGGTGGCAGTGGTGGACGGCGCGAGGAGCGGGACGTGCTCGAACTTCTAACTATGTTAGAAGGAGCAGTATCCCGTCCAGGCGACCGTGCCCCGCTCGTGCCAGCACGCTGGCGCGCATGCTGGTGAGCGCTCCGAGATCCACCAGCTTGGTCTTGGGCTATCATGCGTATGGCATTGCTAGTGCCATGACGCTGTTAATCTTGCGCCTCCTGAGAGTGGCGTGGAACATGTACAGTCGCCGAGGTTTGTGCAGCCTTGTTCTTGGACCTGGCGGCATCATGGGCTTCCTCGTCGACGTCCTTTCTTCCGCCGGCGTCCATCCCGCCACTCGTTTGCTCCAACGGTGGCGAAAGTGACGTGGATGGAGCGGCCGCCGCCGAAGTCTTCTTCTTCGATGGCATGTTGATGAAGGGAATAAGGATCTAGCTCGTGTGAACGTCGGATCAGGTTCACGCAATCTCGACGCCCCCTACCTGGCGCGCCAAAGATGTCGGGATAACTGATCCACGAACACCTATGGGGCCGGCGGACCGGACCCCTTTCGGTTCGGCGGGGGGCGGAGATCGCACGAAGAGCAGATCGAGGCAAGGCACACGAGCAGTTTACCCAGCTTCGGAGCTCTCCGGAGAGATAACACTCCTACTGCTGCTTGTCTGGTTGTATTATCTGGTGTTCTTGCTCTCCAATGGCGAGAGTGTGGTGTTCACTGGGCTACGAATGGATCGAAGCAAACCGTCTGAGGCTCCGAACCGAACGAGCCGAACCCCCTCTACATTGCGCATGGGCCTCCTTTTATACGCTAAAGGGGTCACCGACAGGTGGCAACGCAGAGGAGGGTAAAAACGTAAAAAGCGAGGTAGTTGATACAGTTGCTTGTACAGTGCACCCTACCTAACCCTGACGGCAGGGGACAAGGGCATTAAATGCCCGTCTGAGTCGCCCAAACAGTGCAGAAAAGGACCGTTAGGGGCGCCACCGTTCGCCACGATGGTGATCTTGTCAGCTTCGCATGCCACTGCACACTGCTGGCTGCACAACCTCCCGCCATGCGCACCCGGAGAGGGCCCCAGAGCGACACATTGGTGGATGCGCTGGAGCATGGACGCAGAGTGGCCGCCTGCCGCGGCAAGCACCTTGCCGCTGTCGTTATCTTCGCTGGGCCCAGAAGCTCGTCGCTCACCGGGCCTCGGTGTACCTTGTTTAGTCTTCCCGGCAAGCTCCTCTTGACGGGGCCTTGCTGCCTTGCCGGAGCGCGTGGCGCGTCGCGGCAAGTTCCTTGGAGCGCCTTGGTTAGCCTTCCCGGCAAGCTCCTCTTGCCGGGTTCTTGTCTCCTTAGCTTAAATACTTTGTTCTTGGATGGCTCCAAGGGAACCTTGGGGGATCTTGGCGATCACCCGGCAAGCCTTTGCCGCGGGGTGCTGCAACTGCCCGTGCACAAGTTCGGGGTACTAGGGTACCCCTGTTCTAGTACACCGACAGGAGCCCCCGGGCCTGGGCCAGACACGGTGCCGAGCGCTGTTGGGCCAGGCCCAAGACAGGGCACGGGCACACGCGGGCTGGGCCACGCCAAATCTTGTTCCGTATCCACCGCACTCTCCCATAACAGCACGCGTTGAATGCGGCATCGTGGGAGAGATCGTGGGTGGTTGCTTAAGCGGAAGGCCGAAACGTCCGCCCCGTCCCTCTTTATAAGCAGAGGAAACAGGGGCAGTTCGTTCCCCCTCGTTGGTTGCTGTTACTCCTTCTTCACAAACTCCGCCGCTCCCCCCTTCTTCTCGAAGCTGAGAGAGCAGCGTTCCGCCCACCCCCATTGCCACCAGCATCACCACGCCATCGACCTTCCCCACCACCTCCGCCATGGCCCTGAAAGCCGACAAGGGAAAGGGCGTGAAGTCGGCCGAGGCGCAACGGCTCGCGGCGCTGCGGAAGGAGCGGGCAATCTTCGCCCCCCCAGCTCGGCGTGCAGGAGCTGAGGGAGTACTTCTACCTCTTTTGGGCGACGGAGACGCGTGCGCATCCGCGCACGAGGGTACTTCCGGCCGCTGCCTCGGAGTCGGCTCCAAATGGGTACCCGTTCTTCCCGCTATTCTTCTATTGCGGGCTCTGCCCGCCCTTCTCGGAGTTCTTTTGTGACATTATGAACACATATGGCTTCCGTCTCCTTGACTTCACCCCCAATGCTGTCCTGACCATGGCAGTTTTCGCACACTTGTGCGAAAACTTTGTCGGAGTCCACCCTAGTGTAGCCCTTTTCCGCCATTACTTCATGCCTCGGGTAGAGAGAGGAGAGCCGCTTGTCGGAGGGATTGCTTGGATCTCGAGAGTCGGCAAGAAGGATGCATACTTGGAGGGTGAGCTCCGCAGCAAGTGGAAGGAGTGGAGAGCGGAGTGGTGTTGGATCGTCGAGGAGGATCCGCAGCCCTTCACCGCCGTGCGCCAAACTCCAATAGTGCGCGGCAATGACTGGAGCAACGTGGCCCCGGAAGACGAGAGGCTGAAGATCGCCATCACTAGGATTCTTCGCCTCAGGCTTGCCGGGCTCACCGTAGGTGCTGTCGGGGCCGATTTCCTCCGCCGCCGCATTGCCCCCCCTGTAGGAGAGGAGGAGGCCCGCCTGGGAATTCAAGAATTCGGCGGACATCATGAGGCTGCGGCTGGGCATGTTGATGAAGGGAATAAGGATCTAGCTCATGTGAATGCCGGATCAGGTTCATGCAATCTCGACGCCCCCTACCTGGCGCGCCAAAGATGTCGGGATAACTGATCCACGAACACCTATGGGGCCGGCGGACCGGACCCCTTTCGGTTTGGCGGGGGGCGGAGATCGCACGAAGAGCAGATCGAGGCGAGGCACACGAGCAGTTTACCCAGCTTCGGAGCTCTCCGGAGAGATAACACTCCTACTGCTGCTTGTCTGGTTGTATTATCTGGTGTTCTTGCTCTCCAATGGCGAGAGTGTGGTGTTCACTGGGCTACGAATGGATCGAAGCAAACCGTCTGAGGCTCCGAACCGAACGAGCCGAACCCCCTCTACGTTGCGCATGGGCCTCCTTTTATACGCTAAAGGGGTCACCGACGGGTGGCAACGCAGAGGAGGGTAAAAACGTAAAAAGCGAGGTAGTTGATACAGTTGCTTGTACAGTGCACCCTACCTAACCCTGACGGCAGGGGACAAGGGCATTAAATGCCCGTCTGAGTCGCCCGAACAGTGCAGAAAAGGACCGTTAGGGGCGCCACCGTTCGCCACGATGGTGATCTTGTCAGCTTCGCATGCCACTGCGCACTGCTGGCTGCACAGCCTCCCGCCACGCGCACCCGGAGAGGCCCCCAGAGCGACACGTTGGTGGATGCGCTAGAGCGTGGACGCAGAGTGGCCGCCTGCCGCGGCAAGCACCTTGTCGCTGTCGTTATCTTTGCTGGGCCCAGAAGCTCGTCGCTCACCGGGCCTCTGTGTACCTTGTTTAGTCTTCCCGGCAAGCTCCTCTTGACGGGGCCTTGCTGCCTTGCCGGAGCGCGTGGCGCGTCGCGGCAAGTTCCTTGGAGCGCCTTGGTTGGCCTTCCCGGCAAGCTCCTCTTGCCGGGTTCTTGTCTCCTTAGCTTAAATACTTTGTTCTTGGATGGCTCCAAGGGAACCTTGGGGGATCTTGGCGATCACCCGGCAAGCCTTTGCCGCGGGGTGCTGCAACTGCCCGTGCACAAGTTCGGGGTACTAGGGTACCCCTGTTCTAGTACACCGACACAGTTCAATCCAGAACTGGGACTAAAGGGCGCGGCCATGTGGAGCTCCACCTTTAGTCCCGGTTGGTAACACCAACCTGGACTAAAGGAAATTTTATGATTTTTTTTTAATTTTTTTTAATTTTTTTTTTGATTTTTAAATTTCTGAATTTTTTTAACCTCTAGTGTGTAATCACCACCCCTCATCACTGCTCAATTTATCCTCTAATCACCCCTCATCATTCGAAATCATCTAACTTCCCGAACGATCACCCATCCTCCCACTCCCCCAGCCTGAGCACGCTTAACTTCCGGGTTCTATTCTCTCTCGTTTCCAAGTCTGCACTTGTTGTTTTCTTGACAATAGTAAGATGTCAATCCTATTAACCTTCATGAATTTTGCTTGAGCATGAAGTGACACATTTCATTGTTTGAGTTTGAAACTATTGTTTAAAAAACAATAATTATTTAGTAACACTAATATTTCTTGAATAATTAGTTTGACCACAGTTTGACCAGATTTGACCAAAATTCAAAATAACTGAAATAATTATTTAGTAACACTAATATTCTAGAGTAATTAGTTTGGCCATTGTTTGACGACAGTTTGACCAGATTTGACTAGTAATTTTTTCGATTTTTTCCACTCTAGATCTTGAAAGCCCCGTAACTTTTTTCTGTTAGGTTTTTGAGGATTTTGAAAATGTTTAACGGGGTTCCCCCTTTTAAATGTGGATGTAACTTTTTGAGTAGATGATTTTTCATATAAAAAACTTTTTAATCCGAGTTCGTATGCAAAAGTTATGCCCATTTTACAAATTCCAGAGAGATTTTGCAAATAAAGTCGAAATTCATATTTGTAAATTTTCCCAACAAGTAGACCACATATCACATGAGAAACTTATTTTATTTTATTTTTTTGACATTTCCATCATTTTATTTTGTTTTATCTAAAA
>NC_041384.1:535351363-535428389 GCF_002162155.2 Triticum dicoccoides | reverse complement strand
AACCGGTACTAGTGCCTCAAAACCCATTAGTACCGGTTGGTGGCACCAACCGGTACTAAAGGTCTAACCTTTAGTCCCGGTTGGTGCCACCAACCAGGACTAATGGGCATCGCACCCTTTAGTCCCGGTTCGTGGCACGAATCGGGACTAAAGGGCCCAGGTGAACCGGGACTAATGCCTTAGCCGCACGAACCGGGATAAATGCTCACATTAGTCCCGGTTCTTGACTGAATCGGGACTAATGGACTGACCCAGCCTGGACCAAAGCCCTGTTTTCTACTAGTGCCTGGGAATGGCCCGTGCTGCCCATGGGCCATATATGGTCCAACGAGACATCGGGCCCACTAACGTCCCGTGCTAAAGGTGGCAATAGTTAAGCCCAACGTGACTTTGGGCCTGTTAAAGGCCTGTCGCGTAATTCGGCCCGTTGATGCCTATGCTAAGCTTTTGGCCTCTTAAAGGCTCATGATATTAGTGGGCCAACTAAGGCCCGAGATATGTTTCGGCCTGGTAACGGCCCGTGAGCTAACTGGACCAAAAACGGCCCGGTCTACATTTCGGCCTGCTGAAGGCCCGTCGACGACTAGTGGAAATTGAGGCCCAACATGCATTTTGGCCTGCTAAAGGCCCGTGGTTTCATCTCGGCCGTAACAGGCGAGTACAATATTCAGCCTGTTAATGGCCCAACGCTACCTGGGCCAAACTAAGCGCTGGGTCGACAAAAGGCCCGACTAAAATATAGGCCGGTGTAAGTTTGGGCCTGGCGCAATGTGTGAAGGCCCCAATCATTCGGGCCCAAGAAAGACGCAGGCCGGCCTAATTGTGGCCCGCTAAAAACATGGCCCGTTAGAGTCGAATGTTTCGGTCCGGTCGACTACATCTGATTTTTTTCAGATAGCGAATGATGGCAGTAACTAGTAGGAATTAAGAACAAACCTACTCTATACAATAAAGAAATTACGGCACAGTAACTAAGAATAAACCTACACTATACAATAAAGGATTTAAGGTATATTACATCCACTGGGCATCGAAGTTCGCCACCAGTGATCATAAAGCGCAACGAAGTAGCAGATTACAAAAACTTGGCACCATTGCAGCATAACAAAATAATACTGAACCGAGACCACTTCCAAGACAGTTCAAGAAAGGTTAGCCTTGCGCGGGAACTGCTGCTCAAGCTGCTGAGCAAGGCTGTGAGACCGGCCTAGCATGTCGGTCATAGCTTCAAGGTGTAGCTGTTTAGCGATGAGGTTCTCATTGGTGTTCTCCGCAATCTTTATTAGAGATAGGACTTCAAGTCGAAGTTGAGTTGCAGAATGCCTTTCTGCTAGAACTTGGGACTGAAGAAGTTGAACTGATTCAGACAACAAATTATGTGAGCTTGTCCGACTGTTAGTCTCAAGTAACTTGAACACTGCATCAAGACAAGACTTTGGGGTTGTCTCGCTATCTTCAAGATGTTTTGCCTTCTTTGCTGCAATATATGTTGGGTTTGTCTCACAGCGTTCAGCAGACTTGTGCATGCCATCAGGCATATCACCCTGAAACAAAGCAGAGAGATGACAGGTTTTGCACGTGTATAAACAAAGATGATAACTGTTCTGTCAATTCTATCCAATTTCAAATTATAAAATAAAGAGTAAGTTCAAAATATCAATAGCATAATTTGGCATTGTTCATAATGTGGGGAGCTTCACCACACTACTGGATTACCATGTCAACATAACAAGCATAGATGAAGGGCAAAGAAAATCATTGTATCTATTTTGGATAATGTGCATGGCATGTTGTTCATATAATTAGCCACATGAGTAAGATAAAACAGGAGTTGACAAGGTGCAAACGTGGGCTGCTTCACCACACACTGGATTATAGATCCACAAAAACAAGCATACATATAGGGAGTATTAAGTAATGTGCATGGTATGAATAAGGAATTTGGTTTTACAAGTAAAACTTAGAACTTACGGTTCTTATGATAAGCATTTTGGTAGAAACAGCAAACTAAACAGCAGTAAACGATAGGGAGTATGCACAAATTAAACAACAGTTAAGGATAAAGGCTTTAGAAGGACTGACTTACATTAACAGTTAACACCGGCTTTATAATGCCCTTCTCCATGTCAAGGGAAGGATTACTTAAGAATTTCAGCACAGAATCTTCTTCATAAGCATTGCCTGTACTCTACATTTTGTAGAGAGTAATTATATATATGATAGTACTAGAAGTGATAGAGGATAATGAAGATAAGATGCATATTGATGCTACATAATCAACTACCAATCCCTCGAAGTACAAGCGTTACATGACAAAATGTACTGACAAGACCAATGGGCTACACTTCTGCACTGGCATTGTCTGTGTATTCTACTTGTTGGTAAGATTAAATATAGATCTCATCTTTTTTAGTAAATGGTGGGCGAGGGAGATAAGATGCAGAATGCTACAAAATGAACCAATCCCTCTTCCCATAATACAAGAGTGTTTTGAACACGGGTGTACTGTACAAAATGTTCTTATATTATGGGACGGAGGGAGTAGCTATTAATGTAAGTACAATGATAGACCACGTTCAGTCCTTACAAGAGGACTGCAGAGCTAAACCTCTTCAGAAGCATTGGGTTGATTCTAAATTTATGTAAGAGTCCATACAGATCTTATAATGTCCACCAAATGGACGATTACGAGGCTAACATGTGCAGTGATGCTACATAATCAAACAGCTATGAAAGTAAGTATGGTCATATAGGGCAAGAGGTAATCACAAGAGTAATGTTGTGTGCAGTATAGTTGCGAGATTCTGTGGTCCCTTGAGAACGAATGTTCTTCTGCTAACAGTTTTCATACAAGTGAGACATTAAGGCAAATGCAGAAATGTAGTTCAAATTGTGATGTGATATCACAAACAGTACCTTACGCTGTAGCCGAGACCAATGTGTACCAAGATTATTCCAGTCACCGTCGGATAAATGTAGCACCAGAAACTTTACAGAAATTTCATTCAGAGTCTTGACATCGAAGTGCGCTTGCCTCAGGTAGGAATGATACTTCATCAACGAGTGCTTGAAAAGCGCAACCAACCCTTGCTCGTCATCACAATCTAGTTTGCTCCTCGCCTATTTAAAAGAATGAAATCTTGTGTCTTCTGTCAGCAGAAACATATGCAGTAATGACCATGAATAACAATAGTACATTACTTACGCGTAAGTTGCGGAGGAAGACTGGAAATTGTTCTGTGTCTGCGGTATAATCTTTCCATGAAGGAAAGATGCGCACAAAGTTCCTGACAACAACATAAGCTTCGTCTTCTAAACTAGGAAGAAATGGAACAGGGGTCCTATTTGCTGCAATTGGGGCTCTCTCTGGTTCGAAAAGGGATTTGGCAACTGGATTTGTTGTACTCTTTGCTGGAATGGGGGTTTTGCGTCGTACAGCTGGTGCTATGTCAACTGGCATAATCATACTATTTGCTGCAGTTGGGGTCTGCTGAGTTGGGGCATCAGAAATGACCAGTGTAGTAGGGCTAGAGTCTGCTAGAGTTGGGGTATTTTGTGGGTCAGGTGATATTGCAACTACACCTAATGGGCTATTTGATTTATCAAGTGCCACTACCTTTTCCAAATACTTTGCTTTTGCTCCTCCACGATCAGTAATCGCCCTCTTCCTTTTGAACGTCGGATACACAAGAACAACATTTGAATGGATAAATATGGTATGATGACAGATGGAATATGTACTGAAAATGGATAGGCAGGGCGTATTCACATACACGATGTGTAAACTAAGCTAATGGCAGTTCAACAAAGTAGAAGCAATGCAAAGCATCAGTTGCAAGATATGTGCGAGCAATGTAACCTTGGAAAGTTAGAGCAAGTACCTTGATGGGTGAATAAGATAGGGCATCTTCCTCTGACTCCTCAACTAGGGAGCTACATTGACTTAGGTCTCCCTCTAGCTCAGAATCACTGTTAGGATCATATTCTGAGCATGAATCTATAGGTGGAGAGCGTTTGCATTGCATTGCATACAGACTTGATTTCAGTCCCTTAATGCCAAGTTTGACAGCCATGGCATTGTTCTGCTTTATTCTTTTCATGCGCGCAAGCTCATAATCATTATGATGCTGTTCAGAATCTGAGATTCATGAAAACATAAAAAGTAGTCAGATTATCTATGGAATGCATTGCGGATTCAACTCGGAGAGTGTCTCCCTATAAACCCCTGCATATGCAAAGTTCACCTCCCCAACCGGGCTGACCAGACCACACACAGAAATACAAACCCCTTATGTCTCTATAACAGGAAGGCACCCATTTCAAAACTGAAGTAGGAACATTAGAATCATATGAAATTCATATTTGAACACATAAACTAAGCAATTATGATTGGCATAATGTTTAGCTTCAAGGGTGCAGTGTTGGTAGTGCGACACAAAGCAAGTAGGCAGATTGTATTCCATGTAAAAGATCGAAACCTATGTAAAAGCTGGAAATGACACTTTCTTTCTATACAATGCAGTGTTCGTTACCCACACATGATGGAAGAGATCACATAGAGAAATACTATTCATGCATGTCTACGGTTCTAGTATTTAGAAACAGGGTGGTCCACCCTAAAAGAATATTGACAACAAATATAACAAGGCAAGCATAGATGTAGTGAATCAATCATTTACTTGTGAGCTTACTAGGACAAGTATGCAGAATTGTAACTACAGTAAGAGACCGTCCAAAATCTGAATGAAGAAGTTTGTCTAGCACTTATTGTTTGTAACTAATCGACGTGAATAATTGGATATTATATTGAATGAGTAAGAAAGACAAGTAAAATTGTCAAAAAACCTGGCTTGCAGTAGTAATCTGGGTCAATGTCACTACGACCAACAATCCAAAATGACTAGTTTCTGTTCCGAGGGCCGGAATTTTGAAAACCATGTGAACTTTAGAGGTACTAAAGATTACCGAAATACATCTGAACCATTAAGTGTAGGTAGCACTGAGCACACAACAAACCCTAATGACAGTCCTGCCTAATGAGTAATGAATCAATTAGAAAATGGGTGATGAGGAGTGGCTACTAAGTGTTGAGGATGTATCTCAGGATAAATCGGGTTGGCTTGGTGGGTGCTGCACGCCTGAGCCCTGAATGGACTGGGAAGGTAGGCACGACGGCGCGCCCAGGCAGCGGTGACGCTGTTGGGCGAGCGGCTCCTGGCCTCCTGTTAGTCCGGCGTCTCCTCCTAGAGTCATGCCGTCCGGGGACGGCAAGTCACCGGCGAGGCAGGCGGCTGGGGGCGAGTAGAGATCGGAAGCGTGCAGCAGAACAGAGGGGAATCGGGGCCTGGGACGACCCAAAATCCCAGGGTGGGCCGGCCCACCGTGGGCACCCTGTAGAGATACACACCCAAGCGGCGAACATGCATTTTCAAAACTAATTTAGGAACACTTAGCTGACCAATTAAACAACTCTGTTTTAATAATATCAGATTCGTATTTGAACAACTAAGCTTGTTTAGCTTGATGGGCGGAGCAGTGTTATTATGACACGAAGCACGTATTTTGATCGTATAGTGATCATAAAAGGGGGAAACTATAAGCATATTTTTTTAGCAAAAGAGGGGTTTCCCCTCCAATTTCTATTAAAGAAACCACCACGGAACCAACATGATGAATTAAACCCTAAGCATGATCAATTAAACCGTATTATGGTTGTGCCATGGCAGATTTGAAGCTGCAAACCGGAGAAATGATATTTAGCATCCATTGTTTGCTTCGAACTAAGAACTAAATTCTAAGAGCTGAAAAGAAGTTAAGATCTATTTTCTGGTTGAGATCAAAGAGTTGAGGAGATATGAAGTACCACCTCTCTTGCGGCGCTGTGTAGGCATCGGGGGTGCGATGGCTGTCGGTGGCGTTGAAGCAGATCTGCGATGGTAGACAGGTGCATCGGGGGATAAGTCCCGTTGCGGTGGAAGAGAAGGTCATGTGAGCGGCCCCGGCAAAGAGGACGATGGCGCCGATGAAGCGAGAGGACGTGATGCAAGACTATTGGTTCGTTGCCGTGGATGAGAAACGTCCATCTCTAGCAGTGGACGACGCAGTCTTGGTAGGCGCCCCGGCATGGTGGAGGACGGTGGTGATGGATGTGGTGGAGGACGGCAGCGATGGATGAGGTGGCGGACGGAGGCTGGTGTGGGGATGGGGTGTTCTAGCGCGGACGGTGTATGAGTGAGAAAATGGAGGGAGAGGTACGGGGAACCATGTTTTTGGGATGCGCCTGTCTGAAATATGGGAAAGTTATGAACTTAGCCCCCGTTTAAAATTTGGACGTCTCGTCGGTTGGGGATAGGACGGTAATCTCGCATCTCGCCAATATTTGCCCAGAGCGATTTCGGGCGAGGAGAGGGTGGTTGGCGTCCATGGTGTATGAACGGGTCTGACAGGTAGGGCGGTTGTGTCACGTCTGAGTGAAGTTACAAACCTGCCCCTATTAAAAATATTTGCCTACATCGATTTTGGCCGAGTCGAGTTTGTTTTGCCGCCCATTGTGTATGAATGGGGAATGGAGGGAGAAACAGATGTCTTTCGGACGAGCTTGAATCAAATGAGTTTTGCCGCCCATGTTTGACATCCACCGTGTCGGAATGGGCTCAGAGGCGGGCGTGTCACGTCTAATTGAAGTTACTAACCTACCCCTATTTAGAGCAGTGGAAATCGGGCTGATGGATTGTCTGTGTAATGGCTAGACGGTAATTTCCATCTCCCAAACACTTGGCTTCGGGCAGCCGACGTGGGAGTGGACATTTTGCTGGTTGTTTCGAATTTTGGGACAATAAGCATCCACGTTTACCCTGGCAACTAAATTCGAATCCATTTTGTATTCCTATATGGATCTTTATAAATCATTCTATGTGTCTTTATATATCTTCAAAAGGACGACAAAGATGTATTCCACTGTCATATATGAATATGTTTTACAAATGCCAATACTCAGATTCAGAAACTAGAATCCCGTTTAAGGTGAATTCGAATATTTGGAACACTTCATGTCCAACTCAAATGTCACACGCAGCATAATGTGTACTCTCATTTAGATATGTACACAAGCGATGTATCAAGATTCAAATACCGAGTCAATCAACCAAGAATGTATAGAACTAACAAACATATAAATACTTATAGAGTATATGGATCAATAATATCAACTAACATACATATGCCAGGCTGCTGTACTTTTTTTGGCTACAATAGCATCCTTTTTTTAGCCAGCATCTTGGCCCTTTCCGATGCGTGCCACTTATGGCCCATCTATACTACTACTATTGTTGAATGCACATTTAGCCCGATTGGCATATTTGTAGGTCTGGCACAGCAATCCAAATGAAATGTCTCCGAGTCTTATCAATTAATACAGACTTGTGCTCAAATAAAATTACAAACCAAAAAACAAAAAACAATTATTACATGATCTCTAAAACAAATGGTTTGATTGATTACATGAACAAACAATACAAAGGTTATTCAACTATGGAAAGAACATTTCACCTATGATTTACCAAGTAGGAATTTAATTTCCTTTTTCCTTCAGGACCTTAACAATCTGGTCAGTCTCAGCTTGCTTCGTTTTGAAATCCACCAAATATTTAACGGTTGTCTTGAGTACTGCTTGTGATTGTGTTGTTTGCTTCCTCAACATGTCAACTTCATCTCTAAGTGCAGATGCAGAATCTCTTTCTACCACTAGTTTAGCCTCTAGAGCATCAGCAGTTGGCAATTCATAATGCATGATTGGGCCGGTGCCACTGCTGTGGGATGATGCAACGTCCATGGGGACCTCGCTCTTTGATCTTGGGCTAACCTGTTTTGCCATTAAAGTTCCGATTGGATTCAGAAAAGTTGAAGTTAGCAAAACATCTCAACTGGGAGTTATAACAGCAAACCAGTTAAACAAACAAGGAATTAAAGAGTTTCAATTGGATGCTGAAAAGTAGTTATTAACATCATTGTAACCCTCTGTTGCAGCAACAAAGTAGTTAAACAAACAAGTAGATATTTAAGTTAAGGCAAACAGGTAATTCTTAACAGTAAGTATCAAACAGATAGATAGACGCAGTCTACAATATGATTAACAGGCTGTGCCATTATGTAATCAGTAGCAAACTAAATTAAGCCAAGCAACGTAATTGAACAATTTTGCAATAAGTGGCTAACTAAAATTTCAAGAAGCGGGTAACTGAACTTACGATAGTTCTTTGTACAGGCACACTGCAACTTCTTTTTTGCTTACAAGGTTGTACGAAGGAGTCCATGGCATCAATTGCTTGGATACGTAGTCCCTATACTTTTTTCTTCCCACACTGCATGAGTAAGTCGAATGGTTAATCTGGTAAGATGGTGCGTCCTTGATATGTTATATGAGGACGTGCAGTCAGACTAGTTGTAGCCAAACACATCACACTGGCTTTTACTGTATATTTCATGCGATTACTTTTGGCATATCGAGATCTAAGCAATCTACAATAGGATGAAAAGACTGGCATCCTTCACATTATTGGCGAACTCAGTTCATAGAAACAAGCAATTCAACCATTCTGTGGGTAAATCAAAAGTGCCTGAGGGAGTCCTGGATTAGGGGGTGTTCGGGTAGCCGGACTATACCTTCAGCCGAACTCCAGGACTATGAAGATACAAGATTGAAGACTTTGTCCCGTGTCCGGATGGGACTTTCCTTGGCGTGGAAAGCAAGCTTGGCGATGCGGATATTCAAGATCTCCTACCATTGTAACCGACTTTGTGTAACCCTAACCCTCTCCGGTGTCTATATAAACCGGAGGGTTTTAGTCCGTAGGACAACTTCATCATACAACAATCATACCATAGGCTAGCTTTTAGGGTTTAGCCTCCTTGATGTCGTGGTAGATCTACTCTTGTACTACCCATATCATCAATATTAATCAAGCAGGACATAGGGTTTTACCTCCATCAAGAGGGCCCGAACCTGGGTAAAACATCATGTTCCTTGCCTCCTGTTACCATCCGGCCTAGACGCACAGTTCGGGACCCCCTACCCGAGATCCGCCGGTTTTGACACCGACATTGGTGCTTTCATTGAGAGTTCCTCTGTGTCGTCGCTTTCAGGCCTGATGGCTCCTTCGATCATCAACAGCAATGCAGTCCAGGGTGAGACTTTTCTCCCCGGACAGATCTTCGTCTTCGGCGGCTTCGCACTGCGGGCCAATTTGCTTGGCCACCTTGAGCAGATCAAAAGCTACGCCCCTGGCCATCAGGTCAGGTTTGGAAGCCTAAACTACACGGCTGACATCCGCGGGGACTTGATCTTCGACGGATTCGAGCCACAGCCAAGCGCGCCGCACTGTCTCGATGGGCATGATATAGCTCTGCCGCTGAACAGCGCCTTGGAGGCCGCACACGCATCGGTTCCGACCATTGATTTGGAGCCTACTGCACCGATCGAGGATCAGCGGTTGGATGCTGCCTTAGGGGCTGCGATCTCAGAGGCGATCGAGCTGAACTCCAGCCCCGCACTCCGCATGGCCCATGACTCCGAGGAGCCAGATTCCTCTCCGAACTCCGAGCCCCCCGCGCCCCTGCCGATCGAATCCGATTGGGCGCCGATAATGGAGTTCACCGCCGCGGACATCTTTCAGCACTCGCCCTTCGGCGACATCCTGAATTCTCTAAAGTCTCTCTCTTTATCAGGAGAGCCCTGGCCGGACTACGGTCAGCAAGGTTGGGATACGGACGATGAAGAAATTCAAAACCCACCCACCACCCACTTCGTAGCCACTTTCGACGACTTAACCGACATGCTTGACTTCGACTCCAAAGACATCGACGGCATGGATGACAATATAGGAGACGAACAAGAACCAGCACCTGTAGGGTGCTGGAGGGCCACCTCGTCATATGACATATATATGGTGGACACTCCAAAGGATGGAGATGGCGATGGAACAGCGGGGGACGATACCTCTAAGAAACAGCCCAAGCGCCAGCGTCAGCGGCGCCGCTCTAAATCCCGCCAAAGCAAAAACGGTGATTTCGGCATGGGAGATAATACTACTCCGGATAGCGCCGAAGAACACCCCCTCCAGCAAGATTCAGCACAGGAGGACACAGAAGCCAGCCCTCACGAGAGGGCGGCGGACCAAGAGGTTGAGGACGATAATTATACGGCTCCCTTCGAAGACGAGGCAAGCCTCGACGATGACGAGTTCGTCGTGCCAGAGGATCTCACCGAACAAGAGCATTTTAAACGCACGCTTATGGCCACGGCAAGCAGCCTCAAGAAAAAGCAGCAACAGCTTAGAGCTGATCAGGATTTGCTAGCTGACAGATGGACTAAAGTCCTTGCAACCGAAGAGTATGAACTCGAATTCCCCTCCAAGAGTTACCCAAAGTGCAGGCTGCTACCCCGACTAGAGGAGGAAGCACCTACATCACCAGTGCATGACATGGCCGACCGGCCACCTCGTGGCCGCGACAGAGAGGGCTCTTGGCCCTCCACTCAAGCCATGCCCCGACGCCGCGTCAAGCATACTAAGGCACGGGAAAATGCGCCCGACCTGCGCGACATACTGGAGGACAAGGCAAGGCAAACAAGATCGATCTACAGATCGCGCAGGCGCCCCACGGCACGTGACGATGATCGTCACTCCGGATGCAATAAATCCGGCCGGGCCAAACTCAACAGACAAAGCTCCTTCGAGCTGCGTCGTGATATAGCCCAATACAGAGGCGCCGCACACCCACTATGCTTCATAGATGAAGTAATGGATCATAAAATCCCTGAGGGCTTCAAACCCGTAAACATCGAATCGTATGATGGCACAACAGATCCTGCGGTATGGATCGAGGATTATCTCCTTCATATCCAAATGGCCCGCGGTGATGATCTACACGCCATCAAATACCTCCCACTCAAACTTAAGGGACCGGCCCAACATTGGCTTAACAGCTTGCCAGCAGACTCAATCGGTTCTTGGGAGGACCTGGAAGCCGCATTCCTTGACAACTTCCAGGGGACTTATGTGCGACCACTGGACGTCGATGACCTAAGCCACATAATTCAGCAGCCAGAGGAATCGGCCAGGCAATTCTGGACACGGTTCCTAACAAAGAAAAACCAGATAGTCGACTGTCCGGACGCAGAGGCCTTAGCGGCCTTCAAGCGTAATATCCGTGACGAGTGGCTTGCCCGGCACCTGGGACAGGAAAATCCGAAATCTATGGCAGCCCTCACGACACTCACAACCCGCTTTTGCGTGGGAGAAGACAGCTGGCTAGCTCGCAGCAACAATTTAACCAAGAACCCTGGTAATTCGAATACCAAGGACAAAAGCGACAGGTCGCGTCAAAACAAACAAAAGCGCCGCGTTAATAGTGACAGCAACGAGGATACGGCAGTTAATGCCGGATTCCGAGGCTACAAATCCGGTCAACGGAAAAAGCCATTCAAAAGAAATACTCAGGGCCCGTCCAGTTTGGACCGGATACTCGACCGCTTGTGCCAGATACATGGCACCCCCGAAAAGCCAGCCAATCACACCAACAGGGATTGTTGGGTGTTCAAGCAGGCAGGCAAGTTAAGAGCCGAAAACAAAGACAAGGGGCTGCATAGCGACGACAAGGAGGAGCCCAGGCCGCAAGTGCGGACGGTGAACATGATATATGCAACCCACATCCCCAAGATGGAGCGGAAGCGTGCGTTACAGGACGTATATGCGATGGAGCCAGTCGCCCCAAAGTTCAACCCATGGTCCTCCTGCCCGATCACCTTTGATCGAAGGGACCACCCCACTAGCATCCGTCACGGCAACTTCGACACATTGGTTCTAGACCCAATCATTGATGGATTTCATCTCACAAGAGTCCTCATGGACGGCGGCAGCAGCCTGAACCTGCTTTACCAGGATACAATGCGAAAAATGGGCATAGATCCTTCGAGGATCAAGCCCACCAAAACGACCTTTAAAGGCGTCATACCAGGTGTAGAAGCCAACTGTACAGGCTCAGTCACACTAGAAGTGGTCTTCGGATCTCCGGATAACTTCCGAAGCGAGGAGTTAATCTTCGACATAGTCCCGTTCCGCAGTGGCTATCACACACTGCTCGGGCGAACCGCATTCGCAAAATTGAACGCGGTACCGCACTATGCATACCTCAAGCTCAAGATGCCTGGCCCTAGAGGAGTAATTACGGTCAATGGGAACACTGAACGCTCCCTCCAAATGGAGGAGCACACGGCAGTGCTCGCAGTAGAAGTACAAGGTAACCTCTCTAGGCAGTTCTCCAGTTCGGCCTTCAAAAAGCCGGACACTGTCAAACGCGCCCGGAGTACCCTACAACAAGACCGCCTGGCACGTTCTGAGCTAGCGTAGCAATGCGGCCCCAACCCTAGTCCTCGCGATATAGCGAAACCAGTGCTTCACGTACATAACTACGCTCTTGAAATACCATGGGCACAGGGGAAGGCGCACTATCACGGTACGCCCGAAATACGGCTTAAACCGCACCAGGGGCTGCCGGATTCCTTTTTTTTCTTTTTTTTCTCTTACTCTCAGGACTCCATACTTCGGATGACCCGTTTAGTAATTCAACTACTGCACAAATGATGCTAGATCCAAGAAAGCAGACAAGCCATGCCGCATTATGGAACTCCGAGGTGGTCTCTATTTCGAGCAGTATACCTGTTTTTTAATACAATTCCGCGGCCTGCCCCTGGCTTGGACATGTTAAATAGTCCAATTTCTTTTGCTTATCGCACTATTTGTATCGTTCCGCTTTCATAGCAGCCATTCTATAAACAATGCATAGATTTTTGTCTATTTTTTGCATTATCCTCTTTTTACATATATGTTTATCAATAACATGTTGCATCCGTACACTGTGGTACGGCAAAAATACGCCAGGGGCTTCAGTACCCATCAATATGGCGTGAGAAGTCCGTACACTTTCACAAGTGCGGCACCCCGAACTTATAGCACTATATGCATCGGCTCCGAATCATGATTTGGGTCAATAGTTGGGTTTGCCCGGCTCCTATGTTTTGGTGCCTTACGTTCCGCTATATCGGCTAAGGTAGCACTAGGAGAACTACCGCGATTGTGCCCCAGTTGAGCTGGGCTGAGCACCTTAGTAGAGAAAGCTAAAACTGACTGTCATGATGAGGCGAGAGACCGGTCGCTGTTCGAGAGGTTTGTCGAGTCCTTAAAGACTTATGCCGCTTCGAGCGAGGAACCGGCTTTGTCCGGCCAAAACTCAGTCTTCCGAATACTAGGGGCTTCGCCGAAATTTAAAATTATAGAGTTCTATGGCTAAGGGAGAGTGTTCAAGCATTATAGTCCGATTGCCTTGTTCGTTGTGCTGAGCGCCTCCCTCGACGGACCCAATCATGCGAAAAAGAGCGCTCAGGTTTATCCCGAACACCCCAGCACTAGTGGCGTGGGGGCAGAAGCCGACGACTGGCCATCTCTCAATTTTTTGATAAACGGCCGCACAGAAAGTAATATTTTAAATTCAAGCATTGCTTAGCACATATGAACAAGTTTTCAGCGCACAGGATAACACGAGCGAGTTCATTCAAAAATTACATCCATGGTACATTCATCCGCCATAAGGTGGGCACTAGCCAGAACATCCTTGTAATAGTTCTCGGGCTTGCGACGCTCCTTCCCCGGCGGCGGCCCGTCCCTCACAAGCTTCTCACCGTCCAGCTTACCCCAGTGCACCTTTGCACGGGCAAGGGCCCTACGGGCACCTTCGATGCAGATGGAGCGCTTGATGACCTTGAGCCTTGGACAAGCCTCCACCAGCCACCACACCAGTCCGAAGTAGCTCCCAAGCAGGGCCTCTCCAGGCCACAGCCGAACTATGAAGCCCTTCAGGGCCTGTTCGGCCGCCTTATGGAGCTCGACCAGCTGCTTCAGCTGGTCGCTCAAGGGCACAGGGTGTCCGGCCTCAGCGTACTGAGACCAGAACACCTTCTCCGTCGAGCTGCCTTCCTCGGCTCGGTAGAATGCGGCGGCATCGGATACGCTGCGGGGAAGATCTGCGAATGCCCCTGGAGAGCTCCGGATTCGGGTAAGTAACAAGTAGTTTACTTTTATATGTCTGCTTTGCATAGAGAATGCCTTACCCGCCACTATCTTTTTCACCGCATCCAATTCCTGGAGGGCCTTCTGGGTTTCGGCCTTGGCAGATTTGGCAGTTTTAAGGGCCGCAGCAAGCTCGGACGCTCGCGTCTTCGAGTCGAGCTTCAAACTCGCATGCTTTTTCATGAGAGCCTGAAGCTCTTGCTGCACCTCGCCGACCTGCGCCTCAAATTTCTCCCGCTCGGTGCGCTCCGTGGCTGCTCTCTTCTTGGCCTCGGACATCGCCTGCTTAAGGGTCGCCACCTCAGTTGTGGCCCCTACAACAAGTAGTATACTCCTGTCATTTTTTGCAATTGCGTCTTCTTATAGGCATTTTTTCTATAAGGTATCTCTTACCTTCTTTCTCCTCGAGCTGCCGTTTGGCAAGGCTGAGCTCTTGCTTGGTCCACTCGAGGCCCTGCTTCTGGGCATCCACCTCCGCAGTCAGTGCGGCGGTGGCCAGCAGCGAAGCCTGCATACGTGTATTAACTCCTTTTTAGTTAGACTCATGTGATATTTAATAGATCCTCTATTCGGCTTTTCTTTTCGAACGCCAAACAGAGCATCAGGGGCTACTGTCTATGTGGTAATATTTTTACATATTTCTACTTACCTCAAAGCCTGTTAGAAGGCTAGCACAAGCTTCAGTAAGTCCACTTTTGGCGGACTGAACCTTCTGGACCACCGTACTCATGATAGTACGGTGCTCCTCGTCGATGGAGGCGCCCTTAAGCACCTCCAGCAGATTGTCCGGCGCCGCCGGTTGGATGGAGGACGCCGGCTCAATAGGCTTGCTCCTCTTGGCAGGAGTTCGCCTGCCGCGGTCCGGAACCGTTGATGATTCCGGCGCGGTGTCCGGCTTAAAGCCGGACTTGGAGCCCTCGTGGGTCTTGTCCCCTTTACTCCTGGAGTCCGGGAGGTCGCCTCGCGGCTCCTCCTGGACCACCTCCTCTTGCCCCGGAGCTTGTCGCGACGCCACTTTGGCGTCATCCGCAGCACAGGGGGAGGCAGCGGGCGGAACTGAATTCACGTCCAATGAATCCAGGGAGCCGCTCAACGACTCGTCGAGCCCGTCCTTGGGCGGGCTGCATGATTATATTCGACATCAGGGAAAGCTGTGCAACAAAAGGAATATCACGAGTTACTCTGGTATCCGAACACTTACGATTTTGCCGGATGCTTGGCCCTTTCCGTCCACTCCTCTTCGTCCTCGTCGGCGTCGGGGGCATAGTCCGGCGGAGGGGTTTTCCTCTTCTTGGACCCTTCGGCCCCCCCTACTAGGGCGGCCTTCCTCTTCTTTCCTCCCCCCGCTAGAGGGGGAAAGGTTTCTTCCTCCTCCTCCTTGTCTTCACGGGAGGAGTGTGTCTCGGACTCGTCGGACGACGAGTCCGACACCACCATATGCCGGGAACTCTTTCGAGTCCCCGTGGCCTTCTTCTTCTTGGCCTTCTTCTCCGGCACCACATAAGGTGCCGGAACCAGCAGCTTCACTAGGAGAGCAGGGGCTGGGTCTTCGGGCAAGGGAGCCGGACAGTTAATCAGTCCGGACTTCGCCTGCCAATCCTGTCAAAGGTGAGGGAGTTTAGATCCCGCATAGAGTCAAACTATGAAGAAAACTTAACATCCTGTAAAAGATGAAAATATTTTACCTCGCCAGCAGGATGCTGCGAGCTGAATCTGCGGTCTTCGGAGGCGGATGTGGGAGCCTCGGCGCCTTTGATTAGCCCCTTCCAGACATCTTCGTACGTCGTGTCGAAGAGCCTGCTTAGAGTTTGGTGCTGCGCCGGGTTGAACTCCCACAAATTGAAGTCCCATTCTTGACACGGAAGGATCCGGCGGACGAGCATGACCTGGACTATGTTGACAAGCTTGAGCTGCTTGTTCACCAGGGACTGGATGCATTTTTGCAGTCCGGTCACCTCTTCTTCGTCGCCCCACGACAAGCCCGTCTCCTTCCAGGACATGAGCCGTGTAGGGGGTCCGGATCAGAATTCAGGGGCTGTGATCCGCTTCGGATCATGTGGCTCGGTGATGTAAAACCACCCTGACTGCCACCCCTTCAAGGTCTCCACAAAGGAGCCCTCGAGCCATAGGACATTGGCTATTTTGCCCGCCATGGCACCTCCGCACTCCGCCTGGTTGCCGCACACCACCTTTGGCTTGACGTTGAAGGTCTTGAGCCAGAGGCCGAAATGGGGGCGGATGCAGAGGAAAGCCTCGCACACAACGATAAACGCCGAGATATTGAGGATGAAATTCGGGGCCAGATCATGGAATTCTAGGCCATAGTAGAACATGAGCCCGCGGACAAATGGGTGGAGAGGAAAACCTAGTCCGCAGAGGAAGTGGGGAAGAAATACTACCCTCTCATGGGGCCTTGGGGTGGGGAGAAGCTGCCCCTCCTCAGGAAGCCGGTGCGCGATGTCTTTGGACAGGTATCCGGCCTTCCTTAGCCTTTTGACATGGCCCTCCGTGACGGAGGAAACCATCCACTTGCCTCCCGCTGCGGACATTGTTGGAGAAGGTTGAGGTAGGAAGTGCGGGCTTGGGCACTGGAGCTCGGGTGCACAGAAGATGGATAGGCAAAGGAGGAAGAAGGCGTAGGTAAAAAGGTGGATCCTTATCCCCTTATATGAGCGGATGCGACTATGCGTCCCCACCAGCCTAGTAAAACTCGCTTGCCTCCCAAGCGCCGTGATAAATGGCGCGGTCGGGTTACCCATGTCCGTATTAATGAGAATACTGTAAATGGGGGACACGATCTCTGCTTTGACAAGACGTGCCAAGGAAACCGCCTCGCAAAACACGATGAGGTGGAAAAGGGAAAACGATTCGAATAAAGGCTTGGCCGTAGTGTGATGTCATGCTGCGGAATACGTCAGCAGATTAGATTTGTGTTAATATTATTCTCTCTGTGGCAATATGTGGAAACATATTTTGCAGAGCCGGACACTACTCTTGGTGTTTATAAACTTTTATGAAGAATTTGGAGGAGGAACCCGCCTTGCAATGCCAAAGACAATCTACGCGCCGGACTCGTCGTCATTGAAGCCTGGTTCAGGGGCTACTGAGGGTGTCCTGGATTAGGGGGTGTTTGGGTAGCCGGACTATACCTTCAGTCGAACTCCAGGACTATGAAGATACAAGATTGAAGACTTCGTCCCGTGTCCGGATGGGACTTTCCTTGGCGTGGAAGGCAAGCATGGTGATGCGGATATTCAAGATCTCCTACCATTGTAACCGACTTTGTGTAACCATAACCCTCTCCGGTGTCTATATAAACCAGAGGGTTAAAGTCCGTAGGACAACTTCATCATACAACAATCATACCATAGGCTAGCTTTTAGGGTTTAGCCTCCTTGATCTCGTGGTAGATCTACTCTTGTACTATGCATATCATCAATATTAATCAAGCAGGACGTAGGGTTTTACCTCCATCAAGAGGGCCCGAACCTGGGTAAAACTTCGTGTTCCTTGCCTCCTGTTACCATCCGGCCTAGACGCACAGTTCGGGACCCCTACCCGAGATCCGCCGGTTTTGACACCGACAGTGCCACTGGAATATTTTTCACTATCCAATCATACACGCAAAAAGGGGCGACGCCACCATAGGGGCTGGTCTGGGCGTCCCTCTCAGGTGGCTGGAAAGTGTGCACCTAGTTTGAGTCGTCCAGGTTGGCCCATGCTAGTTTTGTTCGTCCCAACACACAAGCAGGCAATGTAAAAAATGAAGAAAAATGTTCCAATTTGGATGGGCCAATAACATAAGTGCAAGGAAGGCCCTATAGCAGGCTCGCGGCCCAAACGAGCGCCTCCCATATCGATCGGCAGCAGGAAAAATCCCAATTCATTCGCTCCAGCCTCCAGTCTGGTTCGCTCCTAACCTAACCGCCGCTGGACAGACCGACACAGCACTTCCTCGCGCCCTCGTTGGAGGGCGGTCGCCGGGCTTCAAGCGAATGGAAGGACAAGAAGATGAAGAACCAACCCTGGGTGTAGCCTGCGTGGGAGGCAGCAGTGGTAGCACGGGCATGGCATCGAGGTTGCACAAACGGATAGTGGCAGCTTGCAAGAGTAGCATGCGCAATGAGCAGGTACAGCACATCCCTGATTATATCTAATTCAACTCTTCAATTTCTGGCCAATAGTTAAACCCGATAGTGTTGTAAAACTGCTTGTATGGAGGGAATCTATGAGAAAATGAAACCAATTTCTACTTATTTTAGACCCCAACTACAATTTGGATGTGATAGGTTATGAGAGTCCCACCTCTCCTCCCACCGGCGCCCTAGGCTCTCCGGCAATCTTCCTTTCCAACCAGCAAATCTTGTTCCCTCTCCACCCATCTTCTCCGGCATTCTCTGATCTATCACCCTATACTCATCTCACATGGGTTCTCATGGTGGATCAACTTTGGATCTGGATTTCTTCAAAGGAGTGGCTTTTGCGGAGGAGGTTTTTAGATCTTTTGGGAAAACCATTCATCCCTCGGATGACACGAGCCATTTTATTATGGTTGTGTCTTTGAGCAGACATAGATTTCATCTTGATGAGGATTTGGTTGCAGCGGCCTTGGAATCTGCAATTGGAGGATCTGCAATTGATCTATCGGTGCAACTCATTGCAGACAAGATATTTTCATTTATGGTCTCATGCAAACGTGTTGGCATTATTATTCTTCATTTGAGATCTTTCGCGTTCCCGCAATTCAAATGTTTTTTCCACCTATGGGGTAATGGCGGCCCTAATTGGAAACGTGAGTTTGCTATTTGGAAGAAAGAGTGCGATGCCGAATGGATTATCATCAGTCCTTCTAAGAGGCGTACTTCTCTTGGTTTGATTGCTATGCATAAGCCACCTTCCAAGTCAGCTTTGCGTTCGGGTTCTAGATCATCAAAGAACATTTCTTTTGCCACTTTTCAACAGTATGATGCTTGCAAGGGATATTCTTTTCCTTCTTCACCAGGTCTTGTTGATGCGGTCTCTAATGCTGGGTATGTTGTGCTGCCTCGTGAGAGAAATTCTATGCCTCTGCCGCCGGTGACTGAACTCCAATGGACGGTGGCGGAACCACCCATCATTTTCGGAACAGTCAACGTCCAAGCTATTTCTTCGGCTGGGATTTCTGTGACTACCCCATCCACTTCGGACGTGAATCTGCATGTGCATGGGAGGGAACGGGCTGGTCTAGCCAGACCTACAGCCCAGGTTAGTCCCCCAGCCCAGGATGTTTCCCCGGCTCAGGATGTTTCCCCGGCCTAGTTTGTTTTAGCCCAAGCTAGCCCCGTATCTCAATCTGCCTCTCCATCTGTTATTGGAAATGATGAGTTTATACTTTCCAAAACATCGGGACCACCTGGCGATTATGATATATTTATTGATATTGTTGATGGCATGGTCTTCAAAGTCTGGAAATGTCAAAATTGTTTGTCCATGAAATATTTATCCAGCGCGTGCACCAGCCGGGTTAGGTGCCGTTGATGCTTTCGGTTGGGGCACCGGGCAAAGGGCTGTTCGGATTCTAGCCTCTCTCCCTCTTACAGGTGGGTCCCTCGATGCAAATCCTCTGAATCTAACCGGTCGACAAGTTTTTCGGAGCGGGACTCCTCGATTTCTCCAATAGCTAGTCCTGCTGGGTCTATGCTCAGTCCTATCAAGCCTGCTACCCCACCTATTCCACCATTGCCCGCTGAGCCACCGCCCATAACGCCTCCTCCGCCCCCTCCCCGCTCCCATCGCCTATCATCTCATCGCCGTCGGCCTTGCCTACAAACCACAGCACCACTGATCACTTCTGCTCCCCGCCCCCGGCTCCGGCTATGGCCAACTTTCCACTAGACCCGATGGATTTCGCCCTGCATGGATTCAGCAGCATGAGGAGTATGCCATCGCCATTGTCGAGCCGGCTCCTCTGCCTGAAGAAGTTGGTATCTTCCGGAATTTGGTCAGTGATTTTGTTGTCAATAACCTGGGGAGAGCTGTGCTGGATGCTCAGCCGTGGATTCAAGGGGTTGGTTTGTTTCGTTTCCGTAGTGCTCTGGCCCGCCAAGCTTTAGTTGATCATCCTCCTTTCGATCTGGGCAATGATAGATTTGTCAGGTTTATTCTGCATGATGAGGGTATCAACTACAGAGCAGCGCAGGGTTTTCGACGGGGATGGATTATGCTGCTAGGATTTCCTCTGGATTATAGGCGCTCTCAATATCTTGCCGATGTTATCAGTACTTTCGGTCATTTTCACCATTGGCATCAGGATGACCCGATGATGGTCCGATCTCTAGCCTATGTGTCTTTTCCTGCACCTACCATGGTTCCTCGATCAGTGACATACAGAGAATATGCTGATTTTGGAGGAGTTAGGATTTCTTGGTCTGCGCCGGTCTACATACTCTCTGCGGATTTTGCAGATATTCTGCATGCTGATGAGGACCCAATGCCCGTCAATGGCCATCCACACCCACTCCCTGGTAATATGCAGTTCAACAATCACAATTGGGTCATGCCTGAATTCCCAGGGCTTGGTTGGAATGATGTGCCTCACCCTGCCAATGAGCACCCACTAAATGATCCTCCAAATTTGCATGAAGCTGTGCAGCAGGCCAATGTTGAGGAAATTCAGTCTCAGGAGTCCATTGTGCTGTAGCTTTCTGAAGGTTCAGTTAACAATGAGAATGTTCCTGCCGATATGGCTGTTGTCCAGCACCTAATGGGACCACAGCAGCCTCCACTGATGATTGGGCAAGTGTTAACTGTCTTTCGGCCGGTCTTACCTCCTGTGATGCAGTGGAAGCACACTTTTGAGAAGGTGCTGCTGTTTATTGGGATCTCTGACATTCCAAAGTTGTCTTCTAGTCTGATCTTGGTGCTTTTCTGAACAAGCAGTCGTTGGAGCCTCTTTTCAGTGCTCCTGCTCCCACTTTGTTGCTGTTGCCTGCACTTGATCCTTCAACCAATCAAATGAGTAAGGTGACACCTGTTAAAAGGCCAGTAGCTCGAGCTCTTTGTTTTGATGATATTGCTGAGCCTGTTGCTGAAGCTTTTGAGTTTTCTGCTGTTCCTCAAGTTTCTCTGAAGCGTGAAAGAAAGCCCAAGGCCTCTCGTGTCATTGTTGATTCTGAGGTCAGGCGCAGTGCTCGTCTCAGTGCCCTACGTGATGGATATCGCAAAGTGGCTACTGGTGCTTCATCTAAGAAGCCACACACTCTGAAGAAGCATAAAACTACGGCATCCCAGCTTAATGATAACTCTGCAGTGCCTCCTCTGACTGCTATAGTTGATCTTCCGAGAATTGGTGCTTGTCTTCGCATTGCGCCGGAGAAGATCTCGACGGATAAGCTTGTAGCTAATCCTGCCAAGTCCAACAACATCACAAGCTCTGACGATTAGCTACTTCATCCAGGGTTTAGGTCCATGGCGTACCATAATCGTCATTTATCTGTTCTTATCTATTTGGAACCTTGCACTATTCATCCGTTTAATGCGTTGTAGGTCATTGTGTGGCCTACTGTTAATGTGTCTTCTTTTGGTTTGTAATTAATCAGACAATGTTTAGAGAGTGGAAAGTTCTTTGTTGGAACGTTAGGGGTCTAAATTCTGAAGCGCGTCAGCTTGCGGTTAGGCAAAAGATTGATGAAAGAAGGTGTTCCGTTGTTTGCCTCCAGGAAACCAAATGCATGCATATTGTTCAATGCTTCATTAGAAAATTATGTCCAAGGCACTTTGATAACTTTGTCTATGTGCCCTCGGCTGGGGTGTCTGCTGGTATGGTGGTTATTTGGAACTCTTCCTTTTTCATAGGCAACTTAATTGAGGCTAAACCCTATGGTATTATTGTGAAGTTTCAATCTAAACACACATCGGAATCTTGGTTTCCTGTTTCAATCTATGGCCCGTGTCAAGGTTCTGCGCGTGACGATTTTGTGGAGTGGTTATATAACCTTGATATTCAGGTTGAGGAGAATTGGTTACTTTTGGGGGACTTCAACTTTATGCGCTCGATTGAGAACCGAAATCAGCCGGTGGTGATGTGAATGATATTTTTTGTTTAATGAAATAATTGTTGATTTGGGTCTTATTGAATTGCCAATCAAGGGTCGTCAGTACAGATGGTCCAATATGCAAACCTCACCTCTTCTTGAGCAGATTGATTGGTTTTCTACATCTGTGGCTTGGTCTCAAGACCACCCCAACACAATGGTTCTTCCTCTTGCGCGCACTACCTCTGATCACGTCCCGTGTGTGGTTTCCATTGCCACTTGTATCCCTAAGGCCACGATTTTTCTCTTTGAAAACTATTGGGTTGATTTGCCTGGTTTTACGGATTGTGTTTCTGAGGTTTGGAATAGGCCTGTGGGTAAAGCTTCTATTGGCTTAACCATTTCTGAAGTTCAAATCACTTCGTTATGCTCTTAAGAAATGGCACCTCAACCTGTCCACAGTAAAGGCTCTCATTGCTGATTACAATAAAGTGATCATTTTTCTGGATAATATTGAGGAATTTAGGCCCTTGAGTTGGCCGGAGTTCAATTTTCGCAGGATTGTTAAATTGCAACTTGAAGATGTTTTGCATTGGCAGTTTATTTATTGCAAACAACGTTGCACGATCAGACACATCAAAGTTGGCGAGGAAAATTCAAAAAATTTCCACGCTATGGCAACTGAAAGGTTTCGGAGGAACACTATTTCCTCGATCAAGTCTGTGGATGGGGAGGTGATCTCTGATCATCAACAGATAGTGGGGATGTTTTGGTCTGATTTTAATCAAAGAATGGGCGAGGCCAAAGGTATCCAAATGGTTTTGACCTGGACACATTAATTACTCAGATTGATGGTCTTGAGGAGTTATCCTTGCCTTTCACGGACTCCGAGGTGGATTCGGTAATTAATAACATGCCCTCTGATCGCGCTCCGGGCCCTGACGGGTTTACTGGTCTTTTTTTAAAGAAATGTTGGAATATTTTGAAGAAGGATTTTATGCAGCTAGTTAAAGATTTTTATGATGGAAAGTGTGACCTGGAGTGTCTGAATACATCTCTTATTACCCTCATCCCTAAGAAGTTGAGCTCGGAATATATTGGTGATTTTAGGCCCATATCATTGACAAATACTTGCCTAAAGTTTTCAGCTAAACTTTTGGCTAATCATTTACAGGGTGTGATCTTAAAGTGCATTCACCGCAATCAATATGGGTTTCTTTGCTGTCGATCCCTACAGGACTGCCTAGCATGGTGTTTTGAATACATCCATCAGTGCAAGGCATCCAAAATGCCTATAATTCTACTCAAGCTTGACTTCACAAAGGCGTTTGATACCATTGAGCATGAGCTGATTCTCAGGATCTTGAAACGTAAGGGGTTTGATAACCGTTGGACAAGTTGGGTTAATAGCATCTTGTCCACTGGGTCCTCTTCGGTTCTTCTAAATGGTGTGCCTGGTAACCACTTTGTCTGCCGTTCGGGTGTGCGTCAAGGAGATCCATTATCTCCTTTGTTATTTGTGATTGCTGTGGATTTATTGTAGTCAGTGGTTAATGAGATGTGCGCAAGGAACATTCTCACACTTCCCATACCAACCTCTTCGATGGATTATCCGATTGTGCAATACGCTGACGACACACTAATTGTTCTTCCTGCTGTGGACAGCTAGCTCATTGCTTTCAAGGAAATGCTTGAGGTCTTTGCCAAGTCTACGGGTTTGCGGGTCAACTTTAGTAAATCTTTGTTGATTCCAATAAATATGTCCGATGATCAGGGTAAGCGTGTAGCTGCTTTGCTTGGGTGTGATGTTGGCTCCATGCCATTTACCTATCTGGGATTGCCAATGGGTACCTCTCGGCCCATAATTTATGACTTGTTGCCCTTAGTGGATCGCATTGAGAGAAGATTATCTGCTTCCTCCTGTCTGTTGAACCAAGGGAGCCGGCTGCAACTTTTGAAATCTATTCTTTGTTCTATGCCAATATATTTTCTGTGCACTCTCTCGTTGCCTCAAGGAATTTTGAAGCAGATTGAACATATCATGCAGCAATGTTTGTGGAGGGGAAACACTGATACACCACGACAATCATTGGCGGCTTGGGATTTGGTCTGTCGGCCTAAGAATTGGGGTGGCCTTGGAGTGCTTGACCTAGGCATACAAAACGATGCCTTGTTGATCAAGCATCTCTTCAATTTTTTTAGTAAGTCGGACGTGCCCTGGGTTTCACTCATCTGGGACACATATTATGCTGCCGCACCGCCCCAAGTCACTCAAAGTTGTGGTTCTTTCTAGTGGCATGACGTGTTGAAGCTGTATGACAAATTTTGTAAGTTGGCTGTCCCTCACGTTTGGTCGGAGATACGGTGGTATTCTAGTTGGACCGTTGGCAACTTAATAACACTATGGTTATCATGCAACAACGATTCCCGAGGCTTCACTCTTTTGTGATTGATGACACGCTTACCATCAAGGATGTGATGGAGCTGTCTGACCCGACCGACAATTTTCACCTGCCTTTATCAGTTGAAGCCTTCGAGGAATTCAATCAGCTTCAGGCTTTAATGCCTTTGATCAATTTGCATAAGTGGGAAAATGACGTCTGGAAATGGCTTCAAAATCTGGTGATTATCATTCAAGGATTTATTATTTGTCTTGTTTTTCTGACGTCGTGGTTGACCCCATATTCGGGTGGATCTAGAAATGTTCTTGCACACTCAAGCTCAAGGTGTTCGGCTGGCTCCTCTTGATGGATCGTTTAAACACTAGGGACATGATGCAGCGAAGGCATTGGATTATTCAGGATGACACGTGTGTTATGTGTCTCTCAGCTTTGCATGAAGATAGAGCTCATCTATTCTTTGTTTGCAACTTCAGCCAAAGTGTCTGGAATTACTTGGGCATCTCATGGAGTGTTCACCCTAACCAGACTACTTTTGAAATGGCTTGCGTGGCTAGGAAGGACTTTGGCTACCCATTTTTTCTGAGGTAGTCTTCACGGCTACTTGGAATATTTGGACACAAAGGAATGGGAGGATTTTTAGAAATGAGTTACCTACCTTCAGATCCTGGAAGAGGAATTTTATTCATGATATTTCTCTTTTAGCTCATAGAATCAAGTGTAAATGTAGAAGTAGTCTAACTTCTTGGATAGCTTCCCTACCTTAAACTCTCTTTGTAAGTAGCCTCTCCTCCCTAATCTTGTTTTTCTTTTATAACTTTGTATTTCTTGTAATTCTTGGCTTTAATAAAGGACTGTGAGGCTGTTGCCTTGCAGTATATAGTAAAATTTCTACTTATTTTATAAATCCCCCAATCAATACTGAACTGACTGAATCTAATGTATCTAATCAAGTTTCCGGTGCAAACATACAAGCTCATGTTGTTCTTGAGCCTGAAGTGTCTAATGAACAGATTGCTAATGAAGGATTTGATGTAAACATTTTACATGCTCCTGGTGATGAACATATAGTGTCTAATGAGGGATCTAATGCAAGCATTTTGCAAGCTCATTGAAGGATTTAGTGTCTAATGATGATCTACTATGTTGAGAGAGACAGAGATTTGGAAGCATTGATGACAAGCAAATTATAGTGCATTTTCATAGCTTGAGGAAACGTCGAGGCCAACTACCAGAAAGTCCCCGTATCATGACAACATAGCATAAATACTTTTCTAATTTGTTGTTGGAAACTATTGGCATACTTGTGCAGGATAGATATATCGATATGCAGTTTGTGCACTGGTTGTACGTGCAATTACACTTTGATATTGTCGGGGAAACTGATCCACGAACACCTATGGGGCCGGCGGACCGAGACCCTTTCGGTTCGACGGGGGCGGAGATCACACGAAGAGCAGATCGAGGCAAAGCACACGAGCAGTTTACCCAGTTTCGGAGCTCTCCGGAGAGATAACACTCCTACTGCTGCTTGTTTGATTATCTTGTGTTCTTGTTCCAGAGAGAGAGAGCGTAGTGTTTTTCTGGGTTCCGAACCAGTCGAACCAGTCGAACCCCCCCTATGTTGCGCATGGGCCTCCTTTTATACGCTAAAGGGGTCACCGACAGGTGGCAACGCAGAGAAGGGCACAAATGTAAAAAGCGAGGTGGTTGGTGCAGTTACTTGTACAGTGCACCCTACCTAACCCTGACTGCAGGGGACAAGGGCATTAAATGCCCATCTGAGTCGCCCAAACAGCGCAGAAAAGGACCGTTAGGGGCGCCATCGTTCGCCATGATGGCGATCTTGTCAGCTTCGCATGCCACTGCGCACCGCTGGCTGCACAGCCTCCCGCCACGCGCGCCTGGAGAGGCCCCCAGAGTGACACGTTGGTGGATGCGCTGGAGCGTGGGCATAGAGTGGCCGCCTGCCACGACAAGCGCCTTGCCGCTGCTGTTATCTTGTCGGGTCCGGAAGCTTGTCGCTCACTGGGCCTCGAGGTACCTTGGTTGGTCTTCCCGGCAAGCTCCTCTTGCCGGGGCCTTGTTGCCTTGCTGGAGCGCGTGGCGCATCGCGGCAAGTTCCTTGGAGTGCCTTGGTTGGCCTTCCCGGCAAGCTCCTCTTGCCGGGGCCTTGTCTCCTGAGCTTAAATACTTTGTTCTTGAATGGCTCCAAGGGAACCACGGAGGATCTTGGCGTTCGCCCGGCAAGCCTTGCCGCGGGGTGCTGCAACTGCCCGTGCACAAGTTCGGGGTACTAGGGTACCCCTATTCTAGTACACCGACAGGAGCCCCCAGGCCTGGGCCAGACACGGTGCCAAGTGCTGTTGGGCCAGGCCCAAGACAGGGCACGGGCACACGCGGACTGGGCCACGCTGAATCTCGCTTCGTATCCACCACGCTCTCCCCTAACGGCACGCATTGAATGCGGTGTCGTGGGAGAGATCGTGGGTGGTTCTTTATTCGGAAGGGTGAAACGTCCGCCCCGTCCCTCTTTATAAGCAGAGGAAACATGGGCAGTTCGTTCCCCCTCGCTGGTTGCTACTACTCCGTCTTCACGAACCTCCGCCGCCCCCCCTTCTTCTCGAAGCCGAGAGAGCAGCGCTCCGCCCCCCATTGCCACCAGCATCACCAACGCCGTCGACCTCCCCCACCACCTCCGCCATGGCTCCGAAAGCCGACAAGGGAAAGGGCGTGAAGTCGGCCGAGGCGCAGCGGCTCGCGGCGCTGCGGAAGGAGCGGGCGATCTTCTCCCCCCAGCTCGGCGTGAAGGAGCTGAGGGAGTACTTATACCTCTTTTGGGCGACGGAGACGCGTGCGCATCCGCGCATGAGGGTACTCCCGGCCGCTGCTTCGGAACTGGCTCCAAACGGGTACCCATTCTTCGCGCTGTTCTTCTATTGTGGGCTCTGCCCGCCCTTCTCGGAGTTCTTTTGCGATATCATGAACACCTACGGCCTCCGCCTCCTTGATTTCACCCCCAACACCGTTCTGACCATGGCAGTTTTCACACATTTGTGCAAAAACTTTGTCGGAGTCTACCCCAATGTTGCCTTTTTCCGCCACTTCTTCATGCCTCGGGTAGAGAGAGGAGAGCCGCTTGCCGGAGGGATCGCCTGGATCTCGAGAGTCGGCAAGAAGGAGGCGTACTTGGAGGGTGAGCTCCGCAGCAAGTGGGGGGAGTGGAGAGCGGAGTGGTGCTGGATCGTCGAGGAGAATCCGCAGCCCTTCACCGCCGTGCGCCAAGCTCCAATAGTGCGCGGCATTGACTGGAGCAACGTGGCCCCGGAAGACGAGAGGCTGAAGATCGCCATTACTAGGATCCTTCGCCTCAGGCTTGCCGGGCTCACTGTAGGCGCTGTAGGCGCAGATTTCCTCCGCCGCCGCATCGCCCCCCTGCAGGAGAGGGGGAGGCCCGCCTGGGAATTCAAGAACTCGGCAGACATAATGAGGCTACGGCCGGGCCTCAACTACAACTTCACCGTCTTGGAGCTGGATGCAATGCTCCTGGAGTTGTTCAAACGCGATCCCAGCACACATTCACGCTGGCGAGGGGCGTCGTTCCATTGTGCAATAATTCTTCTCTTGACCGGATCCGCGCCATGATGCCGTTGTGCGATTCACACGGAATCGTTCCAACTTGGCAAGAGCCTGCGGATGACGTCGTGCAAGCGTTCTTCGACAACTTGGAAGAAGTGCCGGTCCGCGCTGACGAGCAGCAGAGCCTCACCCGTGACACCACCGACAAGGAGCTGCAGCGCATCGCCACTAGGGCGGAAGAGGTTGCGGCCGCAGCTGCCGCGGGCGCGTTCGGGTTTACTGTGGAGGAGGCGGAGGCGGCAGAGGCGGCAAACCTCGCCGAGCGCGCGGAGTTCATTGGCGAGGAAGAGCCTGCCGGCTCTGAAGCTGAGCCGAGCGAGGCCGGCGAGGAAGAGCCCGAGCCTTCAGAAAGCTTGCCGCAGGCGGAGCCCCCGGCCCCGCCAAGAAGGCGTCTTCGCCGGGCCGCGGACGTAGCGGGGCGGCAGCCGGGTCAACAGCCGCCGAGCCGTGCGACACGCTCTACCTGGCGAGCAAAAGATGTCGGGGAAACTGATCCACGAACACCTATGGGGCCGGCGGACCGAGCCCCTTTCGGTTCGGTGGGGGCGGAGATCACACGAAGAGCAGATCGAGGCGAAGCACACAAGCAGTTTACCCAGCTTCGGAGCTCTCCGGAGAGATAACACTCCTACTGCTGCTTGTTTGATTATCTTGTGTTCTTGCTCCAGAGAGAGAGAGCGTAATGTTTTTCTGGGTTCCGAACCAGTCAAACCTGTCGAACCAGTCGAACCCCCCCTATGTTGCGCATGGGCCTCCTTTTATACGCTAAAGGGGTCACCGACAGGTGGCAATGCAGAGAAGGGCACAAATGTAAAAAGCGAGGTGGTTGGTACAGTTACTTGTACAGTGCACCCTACCTAACCCTGATGACAGGGGACAAGGGCATTAAATGCCCGTCTGAGTCGCCCAAACAGTGCAGAAAAGGACCGTTAGGGGCGCCACCGTTCGCCACGATGGCGATCTTGTCAGCTTCGCATGCCACTGCGCACCGCTGGCTGCACAGCCTCCCGCCACGCGCGCCTGGAGAGGCCCCCAGAGTGACACGTTGGTGGATGCGCTGGAGCGTGCGCACAGAGTGGCCGCCTGCCGCGGCAAGTGCCTTGCCGCTGCTGTTATCTTGTCGGGTCCGGAAGCTTGTCGCTCACCGGGCCTCGAGGTACCTTGGTTGGTCTTCCCGGCAAGCTCCTCTTGCCGGGGCCTTGTTGCCTTGCCGGAGCGCGTGGCGCGTCGCGGCAAGTTCCTTGGAGTGCCTTGGTTGGCCTTCCCGGCAAGCTCCTCTTGCCGGGGCCTTGTCTCCTGAGCTTAAATACTTTGTTCTTGAATGGCTCCAAGGGAACCACGGAGGATCTTGGCGTTCGCCCGGCAAGCCTTGCCGCAGGGTGCTGCAACTGCCCGTGCACAAGTTCGGGGTACTAGGGTACCCCTATTTTAGTACACCGACAGATATTTTCAGCCAGAGAACGAATAATTCAAGCAGGTACAGACCATGTTTGTAGTCCTTGTACACCATGTTGCATTTTGAGTTCTTTGGTGCTTGCATCATTTAGTGTTTATAATCTGAACTACTTTGGATCATTAGCTGGTTTTCAAAGTGCATGTAGCTTCACATTTCTCAAGTTATGTTGATTTCCAGAGTGCAAGTGCCTTCGTATTTTTTAAGTTAAATGTTCGCCCCTGGTAACTTGAATTCGTGGATCAGCCACTTCACACAAATCATACACGAATGCCAGTACGAATTAAATGAAATGCAGGGACTTACGCTAGCTCGTTGTACAGGCTCACTGCAGCTCTGCTTGCGCTTGGGATGTTCCATGTACAAGTCCATGTTACCACTTTCTTGGATGTGCAGGCCTTGTGCTCCTTGCATCCCCCTCTGCATTTTTGACACGGTGAATGGTTGATCAAATAAGAGAAATCGACCTTGATGTTGTATCGAAGGACAAATACTTACAAGGTTATACGGGTGTGCATGATGTGTACCAGATCCCGTAGCGCCGTCATGCTTCGCTAAAAAATGGATTTGCTTGTTTCAGATGATATCTCCAGAAGAAATAAGAGTTAAAGTCAGAGTTGCATAGGCATGTAAGCTAAGAGAGCAGTGAAAGGATATCCAAAGATCGTCGGAACAGTACACAAGGGAGTGATGTGTGGATACCTAGTTCGGGCCGGCGTTTGGGCATGCTCGCCTAGCTAGAGTGCGGGTCACTTCAGAGCCGTTGAGGGTGATGCGCTGGCGTTGGCTGGTCGCGCACGGATGCAGATCTTGAGTGGCAGCGGAGCGCTACGATGTGGTGGACGAGACCGTTGGTGAAGCCCCAACGGCCTCGGGGGGCGGAGGTGCGACGATGTGCTCGGTGAAGTAGCCCCGGTGAGCTAGGAGACGGCGTCGGTGAAGCGCACCTGACGCGGTGGAACTCGGTGTCTGTGAGGCACGTCGGTTGCGGCGGCTGACGTTGTCGGTGGACCACCCGGTGCGGTGGACGAGGGCATAGATGAGGTAGCTCCGGTGCGGTGGATGAGGTAGCTCCGGTGCGGTGGATGTTGAGCAAATCTTCCTCTCGTTCCCAGGTGGCTTCATCCTCCTTGTGGTGGCTCCACTGAACTTTGCAAAACTTGATAACCTTGCTGCGGGTAACTCGGCTAGTAAACTCGAGAATCTTGACTGGTTTCTCCTCGTAGGTCAAATCATTATCCAACTGAATAGTTTCCAAAGGCACTGTGTCTCTCAACTGTATGTCAGCCATCTCCGCGTGACACTTCTTCAACTGAGAAACGTGGAACACATCATGAACTCCTGACAATCCTTCGGGAAATTCCAACTTGTAGGCTACTTCTCCCATACGCTCCAAAACTCGATATGGTCCTACAAATCGTGGTGCTAACTTCCCTTTAACTCCAAAACGCTTTGTTCCCCGAAGTGGTGATACTCGAAGATAAGCTCTATCTCCAACTTCGTAAACTGTCTCCTTGCGTTTAGAATCTGCATAACTCTTCTATCTGGACTGGGCTACCTTGAGCTTATCGCGAATCAACTTCACCTTCTGTTCAGACTCTCTAATCAAGTCAGGTCCAAACAACTGGCGGCTTCCGACTTCGTCCCATGACAGCGGTGTCCTGCACCTCCTTCCGTACAAAGCTTCGAAAGGGGCCATCTTCAAACTGGTTTGGTAACTGTTGTTGTAAGAGAACTCTGCATATGGCAAATTATCATCCCAACTAGATCCATAATCTAGCGCACAAGCTCTCAGCATATCCTCCAAAATTTCATTGACTCTCTCGGTCTGTCCATCTGTCTGTGGATGAAAAGCTGTACTGAATTCTAGCCTGGTACCCAAAGTTTCGGGCAACTGCTTCCAAAACTTTGAGGTAAATTGGGTTCCTCTATCTGATACGATACTCCTCGGAACTCCATGCAGACATACGATCCTGGTCATGTATATCTTTGCCAACTTAGCACTGGTGTAAGTGGTCTTTACTGGGATGAAATGAGCTACTTTCGTCAATCGATCGACTACAACCCAAATCGGGTCATAGCCTGAACGAGTCCTGGGCAATCCTGTGATAAAATCCATGCCTAGCTTATCCCACTTCCATTCGGGTATCGGCAATGGTTGTAACAATCCTGCTGGCTTCTAATGCTCTGCCTTTACTCTCTGGCATACATCACAAACTACTACATACTCCGCAATATCCTTCTTCATTCCGGTCCACCAGAAAATATCCTTCAAATACAAATACATCTTGGTGTTTCCTGGGTGAATCTAATACGGTGAATCGTGTGCCTCTTGCAAAATCAACTTCCTGATCTCCGGGTCATTGGGCACATAAACACGGTCTCCAAACCATATGGTGTCGTGCTCATCCCCACGAAATCCTTTAGCTTTTCCTTTGCTCAGTTTCTCCTTTATAGCGGCAATCTCTTTGTCAGCTTTCTGAGCTTCTCTGATTCTATCCATCAAAGTTGACTGAATCTCCAATGCTGCTACATAGCCTGTCGGAACTATTTCCAAACATAGTTCACGAAGGTTTTCTGCTAACTCCTTGGGTATTTCTCCCGTCATTAACGTATTGACATGGTTCTTACGGCTTAATGCTTCAGCTACTACATTAGCCTTTCTGGGGTGATAATGCAATTTCATATCATAATCCTTGATAAGCTCCAACCATCTCCTTTGTCTGAGATTCAACTCCTTCTGGGTGAAAATGTACTTCAAACTCTTATGATCCGTGTACACCTCACAATGATTTCCAATGAGAAAATGTCTCCATGTCTTCAATGCATGCACTACGGCTGCTAACTCCAAATCATGCGTGGCATAATTCAACTCGTGAGGTTTCAGTTGTCTTGAGGCATATGAAACAACTCTCCCTTCCTGCATAAGCACTCCTCCAAGTCCTCGACGTGAAGCGTCGCAATACACCTCATAATCCTTGGTCTGGTCTGGTAAGATCAATACTGGTGAGGTAACTAAGCGTTCCTTCAACTCCTGGAAACTAGCCTCACATTCCTCTGTCCATCTGAACTTGATATCCTTCTTTAACAACTCAGTCATAGGCTTCGCAATCTTTGAGAAATTCTCAATAAATCTCCGGTAGTATCCTGCGAGTCCAAGAAAACTTCGGATCTCTCCAACTGTTGTTGGGGCTTCCCACTTGGTCATGGTTTCGACTTTAGCGGGATCTACTGCTATACCTTCTCCAGATATAACATGTCCGAGGAATCCTACTTCCTTCAACCAAAACTCACATTTGCTGAACTTGGCATATAATTCATGTTCTCTAAGCTTTCCAAGTACGAAACGCAAATGCTCCTTATGTTCCTCTTCATTCTTCGAATAAACCAGGATATCATCAATGAACACTACGACGAACTTATCCAAAAACTCCATAAACACTTTGTTCATCATGTTCATAAAATAGGCAGGTGCGTTAGTCAGACCAAATGACATAACAGTATACTCATATAGCCCATACCTGGTAGTAAAAGTTGTCTTCGGAATATCCTGTTCTCGAATCTTCAACTGGTGGTATCCTAATCGCAGATCAATCTTGGAAAATACCTTAGCTCCTTGGAACCGATCAAACAGATCGTTGATCATTGGTAGTGGGTACTTGTTCTTGATCGTTACTTCATTCAATCCTCGATAATCAACAACCATCCTTAACGATCCATCCTTCTTCTCCACTAGAAGTACTGGCGATCCCCAAGGCGAAGAACTTGGGCGAATATATCCCTTATCCAGTAACTCCTTAATCTGCTTCTTAATTTCCACCAAATCCTTTGCTAGCATCCTATATGGTCTCTTTGATATTGTCCCTGTGCCTGGTAATAGCTCAATCAAAAACTCAATGTCTCTATCCGGTGGCATGCCTAGCAACTCCTCTGGAAATACATCGGGAAAATCCCTTACCACTGGTACTTCCTCCTACACAACTCTTGTTAAGCTATTTACTTGAGTCCTCTTTGGCACATGCCGGGATACATACTTGATCCTTCTCCCTTCTGGTGTGGTAAGCAAAATTGACTTACTAGCACATTCAATATTCCCTTCATACTTTGATAACCAATCCATGCCTAATATCACATCCAATTCTTGAGATTCCAATACTATTAGGTCTGAGGGAAAAACATAGTTACCAATCCTTAATGGTAACCGATCACACCATAGACTAGCCACATACTCTGCTCCAGGCGACGTTACTAACATGGGTGACCTAAGGGCTTGGGTTGGTAGATTATACTTATCCACAAATCCCCTTGAGATGTATGAATGCGATGCGCTAGTATCAAAAAGAACGAGTGCAGTAAATGACTTAACCAAAAACTTACCTATTACTGCATCGGGCTGAGCGTCAACCTCCTCCACGCTAACGTGGTTCACTTGTCCCCTGTTGAAAGGGTTCGGCTTCTTCCTAGAACTTCCATTGCTATTTCCATTTTGCAATTCAGGACATTCATTGGCATAATGTCCTATCTTCGAACACTTAAAACAAGTGACTTGGCTTAAGTCCTTCTTGGCTGGGGTTGATGGGTTGGTGCGATTCTGGCCGTTGCTTCCTCCATTGCCATTACCATTCTTAGTGCCATTGTGATTGTGCGAGCTACCTCCTCCATGGGTATGCTGAAAATGTCCTCCCGGTCTAGGGGTAAAACGTGGCTTCTGCTGAGCTCCTGAATTGTATTTTCCTTGTCCATACTTCCTCTTGCGATTCTCAATCTGCTGCTGCTTCCCTTCAATCATAAGAGCACAATATACTAACTCCTGGTAGTTGTTGAAGGTTGCTACCATCAACTGCATGCTCAACTCATCATCCAGTCCTTCCAGAAACTTCTCCTGCTTAGCTGCATCCGTAGCGACGTCATCTGGGGCATAACGTGCTAGCTTACTAAATTCCTCCACATACTGGCCAACTGTCCTTCCTCCTTGGCGCAAGTTGCGAAACTCACGCTTCTTCATGGCCATAGCTCCTGCTGAAACATGTGCAGTACGAAAAGCCTGCTGAAACTGACCCCATGTGACAGTGTCTACTGGGAAGGTGGCTGCGAAATTCTCCTAGCATGATGCTGCGGGTCCTTCTAACTGATGTGCGGAAAACTTCACCTTCTCTGCATATGTGCATCTTGTTGTGGTCAACTCCCTAGCTATCTTGCGGAGCCAATCGTCCGCTACTATCGGCTCGGTGCTACTGGAAAACACTGGCGGATTCAGCTAAGAAAACGGGCTAAGTGGTCAACAGGTGGTGGTGGTGGTGGTGGGTTATTGTTGTTGTTCCCCTGATTCTGATTCTGGACTAGCAACTGCATCAATGTGTTTTGCTGCTGGATCAACTGGGTGAGCTCCGGTGGAAAGGCAAATCCGGGGTCACGTCTCGGAGGCATCTGAGGCTTTAGAAAAGATGTGATATAAGAATAGAGGGGGTCTAAAGGGAAAACACTACCCATATGCACATGAGGCAAAAACAAACAATTCACTTCAATCAATCAAACAAAAGGCATACAATCGATCTAACTATCGCAAAAGTGCTCGGACTACTATATTTACATGGTGGACTACTAATACTAATGAGGTGGTCTACTAGAAATATTCTACGGTCGTTGACTCTATAATATCTGCTCCAGCTTCATCAACATAGTCATCATCGCTACTATCTGGTTTTGAGTCGGTGCCATCGATGATGATGTAGTCTTCCGGGCTAATCTCCTGGGGTTCTTCGTCTTCATCTACTCGCGTAGGGCCTCCCATAAATATTCCAATCTTCTTGATTAGGTCATCATTCTTCTCCACCAATACTTCAATTTCTTCATCATAATCTTCACATGTAGCCTTGAGTTCTTCCTCCAATTCCTTGATTCTAGTCTTAGCCTTCTTCAGATCTATCATGTCGGTGCACATCTGGTTCTCCTGTCGTCGAATGTGCTGGTTTAGCTCCTGGATAAAAGCTACGATTGACCTATCCTTCCTGGTACTGATCATCTCCCAGTGCTCATCTCGGCGCCCACAAATATGGTAGATAGTATCCTTGAGATCCTTGCGGTAGACTTCTCCAATGCGTCCCATGGCGATGTGAGCTGCCATGCTCTTTCCTAGACTCCAAGTTGGTGCATCAAAAGAAAACTCTATGGGCTTAGTGACTGGTATGAACCTCCTTCCTGGAACTTGAACTTGAATCGTCCAGCGCCCTTCTTCAGGTAAAGTGGCGTTGTAGGTTCCTGTGAAGCTTGGTACTCCTATGTTCAGGTATCTAGTGACTTCCTTCAAGTGTCGTCCAAAGGGTGTATCTTCATTCGGTTGTGTGAACTTGTTCCTTGCATCCGCCATCCTAAAGAGTAGAAAAGATGAGAGGTCAGAAGAGAAGAGAGTGAATAGTGATCTAGGTCTCTAACTTAGTGGTCCTGTCCTACAGTCAGCGTGTGCTTTGATACCATCTCTGTAGCGACCAGACCTCAGACAGTCTGATCTCTATGCTTCGGTGTCATCCCTGGATCAGTAATGCTGACACCACACAGTACTCGGAGGATTTATAACAGAGTAGCAATCACACACTTATTACATCGAGTGTCTCAAAAGAGAACTTATTACAATAAATATGGCTTAAGGGCATCTAATAACGATAACAGCGGAAGGCTTGGAAGATAAGTGAGTCCATCAACTCCAACGGCATCATTGAGTATAGAACCACGACCTAAAACTCCTTAATCGTTGTCTGAAAAGTCTGCAACATTAACGTTGCAGCCCGAAAACAGGTCAGCACATGGAATATGCTGGCAAGGTAACACATAGAGAGTAATGGAATGTAATAGCTATACTATATGCATATTTGGCTGGTGGAAAGCTCTATGGTTACAGTTTTGCATAAAGCCAATTTTTCCCTACTTCAAAGGAATAAATTTATTTAACTATCATGGTGGTTGTTAAACATTGAGAATGGTTGACAGCATTCTCAATCCCAATTAAGCATCATCATTAAACATAACCCAACAAAATTAATTTTAGAGTAACATGTTGAGATTCACATGATAATCCAAGTACTAGATACTCAAGATGTCCATAACCGGGGACACGGCTAACCATGATTAGTTTATTACACTCTGCAGAGGTTTGCGCACTTTTCCCCACAAGACTCGATCGCCTCCGTTTGGTTTCTCGCACTACATGGTGTTTGAGAAGACGGATGACCGAGACATAGTCTTTCAGAAGCGCTAGCACCTTACGATCGGGTAGACCGTACCACCTACATCCCCTACATCTGCTAGTCTACCACTGTAAGAGTTCACACAACTTAGTCAACTATGCTAGAGTCCATAATAGCTTGTGGCTGCACACGGAAGTTTCTAGTATGAATAGTCTCATGATCCCTTTGAGCCTGGGTGGCGGTCCAAAAGAAAACAGGCAAGTCCTGGAATACCCAGGTGCCTCAATCCACCCAAATGTGTGTTTAAGTTGCCACCTTAGATAAACCATTAATTAACAAAACTCACATCTGTCATGGATATCACTCACCCAATCCACGTCTACTAGCATAGCATGGCATAATAAGCAAACGTAGAAGTAACTCCCAAAGGTTTGATAATAACAGGTAATAGGTACTACCTCATCTACTTCCCATCCCACAATTTAATTTGATCCTAATCATGCAGTGTGTGAGGCTTGATCTAATGCAATAAAACTGGGTAGTAGAAAAGGTATGATCAAAGTGTTACTTGCCTTGCTGATGATCCGCGAAACCTAACGATTCGAAGTAACAAGCGGCGCACTCCGGGTATTCTATCGTAGACAAACAAACAAGCATACAATAAGTACTCATCTAATGCATAGGTAAAACTCAAATAAAAGATCTAACCAGAAGGTTCAACTTAAGAACTCCGGTTGGCAAAAAGAATCAAATCGAACGAAGCAACGAAAGTCAAACGGCGAAAGAAAACAACTTCGTTCTAGTAATCTGGATCTAGGGCAAATTTTACAGTAGCAAAACTTGTTTAAGTTGGTTAAACGGGTAGAGGGTTTCGAGATGAATCCCTAGGCGCTTGAATCACCTGATTCCGATAAACGAGCGAAAAGTTATACTAAAATGAAAATCGGATCAGGAATCGCGATCAGAAAAATCACAGATTTAATCCGAGAAAAAGAAAAAACGACGAACGCCGAAAAAATTTTTGGCACGAAAAACGAGGCGCGACGAAAATCGGCGGCGAGATCCGGCGGCGGCGGCTTCTTAGGGCGGCGGCGGCTTAGGGCGCTTTAGGGTTTCCCCCGGGACCGGGCCTCGGCTTATAAAGGCCTCCCGGGTCGGTGTCCAGGTCGGACACTGCCCGTTAAGTCGGTTTGTTTTTTTATATTATTCCGCTCGGAAGAAAAATAAAAAGAAATACTAAACGGACTCCAAAAATTCCAAAATAAATTTTCACGCGCTTCTAAAATCAAGCCGCACAATATGAACATTTATTTGGGCCCTAAATGCAATTTTGAAAAACGTACTTTTTTCCTAAATTCAAATAAAACACCGAAAAACTCCGAAATAAAATCTTATTTGATTTTATTATTAAATCCTCAATATTTCTTTATTTTGGGAAAGTCATTTTATTCCCTCTCTCATATTTTTGTAATATAAATAATTGACGATAAAGTAATTAAAATCAAATGATCCTATTCTCAAAATTTGAGAAAACTCAAATATGAAAATAACGAAATCCCCAACTCTCTCCGTGGGTCATTGAGTTGCGTATAATTTCTAGGATCAACCAAAAAGCAAAATAAAATATGATATGCATGATGATCTAGTGTATAACATTCCAAATTGAAAATTTGGGATGTTACACTTTAGGTCGTTACCGTGCAGCTCAGCTATGCCGTTGGAGTTGATGGACTCACCTTATCTTCCAAGTCTTCCGATATTATCGCATTAGATGGCCTTAAGCCATATTCTTGTAATAAGTTCTCTTTGGAGACATTCGATGTAATAAGTGTGTGATTGCTACTCTGTTATAAATCCTTCGAGTACTGTCTGTGTCAGCATTACCGATCCAGGGATGACACTGAAGCATAGAGACTTGACCATCTGAGGTCGGGTCGCTACAAGATGGTATCAGAGCACACGCTGAGTGTAGGACACGACCACTAAGATAAACCCTAGGTCACACTTCTCTTCTCATTTCTGACTCCTCTCCATTTTCTACTCTTTAGGATGACGGTGATGAAGAACAAGTTTGCACAACCGGATGAAGACACACCTTTTGGACGCCACTTGATGAAAGTCACTAGGTACTTGAACATTGGAATACCAAGCTTCACCGGGACGTACAACACCACTTTACCTGAAGAGGAGCGCTGGATGATTCAAGTACAAGTTCCAGGAAGGACGTTCTCGCCAACCTCTAAACCCATAGATTTTTCCTTCGACGCACCAACTTGGAGTTTAGGAAAGAGTATGGCAGCTCACATCACCATGGGACGCATTGGAGAAGTTTACAACAGGGAGCTTAAGGACACTATTTACCAAATATGTGGGTGCCAAGACGAGCAATGGGAAGTCATCAGTACTAAGAAGGATAGATCCATTGCAGCTTTCATCCAGGAGTTAAACCAGCACATTCGATGTCAGGAGAACCAGATGTGTGCGGACATGATGGACTTGAAGAAGGCGAAGACTAGGATCATCGAGCTGGAGGAAGAACTCAAGTTTACCCATGATGGATATGAGGAGGAAATCAAGACCCTACTGGAGAAGACTGACGACTTAGTCGAGAAGATCAGAGTATTCATGGGAGGACTAGCACCAATAGAAGAAGAAGAAGAACCCAAGGAAATACGCCCCGAGGACTAAATCATCATCGACGACACCGATTCCGATCCTAGTAATAATGATTTTGAAGACGAAGCTGGAGCAGACATCATGGAGTCTTCCATCGATCAAAATTTCTAGATGACCACCAACCATTAGTAGTATTTCCCCATGTATATAGTAGTAGTGAGCACTTGTGCGATTGTTCTAGAACGTTTGTATGCCCTTGCTTGATTGATTGAGTGAAATGATTGTGTTTGTCTCATGTGCATATGGGTAGTGTTTTCTCATTAGACCTCTTCTATTCTAAATCTCTCCCATCCAAACCCCTCAGATGCCTTCGAGACGTGACCCCGGTTTTGCTTTTCCGCTGGAGCTCACCCAGTTGATCCAGCAGCAAAATGCCTTGATGCAATTGCTAGTTCAGAACCAGGGCAACAACAACAAGAACAACCCACCGCCAGTGGACAACCTAGCCCGTTTTCTAAGGTTACAGCCGCCGGTGTTTTCTAGTAGCTCCGAGCCTATAGTTGCTGATGATTGGCTACACCGTATTGGAAGGGAGTTAACCACCGCCGATTGCACAGATGCTGAGAGGGTGCGCTTTGCCGCACATCAATTGGATGGACCAGCAGCCTCATGGTGGGAGAATTACATAGCCACTTTTCCTGTAGCCAACGTCACTTGGGACCAGTTTCAGCAAGCTTTCCGCACCGCCCATGTCTCAACTGGAGCTATGCAGATGAAGAAGCGGGAGTTCCGCAACCTACGCTAGGGGAACCGTACTGTGGCTCAGTACATGGATGAGTTTAGCAAGTTATCACGCTATGCCCCTGATGATGTGGCCACAAATGCCGTGAAGCAGGAGAAGTTTATGGAAGGGCTGAATGATGAGATGAGCATGCAGTTGATGGTAGCAACCTTCAATAACTACCAGGAGTTGGTAGATAAGGCTCTTATGATTGAAGGGAAACAGCAGCAGATTGAGAGCCGCAAGAGAAAGTATGGACAAGGGAAGTATAACTCAGGAGCTCAGCAGAAACCTCGCCTAACCCCGAACTCGGGAGGACTTGTTCACAACCATGGAGGTCGCAACCACATTGGAGGAGGATCACATAACCACAGTGGTGCTAAGAATGGGAATGGGAACGGAGCTAACAACAATCAGAACCGCTCCAACCCGTCCACTCCCGCCAAAAGAGACTTAAGTCAGGTTACCTATTTTAAGTGCGGGAAGACAGGGCACTATGCCAATGATTGCCCCGAAGGCAGGAATGGAAACGGAAATGGAAGCGCTCGGAAGAAGCCCAATCCATTCAACAAAGGACAAGTGAACCACGTTAACGTGGAGGAGGTTGAAGAGCAGCCAGACGCGGTAATAGGTAAGTTTTTGGTTGAGTCATTTACCGCTCTTGTTCTTTTCGATACTGGTGCATCGCATTCATACCTATCAAGGGGATTTGTGGATAAGTTTAAACTACCAACCCAGACCCTTAGGACCCCTCTTTTAGTGAGTTCACCCAGAGCAGAAAATATGGCTAGCCGATGGTGTGATCAGATACCCTTAACCATTGGCACACATGTGTTTCCGTCTGACCTAATTATCTTGGAGTCGCAAGGATTGGATGTGATATTGGGTATGGACTGGATGTCAAAGTATGGAGGAAGCATTGACTGTGCGAGTAACTTGATTTATCTCACCACCCCGGAGGGAAAAAGGATTAAGTATGTGTCTAGGCATGTGCTAAAAGGAGCCAAGTGAATGCCCTTACGGGAGTTGTTTAGGAGGAAGTGCCGGTAGTAAAGGATTACCCGGATGTTTTCCTAGAGGAGTTACCAGGCATGCCACCGGACATGGACATTGAGTTTTTGATAGAGCTGTTTCCAGGTACAAGACCAATATCCAAGAGACCCTATCGGATGCCCGCAAATGATCTGGAAGAAATTAAGAAACATATCAAGGAGTTATTGGAGAAAGGATACATCCGAAGAAGTTCATCACCGTGGGGAGCCCCAGTACTTTTGGTTGAGAAGAAGGATAATTCCCTAAGGATGGTTGTTGATTATCGAGCCTTGAATGAAGTGACGAAAAAGAACAAGTACCCACTACCAATGATCAACGATCTGTTTGATCAGTTGCAAGGAGCTAAAGTGTTCTCAAAGATCGATTTATGATCAGGGTATCATCAGTTGAAGATATGAGAGAAGGACATACCAAAGATGGCGTTCACAACGCGATATGGATTATATGAGTACACGGTCATGTCGTTTGGACTGACTAACGCCCCTGCCTATTTCATGAGCATGATGAACAAGGTGTTCATGGAGTATTTGGACAAGTTTGTTGTGGTGTTTATTGATGATATCATGGTATACTCAAAGAACGAGGAGGAGCACAAAGAGCATTTGCGTTTAGTTCTCGAGAAGCTCAGGGAACACCAGTTGTATGCTAAGTTTAGCAAATGCGAATTTTGGTTGAAGGAAGTTGGGTTCCTTGGACATGTTATATCGGGAGAAGGTATAGCAGTAGACACCAACAAAATTCAGTCAGTCACTGAATGGTTGGCACCCACTTCAGTTAGCGAAATCCGCAGTTTTCTTGGACTCGCAGGATACTACCAGAGATTCATTGAGAATTTTTCCAAGATTGCAAAACCAATGACTGAACTATTGAAGAAGGATACCAAGTTTAAATGGACAGAAGATTGTGAAGCAAGTTTCCAGGAGTTGAAGAAACGTTTGACTACAGCCCCAGTGCTAGTACTGCCACATATACATAAGGAGTTCCAAGTGTATTGCGACGCCTCTCACTTAGGACTTGGATGTGTGCTTATGCAGGACGAAAGAGTTGTTTCATATGCCTCACGACAACTAAAACCTCATGAGTTGAATTATGCCACGCATGATTTGGAGCTAGCAGCCGTAGTGCATGCGTTGAAGACTTGGAGACATTACCTTATTGGAAACTGTTGTGATGTGTACACGAATCACAAGAGTTTGAAGTACATCTTCACCCAGAAGGAGCTGAACCTTAGGCAGAGGAGATGGTTGGAGCTTATAAAGGATTATGACATGAAGCTACACTATCATCCAGGAAAGGACAATGTCGTAGCAGACGCATTGAGTCGGAAGAGTTATGCTAATATCCTTGAAAGTAAAGGACTGCCGAAGGAATTAGCAAAGGACATCATGGAACTTCGGTTAGAGTTTGTACCTAGAAGGTTCATTGCCACAATGGAGGTTCAGTCGATATTGCTGGATAAGATTCGGGAAGCCCAGAAAGACGATAAAGAGATTGCCGAGATAAAGGAGAATATGGGCAAAGGAAAGGCCAAAGGTTTTCGTGAAGATGAGAACGATACCCTATGGTTTGAGGACCGAGTTTATGTGCCCAACAACCAGGAGATTAGGAAGTTAATACTTTAGGAGGCCCATGACTCACCATGCTTGATACACCTAGGAAACACCAAGATTTATTTGGATTTGAAGGAACATTTCTGGTGGACTGGTATGAAGAAGGATATTGCCGAGTATGTAGCCGTGTGTGATGTATGTCAGAGAGTTAAGGCAGAACATCAGAAGCCAGCAGGACTGTTAAAGCCTATGCCGATACCCGAATGGAAGTGGGATAAACTTGGCGTGGACTTTATCACCGGATTACCCAGGACTAAAGCAGGATATGATTCCATATGGGTAGTAGTTGATCATTTGACCAAAGTAGCTCACTTCATCCCAGTGAAAACCACCTATACAAGTGCAAAGTTGGCCAAGATCTATATGTCCAGGATCGTATGTTTGCATGGAGTTCCGAGGACCATCGTATCGGATCGAGGAACACAGTTTACTTCAAAGTTTTGGCATCAGTTACACCAGACTATGGGAACGAGATTGGAGTTCAGTACATCGTTTCACCCGCAGACAGATGGACAGACTGAGAGAGTCAATCAAATTTTGGAGGACATTTTGAGAGCCTGTGCGCTAGATTATGGATCTAGTTGGGATGAAAATTTGCCGTATGCAGAGTTCTCATACAACAATAGCTACCAAGCCAGTTTGAAGATGGCACCATTTGAGGCCCTGTATGGACGCAGGTGCAGAACACCGTCGATGTGGGATGAGGTAGGAGACAGACAGTTGTTTGGACCAGACTTGATTAAAGAATCCAAGGAGAAGGTAAAATTGATCCAAGACTGACTGAAGATTGCTCAGTCCAGGTAGAAGAGTTATGCAGACTCAAAACGCAAGGAGGTAACCTACGAAATTGGAGATAGAGCATATCTACGAGTATCGCCCTTGCGAGGAGTGAAACATTTTGGAGTTAAAGGAAAGTTAGCCCCGAGATTTGTAGAACCGTATCGCATTTTGGAACGGATGGGAGAAGTTGCCTACAAGTTGGAGTTACCTGAGGGATTATCAGGAGTCCACGATGTGTTCGACGTTTCACAGCTGAAGAAGTGTCATGCTGAGATGGCGGATATACCATTAAGAGATACAGTACCCTTGGAGGCGATTCAGTTGGACAGTGATTTGACTTACAAGGAGAAGTCAGTTAAGATTCTTGAGTTTGCCAGCAGAGTCACCCGCAGTAAGGTTATCAAGTTCTGCAAAGTTCAGTAGAGCCACCATACCGAGGATGAAGCTACCTGGGAACGAGAGGATGACCTCCGCAAGGACCACCCATATCTATTTTCTAGCCAACCCTAATCTCGAGGGTGAGATTCATCTTAAGGGGGGTAGGTTTGTAACATCCCAAATTTTCAATTTGGAATGTTATACATAGGTCATCCATGCATATCATGATTTATTGCATTCCCGTTCTGCAATCCTCGAAATTCTAAGCAACTCAAGGACCCACGAAGAGAGTTGGGGATTTTACCTTTTCATATTTGATTTTTATCAAATAATGAAACGAGGATTTTGATTTTAATAATTTTTCTCTCCGAAAAATATTTCATATTAAAACAAATGAGTGGAGATAATATGACTTCTCCAAAATAATTGAAATATTGGAGGAAAATATTAAAATCATTTATTGGATTTTATTTGGTTTTATTCAGATTTTATTTGCATTAGAAAAATAGCACGTTTTCAAAATTTTAGTTTAGGGCCAAGAAAATGTTCAACTCGTCCTAAATATTGTATTTAGATGGTCAAAATTTGTTTTGGCATTTTTTAGGTTTTTATTTATTTTTTTCTAGGATTTTATTTCGGTCGGTGAAGTTTAAAATAAAAGAGATCCCACGCCGACTGGGCCTAAGGCCCAGCCGCACCAGGCCACCGCCGCCGCCACTCGGACCGGAGTCCGAGTTGGACTCCGCCTCCGCCGCGCCTTGCCCCCTACTCCAAGCAGCCCCGCCCTGTCCTTTATATACGCCGCCACCCCGCCCCCAACACCCCACCACACCACCGCCGCCCGCGCCGCGTCACCGCCGCCGCCCGCGCCACGCCAAGCCGTCGCTGCTGCTTGCCGCCGCCACCGCCGTAGCTCGCGCCGCCGCCCCAGCAGCCGCCGCCCCGCCGGACCTCTCGCCGGAGGTAGCTGCCGCACCCAACCGCCGGTTTTTTTATAAAGACCGTTCTGGTTTTTTTTCAGAAACCCTAGATCCGTTTTTTATTCGCCAGTTTTTTTCGGTTTTTCTAGTTACAGGACGTTCGTCCGAACGTTCGTTTTAACGAACGGTTCCTCGCCAGTTAGAAACAGCTAACGAACGCTCGTTCGTTAGTCTGTTCATGAGTTTTCTTTTATCGGATTTATTCCGCGATTTTCTCTGATCGCGATTTCTGATCCGATCTTAGATTCTGTTTAGCTTTTCGCTCGTTTAACGGAATTAGGCGATTCAAGCGCTTGGAGTTTCGTCTCGAAACCCTCTTTCCGGTTAATAAACTCAAACAAGTTTTTTTACTGTAAAATTTGACCTAGTTTCAGATTAGTAAACGAAGCTTCTTTCTTTCGCCGCTTGATTTTCGTTGCTTCGATTGATTTGATTCTTTTTGCGTACCGGAGTTCTTAAGTTGAAATTTCCGGTCAACCTCTCTTAGTTGAGTTTTGCTTGTGCATCGTTGCTTGTCACTTATGTATGCTATTATTTGCTTGCGATAGAATTCTCGGAGTGCGAAGCGTGTTACTACGAGTCTCTAGGATTCGCGGATCGTCAGCAAGGCAAGTAACACTTTGATCATATCCCATTATTACCCAGTTTTTATGCATTAGTTCCAATCCTCAAAACATTGCATGATTAGGATGTCATTAACTTGTGGGTTGGGAAGTAGTTGCTGAGGTAGAACGTATTGCCCTGTTATATTCAAACCCTTGGGAGTTACTTCTACGTATTGCTTATATTGCTATGCTATGCTCGTAGACGTGGTTTGGGTTTCAGTGAAATTCATGTCAGATGTGAGATTGTTAATTAATGGTTCAACCTAAGGTGGCAACTTAATCAAACAACTGGGTGGATTAAGGCACCTGGGGAACCCAGTGTTGTCTGTTTTTTTGGAAATCCCGGGGTACCCGTGGGATCTTCCTATGGACCGCCGCCCAGGCTCAAAGGGAACTGAGATGATTCATGCTAGAAACTTCCATGTACAGCCACAAGTTATTATGGGCTCTAGCATAGTTGAGTAAGTTACGTGAAGCTCTTGAAGAGGTAGATCAGTAGGTAGTGGGTTTTGTAGGTTTGGTATGGTCTACCCGGAGTAGAGAGTTAACGTCTCTAAAAGACTGTGTCTCAGTCATCCGTTTCTAAAACACCATGTAGTGCGAGAAATCCAACGGAGGCGATCGAGTCTTGTGGGAAAAGTGTGCAAACCTCTGCAGAGTGTACAATCTAATCATGGTTAGCCGTGTCCCCGGTTATGGACAATTCTTGAGTATCTAGTACTTGGGTTATCACATGTATCTCACCGTGTTTAACTAATACTGTTGGGTTGATAATTACTTTAATTGGGATTGAGTTGGGGATACCTTCTCAATGATGTTTCAACCACCATGATAGTAAAATTAAAATGTATTCCTTTGTTGTAGGGAAAAATTGGCTTTTCACAAAACTATAACCATAGAGTTTTCCACCAGCCATATATGCATATAGAGAGAGCATTATTCGGTTCCTGCTCTACTGTGTTATATTGCCAGCATATTCCATATGCTGACCCGTTTTCGGGCTGCAACGTATTATGTTGCAGACTTTTCAGACGAGGACTAAGGTTCGTTGGGTCGTTGCCGTGCAGCTCAGCTATGCCGTTGGAGTTGATGGACTCACCTTATCTTCCAAGCCTTCCGCTGTTATCGCATTAGATGGCCTTAAGCCATATTCTTATAATAAGTTCTCTTTGGAGACATTCGATGTAATAAGTGTGTGATTGCTACTCTGTTATAAATCCTTCGAGTACTGTGTGTGTCACCATTATCGATCCAGGGATGACACTGAAGCACAGAGACTTGACCATCTGAGGTCGGGTCACTACACATGCGCACAACATCATTTGTTATCGTCATCATTTGTTATTTTGAAGGATTACTAGGATATGGCCTAGGATTAAAATTCCCTCTATAAGCCTTGTTACCAAAATTATTCCTACCAACAAAATTCATTGTTATTATCAATCAAAGTAGACAAAGGCATATCATTAGGATCAGAAGAAACACTCCTAGTAGCAAATAATTTCATAAGTTCATCCATCTTTCCACTCAACACATTAATTTCTTCTATCACATGCACTTTTTTATTAGAAGATCTTTCAGTATGCCATTGAGAATAATTAACCATAATATTATCTAGTAGTTTAGTTGCATCTCCTAAAGTGATTTCCATAAAAGTGCCTCCCACGGCCGAATCTAAAAGATTTCTAGAAGAAAAATTCTATCCGGCATAAAAATTTTGTATGATCATCCACAAAATCAAACCATGAGTAGGGAAATTACGTATCATTAATTTCATTCCCTCCCAAGCTTGTGCAACATGTTCATGATCAAATTGTTTAAAGTTCATAATATCGTTTCTAAGAGAGATGATCTTAGCGGGAGGAAAATACTTAGAGATAAAAGCATCTTTGCACTTGTTCCATGAATCAATACTATTCTTAGGCAAAGACGAAAACCAAGCTTTAGCACGATCTCTAAGCGAAAAAGGAAATAGCTTCAATTTAACGACATCATTATTGACATCTTTTTTCTTTTGCATATCACATAAATCAACGAAGCTATTCAGATGAGTAGCGGCATCTTCACTAGGAAGGCCGGCGAATTGATCTTTCATAACAAGATTCAACAAAGCAGTATTAATTTCACAAGATTCAGGATCGGTAAGAGGAGCAATCAGAGTGCTAAGGAAATCATTATTATTGGTATTGGTGAAGTCACAATTTGGTAGTATCTTGAGCCATCGCGACAAACAAGCAATCTAACACATGAGCAAACAAAAGCAAACGGGCAAAAAGAGGCAAATAAAGAGGGAGGATAGAGAGAGATGGTGAATAAAACGGCAAGGGTGAATTGGGGGGAGAGGAAAACGAGAGGCAAATGGCAAATAATGTAATGCGAGAGATAGGGATGATGCAGCAGAGTAGCGTATGTATTTCCCTCAGTTTTTGAGAACCAAGGTATCAATACAGTATGAGGCCACGCTCAACTCCCTCGTACCTGCACAAAATGATAGCTACTCGCAACCAACACGATTGCGGGTTGTCAATCCCTTCACAGTCACTTATGAGAGTGAGATCTGATAGATATAATATTTTTGGTATTTTTGGTATAAAGATGAAAAGTAAAAAGTAAAAGCAAAATAAAAGGCAAAGCAAGATTAAAGTAATGGAGATTGATATGATGAGAATAGACCCGGGGGCCATAGGTTTCATTAGTGGCTTCTCTCAAGAGCATAAGTATTCTATGGTGGGTGAACAAATTACTGTTGAGCAATTGAAAGAATTAAGCATAGTTATGAGAATATCTAGGCATGATCATGTATATACGCATCACGTCCGTGACAAGTAGATCGAAATGATTCTACATCTAGTAATTTTACTCCACTCATCGACCACTATCCAGCATGCATCTAGAGTATTAAGTTAAAAATAGAGTAACGCCTTAAGCAAGATGACATGATCTAGAGAGATAAATTCATGCAATATGAAATAAACCCCATCTTGTTATCCTCGATGGCAACGATACAATACGTGCCTTGCTGCCCCTTCTGTCACTGGGTAAGGACACCGCAAGATTGAACCCAAAGCTAAGCACTTCTCCCATGGCAAGAACTACCAATCTAGTTGGCCAAACCAAATGGATAATTCGAAGAGACTTGCAAAGATAACCAATCATACATAAAAGAATTCAGAGAAGATTCAAATATTATTCATAGATAGACTTGATCATAAACCCACAATTCATCGGTCTTAACAAACACACCGCAAAAAGAAGATTACATCAAATAGATCTCCACAAGAGAGGGGGAGAACTTTGTATTGAGATTCAAAGAGAGAGAAGAAGCCATCTAGCTACTAACTATGGACCCGAAGGTCTGAGGTAAACTGCTCACACTTCATCGGAGGGGCTAGGATGATGTAGAAGCCCTCTGTGATGACGGCCCTTTTCTGGCGGAGCTCCGGAACAGGCCCCAAGATGGGATCTCATGGATACAGAAAGTTGCGGCGGTGGAATTAGGTTTTTGGCTCCTGTTCTAATCGTTTGGGGGTACGTGTGTATATATAGGAGGAAGAAATATGCCGGAGGAGCAACGAGGGGCCCACGAGGCAGGGGGCGCGCCCTAGGGGGGGCGCCCCCCACCCTCGTGACCGCCTCTTTTGTTCCTTGGAGCAGGGTCCAAGTCTCCCGGATCACATTCGGTGAGAAAATCACGTTCCCGAAGGTTTTATTCCATTTGATATTCTGTTTATCCGAAACACTGAAATAGGCAAAAAACAACAATTCTGGGCTGGGCCTCCGGTTAATAGGTTAGTCCCAAAAATAATATAAAAGTGGAAAATAAAGCCCAATATAGTTCAAAACAGTAGATAATATAGCATGGAGCAATCAAAAATTATAGATATGTTGGAGATGTATCAACTTGATCTCTGGCGGATTCGAGCCTCTGCCTTGTGCGTCACGCGGTCATGATGAGTACGATTTAGCTCTACCATCCGACAGTGTTCAGGAGATTGCACCGGCAGCCGCTCCGACCCTCAATTTGGAGCCAGTCGCGCCGTCCATGGACGGGTGGATGGACCCCGCCACAGAGGCCTTTCCCCCATCGGAGATTGAGTCGAACATCAACCTTACTCTGCATGAGAGTCGTATTGACAAACTACCGGATCTCTCTCCGGCCACGGACTCCGAACCGCCTGCGCCCGTTCCTAGAAAATCCAATTGGGCACCGATCATGGAGTGTACCTCTGCGAATATTTTTCAGCACTCGCCCCTTGGCGACATACTAAACTCATTAAGGTCTCTCTCCTTGTCAAGAGAATCCTGGCCGAACTATGTTCGGCAGGATTGGGATGCAGATGGTGTCAAAATTCACCGCCCACCCACCACCCACTTAGTAGCCACTGTCGATGACCTAACCGACATGCTCAACTTCGACTCTGAAGACATCGACTGTATGGACGACGATGCAGGAGACAAACAGGAACCACTGCCCACCGGGCACTGGACACCCACTTCATCACATGATGTATACATGGTGGACACACCAAAAGAAAACGACCACGAGCAATAGAAGGATGCAATGAAGGGTTATCCCCTCAAGAAGCAGTCAAAGCGGCGGCGTAAGCGCTGCTCCAAATCCCGCCTTGGCAAAAACAACGATCATACAGACCCAGCGTTAGAGCAGGGTGAACCATCGCCGGACCACGGCAACCCGGAGAATCAAACCGAACAGCCCGATTCTGTCAAAGATAACAGTCCGGATGACATCACATCGGACAGACACCCGGAGCAACAGAATGCCCGTCAAAGGCTCGTTGCCACCGCGAGGAGTCTAAAAAAGCAGAAGCAAAGGCTCAAGGCTGCAAAAGACACACATAAAATCAGATGGAGTAAAGTACTCAATACAGCAGCGAAGTATGACGTAATTGCCCCACCAAGAGCTACCCGAAGCGGAAGTTGCTACCTGAATTCGATGAGGAGGCCTTAGATCCCCCACAACCAAAAATTAAAACGGCCACCTGGCCGGATAGACGACCTCACGGCCAACATAGAGTGGCAAACAACACCGCACATAAGCCAATACGCGATCCACGCGAGGGCTCGCATCAAAAGGACGGCGCAAACAGATCCATCTATGGACCACGCAAGCGCGCTCCAGCATACGATGCAACACAACAAACATCCGAACAACACGGTAAACCCAGATACAGGGGTGCCGCACACCCCCTATGTTTCACCGATGAGGTGCTGGACCATGAATTTCCAGAGGGATTCAAACCCGTAAACATAGAGGCATATGATGGAACAACAGACCCTGGGGTCTGGATTGAGGACTATATCCTACATATCCATATGGCTCGAGGAGATGATCTCCATGCCATCAAGTACTTACCACTCAAGCTCAAAGGGCCAGCTCGGCACTGGCTTAAAAGCCTCCCCGAAAACTCCATTGGAAGCTGGGAAGAGCTCGAAGATGCTTTTCGGGCAAATTTTCAAGGGACTTATGTCCGACCTCCGGATGCGGATGATTTGAGTCATATAACTCAACAACCCGGAGAGTCAGCCCGAAACCTTTGGAATAGGTTTCTTACTCAAAAGAACCAAATAGTCGACTGTCCGGACGCCGAAGCCTTGGCAGCTTTTAAGCATAGCGTACGCAACGAATGGCTTGCCAAACACCTCGACCAAGAAAATCCGAGAACACTGGCAGCATTAACAAGCCTGATGACCCGCTTTTGTGCTGGTGAGGACAGCTGTCTAGCCAGATGCAGCACCAGCGACCCAAGTACATTCGAAGTTAGAGATGAAAACGGGAAATCACGACGCATCAAAAATAATAAGCGCCGGAATAAAGAAGACAACCCGAAGAGCACGACAGTAAATGCCGGATTCAGAAGCTCTCGGCCAGGTCAGCAAAAGCCGCCCCCTAAAGGTGCCAGAGATGAACTGTCAGCCTGAACAAAATTCTGGACCAAATATGTCAGATCCATAGCACCCCTGGTAAACCCGCTAATCATACCCACAAAGAATGTTGGGTCTTCAAGCAGTCCGGCAAGCTGAACACCGTACACAAGGGGGAGGATACACCAAGCGAAGACGAGGATGAGCCTCCCAAGCAAGACACTGGGGAACAAAAGAAATTTCCACCAGAAGTCAAAATAGTAAACGTGTTACACATGATCAAGGGGAGAAATAAAGCGGCACTCCCAGAGAAATATGCCCAAGGGCCTATCACCGCGGAGACCTGCCACTTGTCGGCTCAACCGATCACTTTCGACCATCGGGATTACTCAGCAAATATCCGGCATGCAGGATGGGCTGCCTTGGTATTAGACCCAATAATTGACGGATACCATTTCACACGAGTCCTGATGGACGGTGGCAACAATCTAAACCTGATATATCAGGACACAATCCGCAAAATGGGGATAGACCCACCGAAAATTTGCCACAACAATACTACCTTTAAAGTTCTAACGCCAGGCCCAGGGGCTCGCTGCACGGGCTCCCTGCTACTAGAAGTTATATTCGGCTTCCCCGATAACTTCCATAGTGAAAATTTAACCTTCCACATTGCTCCGTTCCAAAGTGGCTATCAAGCACTACTTGGACGCGAAGCTTTCGCTCGCTTTAACGCAATACCGCACTACGCTTCCCTCACGCTTAAGATGCCCGGTCCACGTGGCATCATTACAGTAAATGGAAATATGGAGCGATCCTTGCGCGCCGAAGAGAATGCGGCTGCCTGGGCAGCCACACACTAAAACGGCCTCACCAACTAAAGTATTCGATAGGTCGTCAAGACCACGGACACGGTTAGACGAGTCCGGCGCAGCTGTATGTAATTTGTACAGGTTTGATGGCCACACCCCTATCACAAATACAAGGGGCTCAACGCGCACAGACAAGTGGCAATTTTTACTCATCTTGAATTATACATGATTTTTTCAAAAAACCTACCTTTTTGCACGACAACTTTTCACCTAAGTTCCTCTCTTTTACAGATGACCACCGTGCTACACCCGTCCAGGATACGGCACAACGGAGACACAGGTGCAGACGTGCAGTAGGGACCCGTTCCAAGGATTCTTTTTAGATTAAGACCTTAATTGCGTCAACCTTTTTTACTGTCTCTTGTTGATACACATCCCTCGGATTCTCAGTACAATTGAGAAGGATGCTGGCGTCTTGGCATGTGGCCACGTCAGAATAATGCACGTACCTGAACACCAGGGGCTTCTTACAAAGGGCACTGATTAGGCCCGGTTCATACCATAAAGACCGAATACCTTAGGGAGTGTTCGGCGTCGCGAGTTTGTCCCTATATGCATCAGCTCCGAATCATGTCTTTGGTCAAATGTTGGGTTTGCCCGGCTCCTATGTTTTGGTACCTTACATTCCGCTCTATCGGCTAAGGTAGCACTAGGAGAACTACTACGATTGTGCCCCGGGTCTTCCGACGAGCACCTCAGTAGAGAAAGCCGAAAACTGACTGTCATGATATAGCGTGAGACTGGTCAACCACTCGATGACCTATCGGAATGTTAGAATTCCTCCGCCTTAATGAAGGGCCGTTTCCCGGCCAGGCATGTACGCACCCCAAATTCGGAAGAGTGCGGAGCCACCAGGGGCTATATAGTAGCCCCACCGTCAAACTCCTATGGCTAAGTGAAAGTGTTAAAGCATTATAGTCTGGTTGCCTCGTTCGCTGCGCTATCACCTCCTTAATAGGACCAAGACGTTGGGTTAAGTGTGTACACGCGTCTTCTGCGAACACCTCCGCATTATATGCGTGGGGGCTGAAGCCGACGACTACAATCTTTCAGGTTATACACATGTATACATAAATGGCCGCACATGAGGCATCATATTACTTTCAGGCAAAAGTATAAACACAGCCTTAATAAATTTCATAAAAACATTGTGTTTACAATGGGAATACATGTCACTCAAACATAATATTCTTAGAGCACTGGGCCTCTATCAAATGAGCACCCTCGAGAACCTCTTCGAAATAGTGCTCGACAGCCACTCAGCCTATGGCCGAACCCTACGCCGCACAAGTGGTAGCATCCATCTCCGCCCAGTATGCTTTAACACGGGCAAGGGCCATCCACGAGCCTTCTATGCACGCCGACCTCTTCACCGCATTGATCCGCGGCACCGCACCAAGGAACTGCTGCACTAAGGTGAAATAGCTGTTCGGCTTCGGCTTTTCCGACCACAGCTGATCCATGACAGACCTCATGGCGAGTCCGGACAACCTATTGAGTTCGGGCCATTCGGCTAGCTGACCAGTCAACGGAAGCGGACGCTCTGGAACGTTAAATTGCGACCAGAACAACTTGTCCACTTCACGATCTGTTTGATCTCGGAAGTATTTGGCTGCATCAACAGCGCTCGCCGCCAAGTCCATATATGCGTCTACCGAACTCCACAGCCCATCCAGAGGGGCATACCGCGGATCTCCGAACTTCCTCCGCAGCATAAAGGGCTTCCCAGCCGCAATATCCCCGGCTTCATGCAGCTCCTCCTTCTTCGACCTCATAGCAGACCGGGTGTCTTTGTTTGCCATCGTGGCCTTTTCAAGGTCCGTTGCCTTCGCTCAGTTTTCTTTTTCAAGGAACTGGCAACGGTCGGCAATGTCTTTTAACTTTACGGCCATCTTGGCCATCTTCTCTTTGCTCTCGCAATGCGCGGCCTTCTCGGCTTTCAACTCTTCGACCGCCTTCAAAGCAGCCACATTACTAATCCTTGCTTGTTCTTTGGCTCGGGCAAGTTCCGCCCGCAGGGTTTCCACGGTGGCAGCTCCATCTGCAGTCACAACATATTAAAGATACTGGCATCATGCTGCTCTTACTATGTGACATTCACCAGAAAATACAACTTACCCTGTGCCTTGTCAAGCCTCTTGTTAACAAGCTCGATGTCGGCATCCGCCGCATCCAGTTGCCGCTTCAGTTCGGCAAACTCATGAGTCCGGCTAGCCACCGGAGCTCCCACTACCTGCACATTAAAGCGGTATGATCATTGCCTGGGACTACGATCCTCTGTTTGCCGCTGTTCTCTGCGACAACTAGAGTCTCAGGGGCTACTATCTACAGGGCACACCTAAAAATGTGCGGTACCAACACAAATGTACATCATTTTACGTACCTCAAAGCCCGTCAGTAGACTCATAAAGGCATCATGCAACCCGCTTTCGGCGGATGAAATCCTTTCCATCACCGTACCCATCAATGTACGGTGTTCTTCTGAGATGGCCGCTTGCTCCAACAGCTCTCTTAGTACGTCCGACCGCATACCAGTCGGTGTCGGACTCTTCTGTTTGCTCTCTTCGAGAGCCGGACGCTGGGGACTTCGGGTGACTATAGGATTATCTTCTGGCCTCACCGGATCAGGAGAGGCCCTCCCTGACGACACTTCAAGGTCGCCCGCTTCTTGAGCGGAGGAATCCAGGGGAGGCGTTTCGCTCTCCATATTCTCCGGAAGAAGATCTCCCGAAGACGAGCTCTGCTGAGAAGGGCTAAGATCCGAACTACAAGATAAATACTTCGGTTATTTTCCTTAGAGGTAAGGTAATATATCTTCACTATTAAAGTACTTTTTAATTCCTTACAGCTCGTTAGAGGGTTGATCCCCGCACGGACTTTGTGCGGCAAGAGCACCCTCCAAGGCAGGACCCTCTGGTGGAGATTTCTTCTCCCGCTTGGAAACCTTGGTTTCTGGATCTTCAGAGGTAGTCCTCTTCCTTCGCCGGGGTGAGAGAATGTTAGATTCCTCCTCTCGGTTATCCTCCCTCACGGAGGCGCTGGTTCCCTTGGTCAGAATAGGTAGCGGTGGAGGCCCGCTTTCACCCTCATTATTCCCCCCCTTTGTCTTCCTTTGAGGGCTCCGGGTAAGGTGCTAGCTCGAGCATCTTTTCAAGTACCGGATTTTCCAAACCCTCAGGAAGGGGGGCCGAACACTGAATCATGTTCGCCTTTGTTATCCAGTCCTGGTCAAAGAGCGATCTCTCAGAGTAACATCATGATAAATGAAAGACGGTGTGTTTGGCTAGAGGATAACTTACTTGGTCGGCGGTGCGGTTGCTGCTCAGGCCCACGTCCTCGGTAGTATCCGGACACTCTATCTGGGGTCCAAAGCATGATCTATACATCTCCTCGTGCGTCAGGCCAAGGAAATTTTGAATAGCGCGTGGTCCTTCTGGGTTGAACTCCCACATGGGAAGAGGCCGGAGTTTGCATGGCTGGATTCGTCGAACCAGCATGACTTGCATTACCATAATCAAACGAAAATCTCCTTCGAAGAGATTTTGGATGTGGCTATGCAGTACAGGCACGTCCTTGGCGGGACCCTAGCTCAGCCCTCTACTAATCCATGACATCGGTTGTGGCGGAGGGCCTGAGCGGAAAGCAGGGGCAGCCGCCCACTTGGCACTTCTGGGAGCTGTGGTGTAAAACCACTCCCGTTGCCATAATCCGGACACCTCTGGAATAGAACCCTTTCGCCATGGAGCTCCGGCAATCCTGCTTATTAATGCGCCTCTGCACGCTACATGCTGCCCCTCGACCATCTTCGACTTCACGTCAAAGGTCTTGAGCCATAGGCCGAAGTGAGGGGTAATGGAGAGGAAAGGCTCACATACAACAATAAATGATGAGATGTGGAGAAAGGAGTCCGGGGCTAGATCGTGGAAATCTAGCCCGTAATAAAACATCAGCCCCCTAACGAAGGGATCCAGAGTGAGGCCTAGACCTCGAAGGAAGTGGGAGATGAACACGATGTCTTCATTGGGTTCAGGAGTAGGGACCACCTACCCTCGGGCAGGCAGCCGATGCGAAACCTCGGCGGTCAGGTATCTGGCCTCCCTCAACTTCTTGATATCTTCTTTTGTAACGAAGGAGGGCACCCACCGGCCTTGAAGGCTAGATCCGGACATGATTGAAGGTCCGGAGCACCTGACCTGGGCTTTGGGTGTTAGAACTCGAGGCGGGGGAAGGATTCGATTGAGCACGGGAGGGAAAGAGTAAAATCCTTGTCCCTTTATAAAGAGGGTGAATATCAAGGGTCCTCTCCATAGCCGTTTGGGACTTGCCTATAATCTAGGAGTCCTAGATACGGTTGGGTTACCCACGACCGTATTGATGAGAATCCTGTAATTAGGGGAACACGATCTCTGCTTTGACAAGACGTGTTAAGAAACCGCCTCGCGTTATGTGTGAGGCTGGTTGAAGAAAAACGGTTCGAATAATTACCGGGCCGTGGCATAATGTCGTGTTGCCGAAACGTGTCAGCAGATTAGATTTGTGGAAATATTATTCTCTCTACGGTGGTATGTGGAACTTATATTGCAGGGTCGGACACTATCCTTGTATTCAAATTCTTCCGTGATGTATTCGGAGGAGGAACCTGCCTTGCAATGCCGAAGGCAATACTGCGCGCCGGACTCATCGTCATTGAAGCCTGGTTCAGGGGCTACTGAGGGAGTTCTGGATTAGGGGGTCTCTAGACAGCCGGACTATATTCTTTGGCCGAACTGTTAGACTATGAAGATACAAGATTGAAGACTTCGTCTTGTGTCCGGATGGGACTCTACTTGGCATGGAAGGCAAGCTAGGCAATACGGATATGCATATCTTCTCCTTTGTAACCGACCTTGTGTAACCCTAGCCCTCTCTGGTGTCTATATAAACCGGAGGGTTTTAGTCCGTAGTACAACAACAATAACAGACAATCATACCATAGGCTAGCTTCTGGGGTTTAGCCTCTCTGATCTCGTGGTAGATCTACTCTTGTACTACCCATATCATCAATATTAATCGAGCAGGACGTAGGGTTTTACCTCCATTAAGAGGGCCTGAACTTGGGTAAAACTTCGTGTTCCCTGCCTCCTGCTACCATCCGCCTAGACGCATAGTTCGGGACCCCCTCCCCGAGATCCGCCAGTTTTGACACCGACGACGGGACTTCAACTTGTGGGAGTTCGACCCGGCCCAGCACCAGACTCTGAGCGAGCTCTTCGACACGACGCACAAGGACGTCTGGAAGGTGCTGTTCAAGGGTGCCGAGGTCCCTCCCTCCCTCAGTGAGGACCGCTGGCTAAGCGCGAAGCGCCAAGCGCATTCGGTGAGTTCTATACATCCGGTAGGATATTTATTCCCCCTAGCTTAACCATGTGCGGGGTCTGAGCTCCATGCCTTTGACAGGACTGGGTGGAGACGTCGGGGCAGATTAACTGTCCGGCCCCTCTGCCCGAGGACACTGCGGACGCTCTCCTGACGGAGATGCTGACTCTGGCTCCTTACAAGGTGCCGGAGAAGACCAATAAGGCCAAGGTAACCCGAAAGAGTTCCTGGCGCCAGGTGATATCTAACTCATCGTCCGAGGACTCCTCGGCGCACTCCTCCCAGGAAGACGAGGAGGAAGATGAAGACGCTCCCCCTCCAGTCGGGGGAAAAGGAAGGCCGCCCCAACTGGGGGCCCAAGGGTCCAAGAAGGGAAGGACTCTCCTTCCGGACAGTTCCACCGCCGCCGCCAAAGGCGAACACGAGTGGCTGCCCAGCGCCAAGCCCCTGGCGAAGTCGTAAGTATTCGGATACCAGAGTAACTCATAGCATTCCTTTGTCGCACTGCTTCTCCTAACGCCGAATCGTGATTATGCAAACCGCCCCGAGCCCATATCGACGTATCCTCGTCGGACGACTCCCTGGACTCATCGGATATGGATAGCGATCCACTTCTGACCGCCACCTCCCCTTGCCCTATGGACAACACCGAGGTGTTGTCTCAAGAGACACCGGGTCGAGGGGAGACAGTCCCGGAGGCGCCTCAAGGCTACATTCCGGACTCCGGGAGCAGAGGGAACAAGGCCCCCGAGGGCTCTGAATTCAGCCCTCAGCCGAACACCGCGCCGGAACCTCCAGTGGTTCCGGACTCGGGCAGGCGGCCTCCTTCCAAGAGGGGCAAGACGCCTGTGTCGGTGACCTCTGTCCATCCAGAGGCACAGGACAATCTGCTGGGAGAGCTTCGCAGCGCTTCCATCGACGAGGAGCACCGCACTATTATGAGTGCGGTGGTCCAGAAGGTTCAGTCCGCCAAGAGCGGACTGACTGAAGCCTGTGCCAGCCTTCTAACATGCTTTGAGGTAAGTTTTTGAAATATGGGGAAAAATATTACCGCATAGACAGTAGCCCCTGATGCTCTGTTCGGCGTTCACAAAGAAAAGCCAAACAGAGGATCAAACAATATCGCAGGAGTCTAATATAAGTATGTCAATATGCGTATGCCGGCTTCGCTGCTGGCATCTGCCGCACTGACTGCGGAGGTCGCCGCACTGAAGCAGGACCTTAAAGGGTCCAAGGATGAGCTTGGCCTTGCCAAGAGGCAGCTCGAGGAGAACAAAGGTAAGTAGTACCTAGTCTATGGATATGTATAAAAAGAATGCGATTGCAAAATGACAGGATCATCGTAAATTTGCCAAGGGCCACGACCAAGGTGGCGACCCTGAAGCAAGCACTATCCGAGGCCAAAAACAAAGCGGCCAAGGAGCACACCGAGTGGGAAAGGCGTGAGGCACGGGTGGGCGAGGTGCAGCAAGAGCTCCACGCTCTCATGACGAACCACAAGGCGTTGGAGCTTGACTTGAAGACGCGAGAGTCTGAGCTTGCCGCGGCCCTCGAGAGCGCAAAGAGTGCCAAGGCCGAAGCCCAAAAGGCCCTCCAAGAGATTGATGCGATGAAGAAGATAGCGGCGGGTAAGGCATTCTATATGCAAAGCAAGCATGTGAAAGTAAATTACCTGTTACTTACCCGAATTCGGAGCTCTCCAGGAGCATTCACAGATTTGCCCCGCAGTGTGTCGGATGTCGCAATGTTTTACTAGGCCGAGGAGGGAAGCTTAACGGAGAAGTTGTTCTGGGCCCAATATACTGGAATCGAACACCCTGTGCCTATGAGCGACCAGCTAAAGCAGATGGTCGAGCTACACAAGGCGGCCGAACAGGCCATGAAGGGCTTTATAGTCTGGTTGTGGCCTGGCAACGCCCTTCCGAACAGCTACTTCGGCCTGGTGAGGTGGCTTGTGGATGCCTGCCCACGGCTGGAAGTCGTCAAGCGGTCCGTCTGCATCGAAGGTGCACGCCGGGCTTTCGCCCGTGTAAAGGTGCAATGGGCCAAGCTAGACGCCGTGAAGCTGATCAAGGAAGGGCCGCCGGAGGGCAAGGAGCATTGCCACCCCGAGATGTACTATGAGGGTGTCCTGAAGGGTGCCCGTCTCGTAGCGGACGAGTGTACCAAAGATACAATATTTGAGTAAACCCGCTCGTGTAATCCTGTATTCATGAAAACTTGTTCATATGCGCTATGCAACGCTTGTTTGAATTTAAAATATTACCTTCTGTTCGGCTGTTTATCAAATCTAAGAGATGGCTAGTCGTCGGTTTCTGCCCCCATGGCACGAGTGCTGGGGCGTTCGGGATAAACCTGAGCACTCTTGTTCCCATTTTTGGGTCCTTCGAGGGAGCTGCTCAGCACAACGAACAAGGCAATCGGACTATAATGCGTTATCACTCTCACTTAGCCATAGAATTCTATAATTTTAAATTTTGGTGAAGCCCCTAGTATTCGGAAGGCCCAATTCGGGGCTTGATACACGCCTTAATCCGGACAGGGCCGACTCCTCGCTCTAAGCGGCATAAGTCTTTAAGGACTCGAAAACCTCTCGAACAGCGACCAGTCTCTCGCCTTATCATGACAGTCAGTTTTACCTTTCTCTACTAAGGTGCTTAGCCCAGCAGAACCGGGCACAATCGCAGTAGTTCTCCCAGTGCTACCTTAGCCGATATAGTGGAACGTAAGGTACCAAAACATGGGAGCCGGGAAAACCCAACTATTGACCCAAGACATGATTCAGAGCTGATGCATATAATGCTATAAGTTCGGGGTGCCGCACTATTGAAAGTGTCCGGACTTCTCATGCCGTATTGTGTGGTATGCGTAAGCCCTTGGCGTATTGGCCGTACCAGAGTGTACGGGTGCTAGATGTCATAAATGTACATATATATATATATAAAGAAGAATGCAATAATAGTCTTAATGCTATGCATTTTTTATTAAAAAAGGGTGCGTTAAAGCAGAATGATACAAGTAGTGCGATAAGCAAAAAGTAGGACTATGTCCCCTCCAAGGGCAAGCTGAGGAATAATATTAAAGCAAGTATTTCACTTGTTATCGTAATCCACCTGGGAGTTCCATGGTGTGATGTAGCTTTCTGCCTCCTTGGTTGCTGCATCATGTGTTCGGCAATCATGCTGCCGGACAGGGTTTCCAGAGATTAATGTCCTGAAATAGAGAAAAATAACGAAGCGGGAAGCCCCTAGTGCGGTTTAAGCCGCGTCTTGGGGCGTGCCGTAGTCGTGCCCCTTCCCCGCCTGAGCCCATGGTATTTTTAATGCGTAATTATGTACGCATGGCACGGGTTTCGCCATTTGGCTGGGACCAGGGTGGGGGCTGCATTGCTATGCGAGCTCGGAACGTGCCAGGCGGTCGTGTTGCCGATTACTCCGGGCGCACTTGAAGGTGTCCGGGTCCTTAAACGCCAAACTAGTGGATTGCCTTAAGCGGCTACTTTGCGCTTCCGCTGCGAGGGCCGCAGTGAGCTCCTCCGTTCGGAGAGAGCGCTCTGTGTTTCCTTTAACTATAATGACCCCCCGAGGTCCTGGCATCTTGAGCTTGAGGTATGCATAATGCGGTACCGCACTGAATCTCGCAAATGCAGTTCGCCCGAGCAGTGCATGATAACCACTGCGGAACAGGACTAGATCGAAGATTAACTCTTCGCTTCAGAAGTTATCCGGGGATCCGAAGACCACTTCCAGTGTGACAGAGCTTGTGCAATGGGCCTCTACACCTGGGATGACGCCTTTAAAGGTCGTTTTTGTGGGTTTGATCCTTGAGGGGTCTATACCCATTTTGCGCGCTGTGTCCTGATAAAGCAGGTTCAGGCTGGTGCCGCCATCCATAAGGACTCGAGTGAGGTGAAATCCGTCAATGATTGGGTCTAGGACCAGTGCGGCAAATCCGCCATGACAGATACAAGTGGGGTGGTCCCTGCGATCGAAGGTGATCGGACAGGAGGACCATGGGTTGAACTTTGGGGCGACTGGCTCCAACGCATACACGTCCCTGAGCGCACGCTTCCGCTCCCTCTTGGGGATGTGGGTTGTATATATCATGTACACCGTCCGCACTTGTGGGGGGAACCTCTTCTGTCCTCCGGTGTTCGGCTGCCGGGGCTCTTCCTCGTCATCGATATGTGGCCCCTTATCTTTGTTTTCGACAATTAACTTCCCGGCATGCTTGAACACCCAACAATCCCTGTTGGTGTGGTTGGCTGGCTTGTCTGGGGTGTCGTGTATTTGACACGAGTGATCGAGTATACGGTCCAAACTGGACGGGCCCGGAGTGCTTCGTTTGAATGGATTTTTCCGCTGACCGGGTTTAGAGCCTTTGAATCCGCCATTGACTGCCGTATCCTCAGTATTATCGCTATTAATGCGGCGCTTATGTTTGTTGCGACGTGACCTGCTATTGCCGTCCATGGTATCCGAAGTACCATGGTTCTTTGATATGTTATTACCGCGAGCCAGTCAGTTGTATTCTCCCACACAAAAGCGGGTCATGAGTGTCGTGAGGGCTGCCATAGATTTCGGCTTTTCCTGACCAAGGTGCCGGGCTAGCCACTCGTCGCAGATGTTGTGCTTGAAAGCTGCTAGGGCCTCTGCATCCGGACAGTCGACGACTTGAATTTTTCTTTGTTAGGAACCGTGTCCAGAATTGCCTGGCCGATTCCTCTGGCTGCTGAATTATGTGGCTCAAGTCATCGGCATCTGGTGGTCGCACATAAGTGCCCTGAAAGTTGTCGAGGAATGCGGCTTCCAAATCTTCGCAATAGCCAATGGACTCTGCTGGCAGGCTATTGAGCCAATGCCGAGCTGGTCCTTTTAGTTTGAGTGGGAGGTATTTAATGGCGTGTAGATCATCACCGCGTGCCATGTGGATATGCAGGAGGAAAGCCTCGATCCATACCGCAGGATCTGTTGTGCCGTCGTATGATTCTATATTTACGGGTTCGAAACCCTCTGGGATTTGATGATCCATTACTCCTTCTGTGAAGCATGAGGGGTGTGCGGTGCCTCTGTACCGGGCTATATTGTGATGCAGCTCCAATAAGTCTTGCTCGCTATGCTCGGCCCGACCGGATTTACTTTTACTGTATCCGGCGTGACGTTTATCGTCTCGCACAGTGTCGCGCCCTCGTGATCCGTAGATCGATCTTGCATGTTTTGCTTTGTCCTCCAGTACGTCTCGCAGGTCTGGCGTATTTCCCCATGCCTTTTTATTTGAATGGCGTCGGGGTGCAGGCTGAGCTTTTGGCTGGAATGCCTCTCTATCGCGGCCACGAGGTGGCCAATCAGCCGTGTCATACGCTTCTTCCTCCAGTCGGGGTAGCAACCTGCATTTTGGGTAACTCTTGGAGGGGCGTTCGACTTTATATTCCTCGGCCGCGAGGACTTCAGTCTATCTGTCAGCTAGCAGATCTTGATCAGCTTGAAGTTGTTGCTGCTTTTTAAAGGCTATTTGCTGTGGCTATAAGCCGGTGCTTGAAGCGCTCTTGTTCAATGGGATCCTCTTGCACGACGAATTCGTCATCATGGAGGCTTGCCTCTTCTTCGGACGGGGGCATGTAATTATCATCCTCCGCCTCTCCATCTGCTGCTCTCTCCGGAGGGCTGGCCTCTCCATCCTCCTGTCCTAGATCGTGCTGCAGGGGATTGTTGCCATCTTCGGCACTATCCGGTGTGTTATTATCTCCTGTGCCGGTATCACCACTTTTGCTTTGGCGGGACTTAGAGCAGCGCCGCTGACGTCGGCGCTTGGGTTGCTTCTTGGAGGGATCATCCTCCGCTGTCTCGTCGCCATTGCCTTCTTTGGGTGTGTCCACCATGTATATATATCATATGATGAGGTGGCTGTCCAGTGCCCTGTGGGCAGTGGTTCCTCTTCGTCTCCCGCATCGTCGTCCATACCGTCGATGTATTTGGAGTCGAAGTCGAGCATGTCGGTTAAGTCGTCGACAGTGGCTATGAAGTGGGTGGTGGGTGGGCGTTGAATTACTTCGTTGTCCGCATCCCAATCCTGCCGGTCATAATTCGGCCAGGACTCTCCTGACAAAGAGAGAGACTTTAGTGAATTCAGTATGTCGCCGAAGGGCGAGTGCTGAAAGATATCCACGGCAGTGAACTCCATGATCGGCGCCCAATCGGATTCGATTGGCAGGGGCGCAGATGATTCAGATTTTAGATGAGAGTCCGGCAAAGTGGAGTCACGGGCCTCGTGAAGGATAAGGTTGGAGTTCGGCTCGATCGCCATTGAGGCTGCAGCCTCTGCGGTGGGGTCTAGCCACCCGCCCTTGGTCAACGCAGTTGGCTCCGAATTAAAGGTCGAAGCGGATGCGGGTGCGGCCTCCAGGGCACTGTTCGGCGGCAGAGCTAAATCATGCCCATCGTGACAGTGCGGCGCACTCGGCAAGGGCTCGAATCCGTCGAAGATCAAGTCTCCGCGGATATCGGCCGTGTAGTTTAAGCTTCCAAAACTGACCTGATGGCCAAGGGCGTAGCTTTCAATTTGCTCCAGATGGCCAAGCGAATTGGCCCGTAGTGCAAACCCGCCGAATACAAAAATCTGTCCAGGGGAAAAGTCTCACCCTGGACTGCATCGCTAATGATGATCGAACGAGCCATCAAGCCTGATGATGATGACACAGAGGAACTCCCAATGAAAGCACCAATGTCGGTGTCAAAACCGGCGGATCTTGGGTAGGGGGTCTCAAACTGTGCGTTTAAGGCGGATAGTAACAGGAGGCAGGGGACACGATGTTTTACCCAGGTTCGGGCCCTCTTGATGGAGGTAAAACCCTACGTCCTGCTTGATTTATTCTTGATGATATGAGTATTGCAAGAGTTGATTTACCACGAGATCGGAGAGGCTAAACCCTAGAAGCTAGCCTATGGTATGATTGTATGTTGTCTACGGACTAAACCCTCCGGTTTATATAGACACCGGAGGGGGCTAGGGTTACACAAGGTCGGTTACAAAGGAGGAGATATATATATCCGTTTTGCCTAGCTTGCCTTCCACGCCAAGTAGAGTCCCATCCGGACACGGGACGAAGTCTTCAATCTTGTATCTTCATAGTCCAACAGTCCGGCCAAAGGATATAGTCCGGCTGTCCGGAGACCCCCTAATCCGGGACTCCCTCACTCCCCCTTCCTTACCTCCTCCTTCCTCCTTCCTTCCCCCTCCGGATGAATATGGAAGGGGGGAGGCCGAATTGGGAGGCTCCCAGGTAGGATTCCTCCTACTTGGGGCGCCCCCTTGGCTGCCACTCCTCCCCTCCAACCTATATATATGAGGGGGGCACCACTAGAACAGAGATCAACAGTTGTTAGCCGTGTGCGGAGCCCCCCTCCATAGTTTACGCCTCCGGTCATATTCACGTAGTGCTTAGGCGAAGCCCTGCGCGTATCACTTCACCATCACCGTCACCACGCCGTCGTGCTGACAAAACTCTCCCTCGACACTTTGCTGGATCAAGAGTTCGAGGGACGTCATTGAGATGAACATGTGCAGAACTCGGAGTTGCTTTATGGCACTGTGCTTGATTGGTCGGAACAAGAAGTAGTTCAACTACATCATCCACGTTGTCAAACGCTTCCGCTTTCGGTCTATGAGGGTACGTGGACACACTCTCCCGCTCTTGTTGCTATGCATCTCCTATATAGATCTCGCGTGAGCATAGGAAATTTCTTGAAATTCCATGCTACGTTCCCCAACACCTTGCTCACGTCGTCTCACCTGCATTTTCATCTATATCCTCCCCTCGCTCGCCCTCTCTCTCCCCGAAATCTCTGCCATGACGCCGCCGGTCTGCCCACGTGCCGACGAGGAGCCGCCGCCCCTCGAGGACGCTCACTCGAATAGCAGTTATGAGGACCCCTACGCGTGGCCGGACGAGGTTGCGCCGGACCCCCCAACTTTGGATTGGTTTTGGGGCCAGTACAATCTTTGTTTGTGGAAGTCGTTGCCGCCGGCTAGGAAAGACAGGCAAGTGGCGTTCAGGAAGGAGATGGCGGAGGAGGAAGCCATGTACCAGGCAGCCTGTGAAGCCCGTGATGCCTCCTGGAAAAAGGAGGCGGTGGAGCTTTCGGGGCGGGTGCGTCGTCGTGCGGAGAAGGTGTATGAAGACGGGTACTTCATGAGGAAGGTCATAGGCGCTGGGCGCCTCATCGCTGCATGAAGGTGGGCCGATAAGCTCCAACGTGCCACCGACGAGGAGCTCCGGTGGGCGCCCAATGAAATGGCTAGATCATTCGCGCGCATCCGCCAGCAAGAGGCAGATCGGTACGTCAAGCGCTGTGAGGCAGATGAGGCAGAGTACTTTCTCCACACTGGGAAGACGGCACGCACCAGCGAGCTGCTGGCGAGGGGCTGCCGGAATCCTGGCCCCAGGAGGGATTATTAGTTTTAGTATTGTTCGTTTTCAATTTTATGCATTGTACCTAGTAGTTAAGTATCATCACGTATATGTGATGATATTATATATATATATATATATATATATATATTCTATGATGAACTAATGAACAATTAATATATATATTATGAATTACTTTTTCTATCTGTCTTTGTATAATAATTTTAATCTAGCTGTTATCATCCACATATACAGCATGGAAAGCGTATATACACACATTGAAACAGAACATATAAGATGTTGGGGAACGCAGTAATTTCAAAATAATTCCTACTCACACGCAAGATCCATCTAGGTGATGCATAGCAACGAGAGGGGAGAGTGTTGTCTACGTACCCTCATAGATCGTAAGCGGAAGCATTATGACAACGCGGTTGATGTAGTCGTACGTCTTCACAATCCGACCGATCCTAGCACCGAAGGTACGGCACCTCTGCGATCTGCACATGTTCAGCTCAGTGACGTCCCACGAACTCTAGATCTAGCTGAGTGTCGAGGGAGAGCTTCGTTAGCACGACGGCATGAAGACGGTGATGATGAAGTTACCGACGTAGGGCTTCGCCTAAGCTCTACAATGATATGACCGAGGTGGAAATCTATGGAGGGGGGCACCGCACATGGCTAAGAGATCAACTTGTGTGTCTATGGCGTGCCCCTACCCCATATATAAAGGAGAGGAGGAGGGGAGGGCCGGCCCTCTCTATGGCGCGCCCTAAGGGGAGTCCTACTCCCACCGGAAGTAAGATCCCCCCCTTTCCCTAGTTGGAGTAGGAGAGAAGGAAGGGGGGAAAGAGGGAAGGAAGGGGGCCGGCCCCACCCAATTCGGATTGGGGTAGGGGGCACACCCTCCACCTTTCCATTCCTCTCCTCTTTTCCACTAAGGCCCAAAAAGGCCCATATACTCCCCGGGGGGTTCCGGTAAACCCCCCCCCCCGGTACTCCGGTAAATGCCCGAACTCACCCGGAACCATTCCGCTGTCCAAACATAGCCTTCCAATATATCGATCTTTATGTCTCGATCATTCTGAGACTCCTTGTCATGTCCGTGATCATACCCGGGACTCCGAACTACCTTCGGTACATCAAAACACATAAACTCATAATATTGATCGTCACCGAACGTTAAGCGTGCGGACCCTACAGGTTCGAGAACTATGTAGACATGACCTAGACTCATCTCCGGTCAATAACCAATAGCGGAACCTGGATGCTCATATTGGTTCCTACATATTCTACGAATATCTTTATCGGTCAAACCGCATAACAACATACGTTGTTCCCTTTGTCATCGGTATGTTACTTGCTCGAGATTCGATCGCCGGTATCTTAATACCTTGTTCAATCTTGTTACCGGTAAGTCTCTTTACTCGTGACGTAATGCAACATCATGTAACTAACTCATTAGTAATTTTGCTTGCAAAACTTATAGTGATGTGCATTACAGAGAGGGCCCAGAGATACCTCTCCGATACACGGAGTGACAAATCCTAATCTTGATCTATGCCAACTCAACAAACACCATCGGAGACACCTGTAGAGCATCTTTATAGTCACCCAGTTACGTTGTGACGTTTGGTAGCACACTAAGTGTTCCTCCAGTATTCGGGAGTTGCGTAATCTCATAGTCATAGGAACGTGTATAAGTTATGGAGAAAGCAATAGCAATAAACTAAATGATCATCGTGCTTAGCTAATAGACGGGTCAAGTCAATCACATCATTCTCTAATGATGTGATCCGGTTTATCAAATGACAACTCTTTGTCCATGGCTAGGAATCTTAACCATCTTTGATAAACGAGCTAGTTAAGTAGAGGCATACTAGTGATACTCTATTTGTCTATGTATTCACACATGTACTATGTTCCCGTTAATACAATTCTAGCATGAATAATAAACATTTATCATGATATAAGGAAATATAAATAACAACTTTATTATTGCCTCTAGGGCATATTTCCTTCAGTGTCCCACTTGCACTAGAGTCAATAATCTAGATTACATTGTGATGATTCTAACACCCATGGAGTGTTGGTGCTGATCATGTTTTGTTTGTGAGAGAGGCTTAATCAACGCGTCTACAACATTCAGATACGTATGTATCTTGCAAATCTCTCTGTCTCCCTCCTTGACTTGATCGCAGATGGAATTGAAGCGTCTCTTGATGTGCTTGGTTTTCTTGTGAAATCTGGATTCTTTTGTCAAGGCAATTGCACCAGTATTGTCACAAAATATTTTCATTGGACCCGATGTACTAGGTATGACACCTAGATCGGATATGAACTCCTTCATCCAGACTCCTTCATTTGCTGCTTCCGAAGCAGCTATGTACTTCGCTTCACACATAGATACCGCCACGACACTCTGCTTGGAACTGCACCAACTAACAGCTCCACCATTCAATAAAAATACGTATCCGGTTTGTGACTTAGAGTCATCCAGATTAGTGTCAAAGCTTGCATCGACGTAACCGTTTACGACGAGCTCTTTGTCACCTCCATAAACGAGAAACATATTGATACGTCTCCGTCGTATCTACTTTTCCAAACACTTTTGCCCTTGTTTTGGACTCTAACTTGCATAATTTGAATGGAACTAACCCGGACAGACGTTGTTTTCATTAGAATTGCCATGGTGTTATTTCTGTGCAGAAACAAAAGTTCTTGCAATGACCTGAAACTCCACGGAGATTCTTTTTGGAAATAATAAAAAATACTGGCAAAGAATCAAGGTCAGGGGGCCCACACCCTAGCCACGAGGGTGGGGGCACGCCTACCCCCCTGGGCGTGCCCCCTGCCTCATGGGCCCCCTGGAGCTCCATCGACCTCAACCTTGACTCCATATATTTGTGTTCAGGGAGAAAAAAAATAGAGAAGAAGGATTCATTGCATTTTACGATACGGAGCCGCCGCCAAGCCCTAAACTCTCCCGGGAGGGATGATCTGGAGTCCGTTCGGGGCTCCGGAGAGGGGAATCCGTCCCCATCGTCATCATCAACCTTCCTCCATCACCAATTTCATGATGCTCACCGCCATGCGTGAGTAATTCCATCATAGGCTTGCTGGATGGTGATGGGTTGGATGAGATTTATCATGTAATCGAGTTAGTTTTGTTAGGGTTTGATCCCTAGTATCCACTATGTTTTGAGATTGATGTTGTTATGACTTTGCTATGCTTAATTGTTGTCACTAGGGCCCGAGTTCCATGATTTCAGATTTGAACCTATTATGTTTTCATGAATATATGTGAGTTCTTGATCCTATCTTGCAAGTCCATAGTCACCTACTATGTGCTATGATCCGGCAACCCCGAAGTGACAATAATTGGGACCACTCCCGGTGATGACCGTAGTTTGAGGAGTTCATGTATTCTCTATGTTGTAATGCTTTGGTCTGGTACTCTATTAAAAGGAGGCCTTAATATCCCTTAGTTTCCACTAGGACCCCGCTGCCATGGGAGGGTAGGACAAAAGAGGTCATGCAAGTTCTTTTCCATAAGCACGTATGACTATATTCGGAATACATGCCTGCATTAGATTGATGAATTGGAGATAGTTCTGTGTCACCCTAGGTTATGACTGTTACCTGATCGATCGCATCCGGCATAATTCTCTATCACCGATCCATTGCCTCCGAGCTTTCCATATATTGTTCTTCGCTTATTTACTTTTTTGTTGCTATTGTTATCATCACTACAAACACCAAAAATATCACTTTTGCTATCGTTACCTTTTGCTACCGTTACCACTACTATCATATTACTTTGCTACTAAACACTTTGCTGCAGATACTAAGTTTCCAGGTGTGGTTGAATTGACAATTCAGCTGCTAATACTTGAAAATATTCTTTGGCTCCCCTTGTGTCGAATCAATAAATTTGGGTTGAATACTCTACCCTCGAGTATACTTGTGGGTTATCAAGACTATTTTCTGGCGCCGTTGCTGGGGAGCATAGCTCTATTCTTTGAGTCACTTGGGATTTACATCTGCTTATCATTATGAAGAACTTGAGAGATCCAAAAACCAAGATTTATCCCTCAACTATGAGGGGAGGTAAGGAACTGCCATCTAGCTCTGCACTTGATTCACCTTCTGTTTTGAGTAAGCTTGCGGCATCTAAACCTGCTTCTGCTATTAATTCTGATATGTCGCATATTATTGATGATGCCACATCTGCTATGCATGATGCTTATGATGAAACTACTTCTATGCTTGATACTACTGTGCCACTCAGTGAACTTCATCCATACTAGGGCTACAGAGAATGAAATTATTGAGACTGATAATATAGATGAAAGTGATGATTAAGGCTCTCCTAATAAATATGAATTGCCTGTTGTGTCTAAGGGCAATGTTATGGATGAAGAAACTAAAAGAGACTTTCTTGCTTGCAATAATAGAAGTGATCTTAAGAAATTATTAGCTAAGCTTAAACAAAAAACTCGGAATGCTAGAATGAAATATGATCCTGCTTTTGCTACCTCACCTATCTTTGTTATTGATAAGGATTATGAATTCTCTATTGATTCTGATATAATTACTTTGGTTGAATCTCATCCTTTTTATGGTTATGAATCTGAAACTATTGTGGCACATCTTACTAAATTAAATGATATATCCACCCTGTTAACTAATGATGAGAAAACTCGCTACTTTTATATCCTTAAAATATTTCCGTTCTCATTAAAGGGTGATGCTAAGATATGGTTTAATTCTCTTGATCCTGGTTGTGTGCGTAGTCCCCAGGATATGATTTATTACTTCTCTGCTAAACATTTTCCTACTCATAAGAAACAAGTTGCCTTAAGGGATATATATAATTTTGTGCAAATTGAAGAAGAGAGTCTCCCACAAGCTTGGGGGAGGCTTCTCCAATTACTTAATGCTTTGCCTGATCATCCTCTTAAGAAAAATGAAATATTTGATATCTTTTATAATGGACTAACCGATGCTTCTAGAGATTACCTGGATAGTTGTGCTGGTTCTGTTTTCAGGGAAAGAACACCGGATGAAGCTGAAATTCTATTGAATAATATGTTGACAAATGAAAATAATTGGACACTTCCTGAGCCAGCTCCTGAGCCAACTCCTGAGCCTATTCCTAAACCAACTCCAAAGAAAAGAGGTGTTCTATTTCTCAGTCTTGAAGATATGCAAGAGGCAAAGAAATCTATGAAAGAAAAGGGTATTAAAGCTGAAGATGTTAAGAATTTACCTCCTATTGAAGAAATACATGGTCTTAATTTACCGCCTATTGAAGAAACACATGGTCTTGATAACCCGACACGGGTAGTAAAGGTAAATTCTCTTTATAGATATGATAAAGTTGAAATCCCATTTACTAAGTTTGCTAGCGCATGCCTGGATGAGTTTGATGACTTTATGGTTAAACAAGAAAACTTCAATGCTTATTTTGGTAGAGAATTAAAACGCAATGCTGATATGCTCGAACACTTGGGTGATTAAATGGCTAATGTTAAATGTGAACTTAAACTTATTAGTAAACATGCTTCTATGGTTACCACTCAAGTAGAACAAGTACTTAAAGCTCAAAATGATTTGCTCAATGAATTGAATAGTAAGAATAATGACAATGTTGTTAGAGTGGCTCCTAGAACTGGTAAAATGACCCAGGAACCTCTGTATCCTGAAGGCCACCCTAAGAGAATTGAGCAAGATTCTCAGAGAAATAATATAGATGCACCTAGTCCTTCTAAGAGGAAGAAAAAGAAAAATGATAGGACTTTGCATGCTTCTAGTGATCCTATTGCTGACACACCTGAGAATCCCAATGATATTTCTATTTCTTATGCTAAAACACAATCTGGTAATGAACATGAAACTAGTGATAACGTTAATGATGATGCTCATGTTGATGCTTAACCTAGCAATGATAATGATATAGAAATTGAACCTGTTGTTGATCTTGATAACCCAGAATCAAAGAATCAACGTTATGATAAGAAATACTTTCTTGCTAGGAAACACGGTAAAGAAAGAGAGCCTTGGGTTCAGAAACCCATGCCTTTTCCTCCTAAGCCATCCAAGAAAAAGGATGATGAGGATTTTGAGTGCTTTGCGGAAATGATTAGACCTATCTTTTTGCGTATGCGATTAACTGATATGCTCAAAATGAATCCTTATGCTAAGTATATGAAAGAAATTGTCACTAATAAAAGAAAGATACCGAAAGCTGAAATTTCCACCATGCTTGCTAATTATACTTCTAAGGGTGGAATACCTAAGAAACTAGGAGATCCAAGAGTACCAACTATACCATGCTCCATTAAAAGAAACTATGTTAAAACTGCTTTATGTGATCTTGGAGCCTTTGTTAGTGTTATGCCTCTCTCTTTATATTGTAGACTTGATTTGAATAAGTTGACACCTACTGAAATATCTTTGCAAATGGCTGATAAATCAACTGCTATACCTGTCAGTATTTGTGAGGATGTGCCTATTGTGGTTGCAAACGTTACTATTTTAACAGGCTTTGTTATTCTTGATATTCCCGAGGACAATAGTATGTCTATTATTCTTGCAGGACCCTTTTTGAATACTGCAGGGGCTATTATTGATTGCACCAAAGGCAATGTCACTTTTCATGTTAATGGTAATGAGCATACGGTACACTTTCCGAGGAAACAACCTCAAGTCCACACTATCAATTCTATTGGAAAAATTCCATCGATTATTTTTGGAGGTTTTGAATTTCCTCTACCTACTGTCAAGAAGAAATATGATATTCTTATTTTTGGGAATGTCCATATCCCCGTTGAGGTAACCTAGTGTTATTAGAAATTTCTCCGGTTCCATGTTATTCGGAATGGGTTTGTTAACAAGACCTGGTCAACCTTGTTAGTAGATTCCTTTTGATGAGCATGAGATGGATGAAGTTAGAAAACACAACTCTCTGTACCCTCTTTTTACTTTCTGTTATTTATATTAAATAAAGAAAAAATAGTAATTTATATCTGTTTTCTGAATTATCCGTGCAATATAAAAATACCCCGAAAATAAAAATTCTCCAAATGCCCTGAAATTTAAATATGATTTTTTTCTGGAATATTTGAGAATATCTGGCACTGAGAACACAGCAGGGGGAGCAAGCACCTGGCCACAAGGGTCCATGGAGCGCCTACCCCCTATGCGCGCCTCCCTGCCTCCTGGGCCCACGTTGGCTCCCCTCCACTTATTCCTGCACCCACACACTTTTTCTTCCTCCCACAAACACCACTAACCAGCTCAAACCCGAGTCCAAGCTCATTTTGTTGCGATTTTCGATCTACTTGCTCAGAGCACCTCTCACAAAACTGCTTTGGGGGATTGTTCCTTGGTATCTGAGTCCTCCATTGGTCCAATTAGTTTTTGTTCTAGTGCTTTATTCATTGCAAATTTATGTGACCATGTTCTTGAGCTTGCATGTCAAATTTATGTGGCTCCAAGTGGTTCTAATGCGTGATATAGGCTCTAGGCACTTGTAGGAGTAGTTGCTATCAATTTTGTTGAGTTTGGTTCACTTTTATTTGAAGTTACTAAAAATTTCAGAATTTTTCCAAAAATAATGAAGAGATTTTTGAGGGATTCATCAAGCCGAAGCTCGAAGGAAAAGCAAAAGGAAGAAGCAGAGAGGCCCAAATATAATTTGCCTCGCACCGCGGAGGTTCGGCCGTGTGAATGGCCTTCCGATGATTTGTTGAGAGTAGCCGGGATTTATGATGATTTTTATGAATTGGCTAAGAATGCAAGCCTCACTGACTTCCTCCGCGACCAACGCGAATAGCCAGTATCTCATTCCACTGGAGGCTATTCACGCCAACCGGAACCCTACATCCGCCCTAGAGCCAGAGTCGGAACCACAATTTGATCCTCCACGATAGTCTAATTACCAGTGGGATCCGGAGATGATTGTCAACCAGTGGCAATCAAAGTCTTCTTCTTCGCAATACGACCCCAACTATTACTTTGGATATCCGCCAGGCCAGCCGTGGCCATAGACCAACTTAGGCCAAAAGCCTAAGCTTGGGGGAGTACATATTTCTCACCGAAATTACATCCATGTTCACACAATCATTGCTAGATGTCGGTGCTCATACTTTTTCATTGTATCATCCATACTAGTTTATTTCCTTTCTATGCTTTCTTCTTGTGTGTTTGATAAACCTTAAGAAAAACCAAAAAAATTAGTTGTAGCTTTTAGCTAGTTTTAATTTCCATGCTTGTAGTAGTAATTAAAAAGAAAACCCAAAAAGATTTCTTGTTCTTCTTTTGCTTGTTGGGAGCTTTCCCGTGTAAATAGTTTTATTTCTTTTCTTTTCTTTGGGGTCGATAGGAGAAGACCATGATTAAAATGTTAAAGTGGCTCTTATATGCATTATTGTTGATCTGACAAAAGAGCCCATATTGCCTTGTCTTCTCCTGTTTATTGAATGCTTGCAGATTCCAACTTAGTCCAATGCACGTGCACTATTATTATTATTCACATCATTCGGTCGTGCAAGTGAAAGGCAATTATGACGATATATGATGAACTTATTGAGATGAGAAAAGCTGGTATGAACTCGACCTCTCTTGTTTTTGTAAATATGACTAGTTCATCATTCCTGATTCAGCCTATTATGAATAAACATGTTTGCATTGACAATTAGAGATTATAGTTTCTTATGCCATGCTTAATTTGCTAGGAGCTTATACTGGTTTACCTTGCATGCCAACATGCTATTAAAATGGTTGTGATGTGGTATGATAGGGTGGTATCCTCTTTTGAATGATTCGAGTGGCTTGACTTGGCACATGTTCACGCATGTAGTTGAAACAAAATCAATATAGCCTCTACGATATTTATGTTCATGGTGAATTATATCCTACTCATGCTTGCATTTGGTGTTGATTAATTTTAATGCATGTTCATGACTGTTGTCGCTCTCTAGCCGGTCGCTTCCCAGCCTTTTTCTAGCCTTCACCTGTACTAAGCAGGAATACTGCTTGTGCATCCAAACCCATAAACCCCAAAGTTATTCCATATGAGTCCACTATACCTACCTATATATGGTATCTACCTGCCGTTCCAAGTAAATTTGGATGTGCCAAACTCTAAACCTTCAAATAAACATTCTGTTTTGTATGCTCGAATAGCTCATGTATCAACTAGGGTTGTCCGTATCTTCCATGTTAGGCTTGTCACCGGGATGCCCAGTCCCATGCTTTATGCAAATCAAATCAAAATAATTGCAAACAAAACTGCCCCTGGGACTGTTGTTAGTTGGAGGCACTCGTTGTTTCGAGCAAGCCATGGATTGATGCTTGTTGGTGGAGAGGGAGTATAAACTTTACCATTCTATATGGGAACCGCCTATAATGTGTGTAGCATGGAAGATATCACCATCTCTTGGTTGTTATATTGACAATGAAAGTATACCGCTCAAAATATTATTCATCTCTATTTCAAAACTGAGATCAGGCACCTCTACAAATCCCCGCTTCCCTCTGTGAAGGGCCTATCTATTTACTTTTATGTTGAGTTATCATCCTCTTATTAAAAAGCACTAGTTGGAGAACACCACTGTCATTTGCATTCATTATTGTTAGTTTACATTGAGTATGACTTGACTGGATCTCTTTTACCGTGAATTAATATGTCTAGTCAGTCCTTGATCTTTAAAGGTGCTCTGCATTTATATTTTGCGGTATCAGAAAGGGCTAGTGAGATACCATCTTGTTATATCATATTATGATTGTTTTGAGAAAGTGTTGTCATCCGAGATTTATTATTATTGCTGGCTAGTTGATTATGCCATCGATATGAGTAAACATGAGACCTAAGTGTTATTGTAAATGTGGTTAGTTCATAATCTTTGCTGAAAACTTTAATGCTGGCTTTACATATTTACAACAACAAGAGCAAACAGAGTTTGTAAAAGTTTTTCTTTATCACTTTCAGTTTGTCAACTGAATTGCTTGAGGACAAGCAAAGGTTTAAGCTTGGGGGAGTTGATACGTCTCCGTCGTATCTACTTTTCCAAACACTTTTGCCCTTGTTTTGGACTCTAACTTGCATGATTTGAATGGAACTAACCCGGACTGACGCTGTTTTCAGCAGAATTGCCATGGTGTTATTTATGTGCAGAAACAACATTTCTCGGAATGACCTAAAACTCCACGGAGATTATTTTTGGAAATAATAAAAAAATACTGGCAAAGAATGAAGGCCAGGGGGCCCACACCCTAGCCACGAGGGTGGGGGCGCGCCCTTTGCCTCGTGGGCCCCCTGGAGCTCCACCGACCTCAACCTTGACTCCATATATTCGTGCTTGGGAGAAAAAAATAGAGAAGAAGGATTCATCGCGTTTTACGATACGGAGCCGCCACCAAGCCCTAAACTCTCTCAGGAGGGCTGATCTGGAGTCCGTTCGGGGCTCCGGAGAGGGGAATCCGTCGCCATCGTCATCAGCAACCTTCCTCCATCACCAATTTCATGATGCTCACCGTCGTGCGTGAGTAATTCCATTGTAGGCTTGCTAGATGGTGATGGGTTGGATGAGATTTATCATGTAATCGAGTTAGTTTTGTTAGGGTTTGATCCCTAGTATCCACTATGTTCTGAGATTGATGTTGCTATGACTTTGCTATGCTTAATGCTTGTCACTAGGGCCCGAGTGCCATGATTTCAGATCTGAACCTATTATGTTTTCATGAATATATGTGAGTTCTTTATCCTATCTTGCAAGTCTATAGTCACCTACTATGTGTTATGATCCGGCAACCCCGAAGTGAGAATAATAGGGACCACTCCCTGTGATGACCGTAGTTTGAGGAGTTCATGTATTCACTATGTGCTAATGCTTT